>NC_137467.1:904227-1321401 GCF_964235325.1 Thermobia domestica | reverse complement strand
CAGGACCGACTTCTGAGAGGGACGGTGGGTTGTCATACTGCTACTTTTAAGGGCTCCTAACTTTGGGATGGGTTTTATCTATATATATAAAATAAGAAAGTTTCCTCTTCTGGGGGGAGCGATCGCCCCCCTGGATCCGCCCCTGCATTAGGCCCACAAGTTAGCATATAGCATACATTCAAGTCTAAAAAACGGCGACATTTTGTCGGTGTGTGCCGGTGCTGTGCCATCAGTTGTAGCTCAGAATAATCTCTAAAATACTCATAGAATAATGTAACAATTGGGGATGAAACTGATGCACAACACGGTACTTAACAACGAAATTATGATTGAATTTGAATAAATTCAAATGTTTTAATTTCGAAAAATGACTAGCTGCTGGAAAGGTAAGAGAAAGAGAAAGGATTTGATTAAAAGATAAAGGATGAGCACTAGCCTGATAATTCGAACGAGGCTGACGTCGTCCTAGTCATCTGGAACGATGAATGTTTTTTCCTGAAGGAGCCTGGATAAGCTGGAGACAGTCAACATCTCGATCTCTATCCTGTTGATCTGCAAGGGGCATCGATAATGCGTCTTTACGATGATGTTCTCCTACATCTTCATTATACTAGTCTCAACTTAAGCTTGATGTATCTGCGGTGATAAACCAACAGAATGGTACTCTTGACTTATGGAGCTGGTTATTCTCTAACGCTGCGATCCGCTTCACTTGTCGATCCTGCACCTATTCTAACCGTATGTCGAATACCCCTTGTTGTTGTGTTCCTCGTGGTTTTGGTCGGCTGAAGAATGATGAGTTAAGCGTCCAATGAATCTGGAAGTATCAGGCTATGCTTGAAGGTATGCGGAAAGGTAATGAGGAAGCTAGTCGAGTTTATTAACAAAAATGTGTTTACAACAAGTATCTGAGAATGTACAATCCTGATCAAAGTTTTCTTCCAATGAATTTTCAAGAGTTCATGATTCTATCGTTGAAATGCAATTTAATAAAATAATCGAATTTAGCGAATTAAGTTAAGAGTTTACACAATTGTCACATGGTCACTTCACATCTAGTACACAGTTACTTCACACCTGGAAAAGAAAGCTTGACGTATAAAGGAACCCTTTTAATAGCTTAAGGCCCCATCAAACTTAAATCCTTCACTGCGTGCGCTATTCTCTAATATACATATTTTAAGAATAACATTATTATTGTTATTGCTATTGATTCACTATGATGACAATTGGCATCAAAATGCATTATAAGGTTAAGTTTACAGAAAAAGTCATTCTTTACAGCTCTATGAGGTGTGTCTCTTGGTATATATATATATATATATATATATATATATATATCGTCTTTGAATATTTTTGTGTTAAAGGTTAACAATAGTGCTCTCAAACTGGTCGGGTCAACTCGGGTCGGGTTATTCGGGTCGGGTCAGTCAATTCGGGTCACGGGTCGGATCGGGTCGGTCTTCAACCCGACCCAACCCGACCCGTTGAGAGCACTAGTTAACATTTCTAGTTAGTTAATATTTTTAAAATTATTTTAGCTGGCCCTTCATTGCCAACAGACTATCATCAGGATTGCATTTACATGCAAACGATAAGACAAATGCATTACAATCATTGTTGCATAATTTTAATTGTGAGACTATTATAATTTTATATTTCAGAAAGAAACAATTAAATAAGTTTAATTTATCCTGTTTTGTTCCATAATAATTCTTTCATAGTAATTAACTTCCTTTAGTCATCCGCTTTCTTTAATCAAAAAGATACAGTGGTGGAATTTTAACGTAAACACACTATTTTATTAAACTGTATTTTATTGTCTTACATTAAATTGAAAAAATAAAGGATGTTTACAGAATTCGTTTCACGGGAATTTTAATGACTCAGTGTGCATAAATTCTAATTTACTAGTTTTTTTTTTTTTTTTTTAATTAGTTGAGGTCAAATTTATCGTGTAATACGTAGAACAGTGATAAATTCTGCTGCCCATTCTAAACGAGTTTTTGACTGCTCGTCCCGATATAACACAGACGTCATGAACGATAGAGACTTCTATTCACGTGGGCTGTCAGGTCCGTATCCAGGGGGTCTAGAGGGCGGGGCCACCCTAAAATTTTCACAATAGGCTTGCAAATGAACTATAATATAGTGATGAACTCTAATATGGTTGGATTCCCCCCCCCCCCTAACTTCAGCCGGACCACTCTACATTTTTGAGCTGGCTACCGGCCTGTCGGCTGTCCAACACGATTGCACTCCTCTGCGGTTGCCAAGTATACAGACCATCATTCACGATAAACTCAAAGGATAGGCCGTTCCCCATCATCATATTCCGCCTGCAAGAAAGTTGAATTACCCCATCGTGAACGGTTCTTTGTTCTAAAATAATGTACTACTTGCTGCAATGACCTCGTTTTTTGTTTATTTTATTTTATTTATTTATTTATTTATTTTTGTTATTTATTCACAAACTGTTTACATTACCGTAAACATGATGGGCCCTGTGCTAGAGGTCTGCGCGGGCCGGAATTATTAGTCCGGGCCCAGCCCGGCCCGTGAACTTATAATGTGAGGTCCGACCCGTGTCCGAAATATGTTTTAGCATTTAGATCCGAGCCCGGCCCGAGCTCGTGTGGTAATCAAACAAGCCTGAACTAAGCCCGAATTACAGAAATCTAATAATGAACTGAAAATTGTATTTTTATTTACAGCAATTAGAGGTTCAATTTTGCAGTTCTGCTTTAAAAGTTTTCCAGAAAGAATGGTCCAATAAATATCTTTGTACAATATATTTACAAAGTTAGGCCCGAGAATATGGTTGTATATTTAAAAATTTACAGCCCGAGCCCGGCCTGAGCCCGAAGTGATATATGCTTTCTCGACCCGAGTCCGGATAGCAGGCCGGGTCGGGCTTAAGCACGTTGGCTCAGCCCGACCTTGTGCAGAGTTGTTTTTAGCCTTGTATTAAGGGTTTGACTAATGTGTGATGCTAACTTACATATTTAAAAACAGATTAGTGAAGTTAATAACTAACCAACTAATTGCATGGCCTTTGGAACTCGAAGGTTGAATGTCACATTCACAAAAGCTCTCCACTAACTGCTATCCTTAGCCAACTGGATCCAGTTTCTATTTTGTACTTCTATTTCTACAAGATCGATCTTAATATTTTCCTCCCATGTGCGCCTGAATCTTCGTAATGATCTTCCATAACCGCGGGACACAACTCAAAGACATTTGAAGCTGATAAAAGCAGAGAGACGTTCGAAAAATAACATCTCAAGTTTGTGAGACATACCATTCATGGAATGGCCTATGTTTAGCAGAAGGGGTCCAGTTCTTTTCTCTAAAAAATGTTACAATTTTGGTGATTTCTGTTCACAATCGGTTAGTTTAGGGTAGGGTTGGTTAGTTTAAGTTAGGTTAGGCTAGTTTAGGTTACGTTAGGTGAGTTTAGTTTATGTTATATTAGTGTAGGAGTCCCGCATAATTTTCCAAAAAATGATAGAATTTCGCTTACCGGTATTTCTACCAATATTACCTTGGTTTAGGTTAGTTCAGGTTAGCTTACGTTAGTTTATGTTAGATTTGGTTACGTTATGTTACGTCTAAGTACTTGTATCACTCATTTCTCCTGTAAATTTAGTGTTTTTACGTGTTTCTGGACCCCTTGTACTAAACATACCCCCATGGAATTATTACTATTCTTACACTGAAAGCACTTATTTACACCTTTCTGGTTTCTTATCCATCTTTTCATCATCCGTTTCTCTCTGCGCAAAGGAGTGACCCAGCCCGTCGGGGATTTTGTTTTGTCGCTGCTATCGTTTTCGTTGTTTTCTGTCATCTTCCTAGCTTTATCTTACTTTCTGTAGTGATTTTGTCGTTTCATATTCGAAAGCTCGATTAAAACAAGTCAGTTGCTTTCCACTATGTCAAAGTGCAATGGACTTCGAAACTGTACAAATTCAAAACTGAGGTCGGAAAACCTACTCTAACACTCCCGTTGCACTAGGTTATAGTCAAAGATAGCATTTATCTCGGACGCTGGGTCTACTTCAAACATATTTTCTTGTTATTATTACGATGAAGGAATCAGTATTAAAAGCGGGCGTAGTATTGTTTTTATTACACTCATTGGAATAAAAGAATAAACGTTAAGTGTCTTCATCCCGGCGAAATTAAAATACCGCTAATTTTATAGTAATTATGTGATATCTTCAAATAGATAAAAGATAATTGAAATGTGAAACAAGAGCGCCTTAGACAATATTATTTTGCGTGAGGTATCGTTATCACAAGTTACCTAGTGGCTTTATGTTCTCAGCTGTTTAGAAACGCGAAAATAAATGCCGATTTTTAAAATGGCTCGAAATCGAAAGCAGATAAGTGAGTCGTGATAACGGTTTCTCATGTAAAATGATATTGTCTAGGGCGCTCTTGTTTCACATTTCGATTGTATTTTATCTATTTGAAGATATCACATAATTAATGTAAAATTAGCGGTATTTTAATTTCGCCGGGATGAAGACTCTTAAGTTCAAACTTAATCCTGAGACAATGAGTGTGTACCAGAAAGCCACTTCCTGCTATTTCCTACCATTTTTGCTTCATGGAGTTGAATATTAAAACAGAATTGATAATGAACTCGTTTCAGCAAGGAGATGCAGGTGGAGGTTGGGACGTTGAACTGATTCCAACAACCACATGGGGACCACGGTGGCTCAGTGGTAGATCCTCCGTGTCGTAAACGTTGGTCGACCCCGATGGGCAACTAGCAAAAGTTTTCGGCCCCGCAAAGACAATTCGCGGTGGCCGCACTTCCGTTTTGAAAATTAAACCACCACTGAGCCACCGACCGTCTGAGCCGAGTGGGGCAGAGACGCCACTGAACCGAAATATTCCTTCCCCCCCAAAAAAAAATATGTTAAGTCGCCTATATGTGTGATTTTTTACATTAAGGTGAGCCTAAAAAACACTTTTCAAAAAGGATCCGGGGTATGTGCAAACCACCAACCTTGGGATTACCACCCGCGTATTCTTCTGACTTCGCCACGGAGGTGGCGAAGAAGATATTATCGTAGAGAAGTAAATCGTTGACGTCTGATTTTTCCAACCTTTATCTGTGTGTATTCGACGATAACAGTTTGGGATCAGATAAAATGCGTTCGCCTTGTAATTTTATACCAAAATCACGCGCATCTATTACATAGTTCTGTCATACTCACTTTCTAATGATCGGCGACAGTTGCCATCTAAATCCATACAATGATACACATTCATCTCAAGATTTTTCACTTCATGATGTAGAGGCAGGGGTTACTCTTGATCCCCGGAACTTACTTTAGGACAATTTGTCAGGAAAAAAATAATATATAATAATAACGGCATGCACATGACTGACGATAGTTCGTCTTGGTCCCTTCGCTATTCTCCCTTACGAATTGAAGGAGCGCGGACCAAAATGAAACCCTCGCTGCTACAGGTAGTAACTTCAACACCGTGACTCTAAATATATGTTTCGACTCGACGAAACCGTGTCGCCAGTGGCACACTAGCGACAATCCTTCAACGCGTTACTATATCGACGATTGGCATTTACCGGCAAGTGGGCCACTAGGTGTTGGTGACGTTTACAGCATATGGATCCCCTGGCTCGATCCCTGGCCAATACAGTTGTTGGCAGGAAATGTCACAAAAGTTTGCACATGTCGATGTGCCTAAGGTTAATGTCGAATAGTCGAAGGTTGTCAAGATAAAGAAGATCAGCAAGAAACAAGATGTAATGAAGATATATGTCGTAGGACAAAGAATAGAAGGACAAAGAGTAGAAAGATTAGATAAGTATATGAATTACCGTGGTTAGATTCAAAAGAGATTCATGTGAAAAGATTTAATAACAGGAATACGATTAAATGGAAGAATTAAGAATTCAGGTTTCAATAATAGTGAACGTATGTGTTTTGATTACTGGTGCATTACGATTCAGGTTAGTTTAAGATAAAGTATATTCAAGCCAAATATCCTCTTAGAAATAACATCATTTCATTTTATAAAGTTAGTGTTCGTGGGTTTTGTCTTGGTACTCCTATCTCTTCCCACATCATCATTCCACTACTTCTTTCATCGTAATTGTTTTGCCTTAATTATCATCTCCCTTAGGGTAAAGAGCATCGGATGTTAAACTGAAATACTTCACTTTTTCAAACAACGAAACGGCGATATCTATCGTTGATTTTGTTTTAAGGTGACCGAAGTAGAAACCAGAAATCGTTGTTGTATGCCACTACCAGTGTGAGTAAGTTTAAGGTAAAGGATGAAACCTATTATCGAACGCTGAGTTATACCAATAAATCATTTCTTACCTTATAAATTTATAAGACTTTCCTTGAAATTATGCATAGTATAGTTTGTAAGTCCAGAATTCATAACCTAACTAAGTGGAATCTATATCTTTGCAGATCACGCTATGTGCACAACCAGGGAACAAATACAGCATCGCTAAATTCAAGAATAAGTTTCCTATGGTATATGGAAAATTGTACACTTTCAGAACTAAATGCTATGAAAATGGTGATACGATTGCTTGCTATTGGTTGGATATGATGGTCAAGTCTTTTAAAGGTTGAAATAAGGTGTCGAACAACTTCAGTTTTCCAATGGATGACAATATTAGTCCCTGTCTCATAAATAAGCGACAACTTTAACGAAGGATAAGGTTATAGGATACCAACCATAATTTGTGCGTAATAGAATAACAGTCTCCGCTCTTAAAATTATAACACTGTTCGTTAAACAAGAATTTGTGTAGGGGTTTGATTTTTAGTACATCTTACATTCACTCAATTGACATCAGTGGCGTATCAATTATTTGCTCAATGGAATAAACCTTATAATAAATATATAGTAATCTTATGTTTGCCTTGTTTTATTTATAGATTGTGGTTGTGTAGTTTTGCAATTAGAATTCGTTGCCGATAAATTTGAAAACATCTTCTTTGCACTTTAACTGTAATAATTTTGCATATAAGTCATTAGAATCTAGTGTTTATGCAGTCGAACATTCCAATCGGTAAAATTGATATTATACGCCAACCTCACTTTATTCTATTTGATACATAAAAAAACTAAATTTGATTCGTTTTAAACTATTTAAGACCCTTCGACGTTTTAGCATTTCTTTCATTTATACCTTGGAAGATAATTACCTTTGTGACGTTTGATATAGCAATTAAACATATGGTTGTTTGAATTACTTGCAAACTATAAGGCAATCTCCATTCCTTTGAAATATCATGATATAGTTGTTACTGGGATACGTTGACGGAACATGAATTTTCAGATACGATACATTATTAAAATCTAAATAATTGCTGAAGTGCTATTTTGAGTGAATGGTTATTGGAAATATCATCTTTGCAGATAATTTACAACTGTCAGAGACAATAAATTGTAATTTTCCTGTGTCTGAGGCAGAAATCTCCAATAATTTCCAGTAAAATCCATCATGCAATTTCATTTGTTTAATCTGAGTATTTAAAACGAGCTGTTTTTAACCCTTTGAATTTATCCGGTTTGGAGAAAAAGGAAAAGTCAGCTTCTGAGAGAACACTTCTTTGATTTCAGTTTACTCTCAAACCTTATAACACAAGCCATGTTGACTACTTCCAATATAGTAAAGAAATTAGCATGTTGTAAGGATCCGCACGTCATAACAGAAGCACGTGTCAATACGATACGTGTTATTGATTACAAACAGTGAAGCAGACGAGAAGTCAACACGGAAGACACCGAAGGAAGCCGAAAGGAGACAGACCTCACGAAAGGACCCGAAGAGGACAAATAAAAGAGGGATCAAAGAAGGGCCTGGAGGGATCAAAGAAGGGCCTGGTATCAGTCGACCAACTGATCAACTACCGATCACCTGCTCTGAGGTCGCATTGGACTAGGAGTACACCTTTCCTAAACCCTATATCGCACTGGACTAGGAATCCCATCTTCAACTGAAACCTCGCGAGGCTGCCGTGAGCTGAGGGAGTTATCCACAGCCTCACTTACAAACCTGCTAGTGTTCTGGAAGCTGCCATGAGCGGAAGGAGCACCCGGCAAAACATTGATATCCCTTCATTGTAACTGCTCCACATTTACGCTTGATATATTTTTTCGCTTCAACACAAACTCTGCGTTAGTGTACTTTGTGACGTTCATTTGGATTCGTATGATTCGTATTGTGTAGGCCTTCCGCTAATTGTGGTGCCACCTGGAAGTACTGAAAGAAAGAAGAGTGGGAGAAAAGGAAGAAGAAAGCTGAGAGAACTCTAGGTGAATAAACTGAAGTTTTTGTAAATGTGTTAGTGCGTACATTGAATCATCAAGTTTTTGCTGAACGTATCGATGTCTTGACATCAAAACTCATTCGAAATGTGAACTACGCAATATCTTTGAAAAGCTAGAGTTATATTCGAAATTTTATAAATAATTTATGAAAGTGGTGATAAAAATATTAGTGCTTTTTGCAAGTGTTTTATAAGCTATTATTAAAGTAAATTTATACCACAATGTACTTCGTAACAAATAGTGGTTGAGGTCGAGATAGTTTTGGATGAACAAAGGATTCGGCGGACATGCAGTGTAAAGAATAGGCGTATGATTCACCAACCATCGTACAAATCACAAAATTATTCAAATTTCTACGACCAAATTGTGAAATACTACAGTTATCATGTTTCTTGGAACGAATCGCTTCATAAATCGTCAGAAGTGACAGAAAGAACAATTATTGTGAGAATATTCACCAGATTTAGAATTGAAACAACTCTTACCTCGTGATCACGAACGTTCGTGTGCTTCGACGGACTACGACTTTATTCTTGCAAGAAACTTCGAAGTATTTCTACGAACCGACTTTAACATTGGGGCAAGGTAATTTTGTAAATCTATACAGTGTTACAAGTACGTTTAATTATTAATAATAAATGACACTGAAAGTATTTATGTTTGTTCGTTCCTTTTCCAGACTGCATGACTAAACTAGAACGAAACTGTGAAATTTCATGTAATTGATCTGTGAAAGTGGGTTATGCTCTCATCTATTTTCTTTGTCACATCTCAGGTCTTCTCACGGATGTGCGCCTTCCTGGATTATTGGACCGTTACGGTAAAGTAAATTGCGCCTTCCTGGATCATTGGACGATTGACGGAGGGACGAGCCTTCTGAACCCACTCGTAATATAGTGCAAAGCTGTATTACTTGAGGGTAAAGAATTGTACGTACTCTTCGGGAACCGTCTAATGATGGTGCGTGCCGGGCTGTGCGAAGCTGGTCAGTAAGGAAAGACACTCTAGTTATTCTTCGTAAAATCAAAGACATTTTGTATTTAGGAGTTTTTGTAATAAAATTGGTGAAGAGAAAAACTCGCCCGGACCATTATTTAGTCCTCTACCTATAAAAACATTGCAATATGAAGGGTAATTTTAAATTGTGATGCAATATTTAATATGATTTCCCTATATTTTGAGTTCGGAATTCTGTCAATTTATAAAGTGCAGATTGCGTGGGGATTGACACCAATAGCCTTATTAAATATCCATTTCTGTATTATAGCTAATGATCTAACTACGTAGAAGAATCTATCCCCTTACTCTTCCCTCATATGAAGAGTATGGGAAAACATAGAAAGTAAAACTGTGTTAAATGATCATGTGTGTAGCACCTTAAGGGTATTTGCAATATAGTTGAGAAGTACGTATACCATCTTCATTCTATTATATTTGGTGATTGTGTTTTTTAAGTTCAGTGGAATTTTTGTCTGTTGTGTTTCTATATTTTCCAACCAGAAGAATTAGTAAAATCATCATCTCCCAGATATTTTACGATATGTGCTTGCCGATGTTTCATGTTCGTGTTAAGTTGTATGTGTAAGCTTTTAGGTATTCGAGACCATTTGAGTTGATTTTCTAGAACCATTCGTAGCTCATAATGATCTACAGTTCCAAACGAGGACGAGAAGCAAATGAGTGATTGACCAGAATTAATATCTCCAGAACAGAAAATAAATGGTTATAATTGGAGGTCACTCTCCAGGAACTCAACAGAGGAGAAATTATAATAAGCTAGTACATAAAGCAGATTCTCTTTGCTGTTCGAGTCGTTCAGCATATAGATCTTTGGCTTCTGGAAGTACACTGTTTGTCTTAAGGCAGTCATATTTATTCGTTACAAAAGTAAGGTCCTGTAACGAACTAACAATTGTCAACCTGAGCTAAGTCTTTCAGCTGTGCAATTTGTTTCTCTGTTCAACAAACAGTCACGCAGCGACCAAAAACCGTGATGATTTTCAAATTATCGTTCAGGATTTCATAAACTTGCAGCGTACTGAAGAAGAACAGCCCTAGTAGGGAAATTCTTGTCCACGTGCTTTCATATTAAGAATGCCCTTAAATAAGGGCATACTTTCTCGCCATTGTTATTTAATTTTGGTTTGGAATGCACAATAACGAAAATCAAAGATAACAATTAGACCTTAGAGATGAAAGCATTTGATAGATTGTAACATACGCTGATGATATCAATCTGAATGAAACAAAATTCAGAAATTTTATTAAATATCTGCATGGGTACAGGTTAAAAATTAAATGCAAAAGACACGAGATATATCGAAATGTGCCGTGTTCACAATATTACAATTTGTGGATACATTTAATATCAACTAATACTTTGGACAAACTGGGAAGTTTCAAATATTTAGTATTAACATTAACAAAACTGTGTCCATGAAGAGGGGTCGGGATGGCTCAGTGGTAGCTTTCTCCGCTGGTCTAGTGGCTAGCACGTGAACCTTTGGTGTAGGACTTCCGGATTTGATTCGAAGTTGGAGAGCCTTTGGAATTTTAACTGTCCTTGATGTTTCTGTGTTCGTGTCCCTGTAGTCCTAGGTTACTGTTTAAGTGATCTTTTAAACAGTTTGAAGATTAATGTTTCCCTTGATAACTCCCGTTATCCTTAAAATTTCCTGTTAGGTTACGATAGGCCTGTCCTAACATAGTTTCTGTTTGGGTATGTAGTAAATGTGATTTTTTATTATTGTTAACATGGCGGTAGGTGTAGGTTTATTTATAGTTAAATTAAATTTCATAATGTCCGTATAAGTTAGCGCAGGGACTCTCATTTACTCGTGAATTGATCACAGCTCCCAACGGAAATGGGTTAAGTGATCTTCATTTTTCCTTCAAGAAAGGGATCTTTTTCATTAATAATCTCAATATTTCTCTCCCGGGGCATTGACAATAATCTTAAAATTGAAAATGGATTATTTAATAGAATGGCCACTTGGCTCTGATTATTCCATTCCCTTTTCAGTTCCCGAGCTGATTTTCTATGTGGTTAAATTAGTGATTTGTCTGATTTACATATAGTTGCGTTGTGTAATAATATGGTTTAGTATGCATAGTGACATGTATTAGTGTGTGTTTTCTTAGTTCACGTGTGATATAACATGCATATGTGTAATTTAGTGTGTTGTGTGTGAGGATATATAAATAATATATTTAAGGGCAGTGTATTGTAGCTTATTGATTATTCATCTCTTTTGGTCCGTCGTAATAAGTACATTGATCCATAATAAAAATCTATAGTTAATACCGTAACGTAACTACATACTATATTGCTCATAATTATCGATGACAAAGTACAAATTTTATTTAATAATACAAAGTTAGTTTTTGTAGTATTAATGCCATCTCGTGCCGAGTTGGGAACTATTCGCCGCTAGGTTTTTGTTACTCCAATACGTAAAATCTGGTCAACATGAAAATGATCCTTCTTTTGCAATTAATGATGAGTAAATATTAGTTCTGACCTATATGAATAGGTATTTAGATGATTTACATTTTAAATTAATTTTCCTGAAAAGCACAGTCATTTATATATTCTAGTAATCAAATTATTAATAATACTAAAGTTCGCTTTTCCCTTTAACTTGAAGTTTGTCTGTATGGTTTTATTTTATTGTTATTTGCTGCAGTTTCAAATTCTCTCTTTCCGTTGCTTTCTGTGAACGATCGCACTGTTGACATTTACTGAAATATAACTGCATATAGTTATGGATATTGGGTTTTCGTTGCATACAAAATAATCCGAAGCCGTAAAGTGAAATATACTATGATTTGTTTTGAAAGAATCTTATATCGGTTCATACAAGCTCACGCGTGTTGGATCGTGTACTAGAGTAGTGTGTTGATTTTAATATATATAATAAGACTGCTTTGAACAATCTTGGGCGTAATGGTAAAGTACAGGTTGTCTGAAAAATAAATCGACGTTATAGAAATGAATAAATATATAGATAAGTGAGATAATTGAATAATGTTAATATTAACGATATATATATATATATATTGTAGTGAGTATGAATAAATAATAGGACACCCGTACATATATGTGCCCAGTTATAATTTTTTCCACAAGGTATTGATTGTATTTGTATATATATTACAGTAGTACGTTAATCATTACGTCAGAATATTTGTGTGAGGATAGTGTGATGTGCAACAATGACGGATTGTACTTTCACTTTGTGGCTTGACATTTGATAGTAAACATACATACTAACTAATCATCCGGTCTGACGATACGAATAGTGGTCACATAGGAAACGGTTCCTGATATTTTCCAGCTAATCACAGAACAGAGTAACCGTTTGCGGAATTAAAACAATTTAAAAATATACGCGTTCAGTTTATATTTGTGATACTATTCAGCAAATTTAATTTTTTCCACATCACGTGATTAAGCTAATTTCATTACTATTCGCAGAGGTGACAAAGTGGATAGGATTGAATAATATAGAAATTTTATTACAGTAGAATCTCGTTATTCTGCACCTACTTGTCGATCCTCCCCCTCCAAATAATTTCATTTTCTTTAGTTTTAAACTAGCTAGCGATTGATATTAAATGACACCTCAAGGTTGGCGCCCTTGAGGATGTGGGAGCTACTAGTAAGATTTGGCACATAGCTTACTAGTATAAAATTTATTTTATTTTATTTTTCTTTAATTTTGGTAAATCCTAGTTAGAATTTTCTCTATTTTATCGACTTTATTCTAGTTTCCATATTTTAATCGGAACTCTTCTCAGTTTCTGAGGGGTCGGATAAATGTTTTTTAGAAATTCTAAATTAGAGACTACACTGACACTTCCGGCTGGACCAGCTGTAATCTGAGTGAATTGGTACCGGAAACGGTTATTAGTCAATCATTCCACAGTTCTTATTCCTTGTGAGATGGTTGCCTAGAAGGCACGGACTTGTACTTAGGCACTCAGAGACCCCATTGGGCCTCGCGTTTTAGTAGGCCAACTTTTTCGGCATATGAAAGCATATTTGGCTGTGGATTGTTGTATGTTTAAATTCGACCACTTTGTAGTTTTTGTGTCCTAGCTTATTCCTTTGGCGCCACTTTTCCTTTATCTTCCTCTTCTCTATCTATCCCTCTATTACCTTCTTCAAGATCCCCCCCCCTAAGTTTTGAACTTGACATATATAAACCATTAAACATATATCTTTTTAACCTGAATTATCAACTGAGATGTCACGAGACACGATTCATGGAGGTATTCGTTGGTGTTGAATATTAAGGAAACTTTTTCCATCATATTCTGACCCACTGCAATAGCGAGCGATGGTTCAGTACACGATAAAATGTTACTTTTTTTCATTATTCGTTCGGAATCCCTCTTCGGATTATTAGTCATTTCTACTTTTGTTTCCATTGGTAGCCATAAACGTAAATGTTGTTGTAGTTGTTTTGGGCCCAAAAGTAGTGTCAACATTTTAGAACCATATATTTATACATATTTCTGTGTTTACGTGCCTGTCATGCGAATTAAAGGTCTACCAGTCTTAATAAAATGCTTGCGAATATTAATCTTATGATTATGTGCTGTCAGTTAGTTATTTGTAAATGTGCGATATATTCGGATTCTCTCTTAGGTGAAATGTTCCAACCTAGAAAATTTAATTTGTCGGGATTATTGATTTGAAAGTTTAAATGATTATTGAATACATGTATATTAAGATATAAATATGTGTGGAATATAAGTATGATATTGAAATAAAATGTATAATGGAGAATTAAATAAATATGTGTAAAAAATCTTGATACCTACCCCGAACGGTCTTGGTTGCTATAGTTCCTAGATATCCGATAAAAGTAAAATGTGAATGTCAGTAGATACTGCCGCATGTTATAGATATTCCCTTCAAACTTTGTAATATTATCAAATAATATATGTAATGACTAACATCATCTGTATTAAACTAACTGCCTGTAGCATAGAATTTGGGCAGGTCACCGTAACCCTATTGTATCCTTAAATCTACCGTCAAGATAGTAAATTAAAATTCTTCCGTATAACTTCATTTCCATTCCATCCCTCCAATACGAATCCTCAAACTTGACCACTGTTTCCACCTCAGTAGTCGTGTTCTCAATACAAACGAAAGTCCTTGTGAATTGGAAAATTCTCGTTCCTACACATACATTGTGTGAATCTAACGTTAAATGTATGCACCTGGTAGTATAAGGTGATATTAACTGAAAGATCGTCAATGAATGTGATAGTAAGTGAATGACAGAATAAGTAGCATTAGTCAATGCGATATCAGTGACAAGACTTTGATATCTTAACCCCAGAAATAGAACAAATGTATTCGATAGATACTTCGACGAACAGAATGTGTGTTAATGACGATTAGTAAACGAAATCTTATGTGTGTATAAGAAATGCAAGAACGTGAAATGCATGGATACCAGAAAGGGTGTTTCGACACTACGTATAATATTATAGCCCGTCTAAAAGTACGAAAGAGGACTCGTATTAGCTACTTTCAAAATGTTCATATATGAGATAAGGACTCATTCCTAATCCTCAATTTAAGATTTTTTTCATTCATCATGTTGTATGCTATACTTATTCACGGACGTATACCATATTTCCCAAGTTAAATAAAAATATATTTTTTTCCTTTTCTGTAAATTTGTCTGTTAATATATATACTGTATATAATATATATATATAACATTCCTATTACAATGCTGTTATTCAATTTCATGTATAAATTGACACATTTATACGTAAACTTATCACATGTATATAAAATTCTGTGTTTAATTTCTCAGTAGATGTAATAAATGTTCACCAAATTGTAGTTAAATGTTTTTTTAAATTATTTTCAACCGTGACGATACGCTGTCCTCTATGTATGAGAGTGTGGGTGAATGAATGATAAATTTAGTTTTTAAGTAGTAACATTTACTATTGATTTACTATGATAGTGTTTATAATAAGTGTGGAATAGCATGTTATATCTATTAGTGTATGACGCAGGTCACGAACGATAACTAATCCTAAAGTAGTTTAAATCGCCTCTGGGAGAAAAGCCAAAATAACAGAATGAGCCTGAATAACGACAGTCTTTCCAGAAATCTCGAACTTCTATTGGTGAAGTATATATATATCTATAGATAGTATATATCTATCTATAGATAGATAGATAGATAGATATAGATATATATAGATATAGATAGATAGATAGATAGATAGATAGATAGATAGATAGATAGATAGATAGATAGATAGATAGATAGATAGATAGATAGATATAGATATGTAGATATAGATATAGATATAGATATAGATATAGATATAGATATATAGATATATTATTTTATTTTCTTTCTTCGTGGCTGATTCAAAGTGTGTTCGATCTCCATTATGAATATTCCGACACTGGATATAGGTTATGTAACATTTCGAAATAACAGACGAACAATTAAATTAAAATTCTCGTCACCTAAATAATAATACGAATTCCTTTGGTCCATATTTAATTTCTTCATGGAGACAAAAAAAAATGAAATGAAATCTTTGAGTTTTACGTCCCATGGTCATGCCGGCTAGGCGAAAAAGATACGGTGATGATGAGAAATGAATGAAATGGTGGAATGAATAAAGTGGAATGAAACGGGAGAACCCCGAGGAAACCCACAGACCCCATCCACCAGAGATGAATGCTCTACCACTTCTTTTAAAAGTTAACTGATTCACCGAACATGCCTCATTAACTTGCTTATCTACTTATTACGTCTTCTACTTAATTTTACTCGTTTAACTTGCTTTTCCAGTTGAAGACGTTTGTCGTGAATGGGGAGATGGTGACTTATTTTAAACTGAATTCTGTGAATTATGATAATTTAGTAAAATATGAAATAAAAAAACGAATTTTGGACTATTTTTTTCTTCATATGTATGTTTTAAGATTAACTAATTCATATCGGACTCCCGAAGAGGAACATCAAAAGTATTTAATGGCGGTGTCTGTAGCGACAACTCTCAGTCATCCCTCTTCAGTTTTATTAGAAAGAGGGAAAAAGGGTGAGAAAGAAGAGAAGGAGGTACGAGAAAGAAGGAAAAGAGGAAGAGGAAAAGGAGAAGGGAGAAAGGAACTAGAGATAAAGGATTACTTGATAATTATAAAATTATGGTAAAGAAACTTGAATAGATAATTAAAAAGGTGATTCATATTCGAATGTTATTATTTGAGGATCAATTTGAAGTGATTCCGAAGAGACACATGTTCCCACATACGATCCCGATCTGGATCCAGCCAACTGTACAAGTGGGAGTTGTCCTAACCCAGCCCAGTGCAAACTCTTTTTCCTTTTCAAAATGTGTCGGAGAATTTGAAGCTTGAAATATAAAACGACAATTGTGCCTGTGTCCTGTAGTGTTGCAAAATATAGTCGCTTAATTTGAGGGTGGAACACCTGCTGAAAGTACTTGAAAATAAAATTCTGAGACGAATGTTTGGACTGAACAAGCAGAAATGGGAACTTTGGAAAGTCATAACGAGGAAATAAAAAATGCATACCGCTTGCAAAATATTCTTAGGGTCAATAAGTCTAGGAGGTTAGATGGGTAGGTCGTAGCCAGAACGGAAGATATTTGGAACGCTTTCAAAAGTTTAACTAGAACTCAATCGGAAAAAAGACAATAAAATTTAGGAGCTGATAGGAGAATTATATTAAGGAACGCTTTCAAAAGTTTAACTAGAACTCAATCGGAAAAAGACTGTTAATAAAATTTAGGAGCTGATAGGAGAATTATATTAAGGAACGCTTTCAAAAGTTTAACTAGAACTCAATCGGAAAAAGACTGTTAATAAAATTTAGGAGCTGATAGGAGAATTATATTAAGGAACGCTTTCAAAAGTTTAACTAGAACTCAATCGGAAAAAGACTTAATAAAATTTAGAAGCTGATGGGAGAATTATATTAAGGAACGCTTTCAAAAGTTTAACTAGAACTCAATCGGAAAAAGACTTAATAAAATTTAGAAGCTGATAGGAGAATTATATTAAGGAACGCTTTCAAAAGTTTAACTAGAACTCAATCGGAAAAAGACTTAATAAAATTTAGGAGCTGATAGGAGAATTATATTAAGGAACGCTTTCAAAAGTTTAACTAGAACTCAATCGGAAAAAGACTGTTAATAAAATTTAGGAGCTGATAGGAGAATTATATTAAGGAACGCTTTCAAAAGTTTAACTAGAACTCAATCGGAAAAAGACTTAATAAAATTTAGGAGCTGATAGGAGAATTATATTAAGGAACGCTTTCAAAAGTTTAACTAGAATTCAATTGGAAAAAGACTGTTAATAAAATTTAGAAGCTGATAGGAGAATTATATTAAGGAACGTTTTCAAAAGTTTAACTAGAACTCAATCGGAAAAAGACTGTTAATAAAATTTAGAAGCTGATAGGAGAATTATATTAAGGAACGCTTTCAAAAGTTTAACTAGAACTCAATCGGAAAAAGACTTAATAAAATTTAGGAGCTGATAGGAGAATTATATTAAGGAACGCTTTCAAAAGTTTAACTAGAACTCAATCGGAAAAAGATTGTTGGTAAAATTTAGAAGCTGATAGGAGAATTATATTAAGGAACGCTTTCAAAAGTTTAACTAGAACTCAATCGGAAAAAGACTGTTAATAAAATTTAGGAGCTGATAGGAGAATTATATTAAGGAACGCTTTCAAAAGTTTAACTAGAACTCAATCGGAAAGAGACTGTTAATAAAATTTAGGAGCTGATAGGAGAATTATATTAAGGAACGCTTTCAAAAGTTTAACTAGAACTCAATCGGAAAAGATTGTTAGTAAAATTTAGGAGCTGATAGGAGAATTATATTAAGGAACGCTTTCAAAAGTTTAACTAGAACTCAATCGGAAAGAGACTGTTAATAAAATTTAGGAGCTGATAGGAGAATTATATTAAGGAACGTTTTCAAAAGTTTAACTAGAACTCAATCGGAAAAGATTGTTAGTAAAATTTAGGAGCTGATAGGAGAATTATATTAAGGAACGCTTTCAAAAGTTTAACTAGAACTCAATCGGAAAAAGATTGTTGGTAAAATTTAGAAGCTGATAGGAGAATTATATTAAGGAACGCTTTCAAAAGTTTAACTAGAACTCAATCGGAAAAAGACTTAATAAAATTTAGGAGCTGATAGGAGAATTATATTAAGGAACGCTTTCAAAAGTTTAACTAGAACTCAATCGGAAAAAGACTTAATAAAATTTAGGAGCTGATAGGAGAATTATATTAAGGAACGCTTTCAAAAGTTTAACTAGAACTCAATCGGAAAAAGACTTAATAAAATTTAGGAGCTGATAGGAGAATTATATTAAGGAACGCTTTCAAAAGTTTAACTAGAACTCAATCGGAAAAAGACTGTTAATAAAATTTAGGAGCTGATAGGAGAATTATATTAAGGAACGCTTTCAAAAGTTTAACTAGAACTCAATCGGAAAAAGACTGTTAATAAAATTTAGGAGCTGATAGGAGAATTATATTAAGGAACGCTTTCAAAAGTTTAACTAGAACTCAATCGGAAAAAGACTGTTAATAAAATTTAGAAGCTGATAGGAGAATTATATTAAGGAACGCTTTCAAAAGTTTAACTAGAACTCAATCGGAAAAAGATTGTTGGTAAAATTTAGGAGCTGATAGGAGAATTATATTAAGGAACGCTTTCAAAAGTTTAACTAGAACTCAATCGGAAAAAGACTTAATAAAATTTAGGAGCTGATAGGAGAATTATATTAAGGAACGCTTTCAAAAGTTTAACTAGAACTCAATCGGAAAAAGATTGTTGGTAAAATTTAGAAGCTGATAGGAGAATTATATTAAGGAACGCTTTCAAAAGTTTAACTAGAACTCAATCGGAAAAAGACTTAATAAAATTTAGGAGCTGATAGGAGAATTATATTAAGGAACGCTTTCAAAAGTTTAACTAGAACTCAATCGGAAAAAGACTTAATAAAATTTAGGAGCTGATAGGAGAATTATATTAAGGAACGCTTTCAAAAGTTTAACTAGAACTCAATCGGAAAAAGACTTAATAAAATTTAGGAGCTGATAGGAGAATTATATTAAGGAACGCTTTCAAAAGTTTAACTAGAACTCAATCGGAAAAAGACTGTTAATAAAATTTAGGAGCTGATAGGAGAATTATATTAAGGAACGCTTTCAAAAGTTTAACTAGAACTCAATCGGAAAAAGATTGTTGGTAAAATTTAGAAGCTGATAGGAGAATTATATTAAGGAACGCTTTCAAAAGTTTAACTAGAACTCAATCGGAAAAAGACTTAATAAAATTTAGGAGCTGATAGGAGAATTATATTAAGGAACGCTTTCAAAAGTTTAACTAGAACTCAATCGGAAAAAGATTGTTGGTAAAATTTAGGAGCTGATAGGAGAATTATATTAAGGAACGCTTTCAAAAGTTTAACTAGAACTCAATCGGAAAAAGACTGTTAATAAAATTTAGGAGCTGATAGGAGAATTATATTAAGGAACGCTTTCAAAAGTTTAACTAGAACTCAATCGGAAAAAGACTGTTAATAAAATTTAGGAGCTGATAGGAGAATTATATTAAGGAACGCTTTCAAAAGTTTAACTAGAACTCAATCGGAAAAAGACTGTTAATAAAATTTAGGAGCTGATAGGAGAATTATATTAAGGAACGCTTTCAAAAGTTTAACTAGAACTCAATCGGAAAAAGACTGTTAATAAAATTTAGGAGCTGATAGGAGAATTATATTAAGGAACGCTTTCAAAAGTTTAACTAGAACTCAATCGGAAAAAGACTTAATAAAATTTAGGAGCTGATAGGAGAATTATATTAAGGAACGCTTTCAAAAGTTTAACTAGAACTCAATCGGAAAAAGATTGTTGGTAAAATTTAGAAGCTGATAGGAGAATTATATTAAGGAACGCTTTCAAAAGTTTAACTAGAACTCAATCGGAAAAAGACTGTTAATAAAATTTAGGAGCTGATAGGAGAATTATATTAAGGAACGCTTTCAAAAGTTTAACTAGAACTCAATCGGAAAGAGACTGTTAATAAAATTTAGGAGCTGATAGGAGAATTATATTAAGGAACGCTTTCAAAAGTTTAACTAGAACTCAATCGGAAAAGATTGTTAGTAAAATTTAGGAGCTGATAGGAGAATTATATTAAGGAACGCTTTCAAAAGTTTAACTAGAACTCAATCGGAAAGAGACTGTTAATAAAATTTAGGAGCTGATAGGAGAATTATATTAAGGAACGTTTTCAAAAGTTTAACTAGAACTCAATCGGAAAAGATTGTTAGTAAAATTTAGGAGCTGATAGGAGAATTATATTAAGGAACGCTTTCAAAAGTTTAACTAGAACTCAATCGGAAAAAGATTGTTGGTAAAATTTAGAAGCTGATAGGAGAATTATATTAAGGAACGCTTTCAAAAGTTTAACTAGAACTCAATCGGAAAAAGACTTAATAAAATTTAGGAGCTGATAGGAGAATTATATTAAGGAACGCTTTCAAAAGTTTAACTAGAACTCAATCGGAAAAAGATTGTTGGTAAAATTTAGGAGCTGATAGGAGAATTATATTAAGGAACGCTTTCAAAAGTTTAACTAGAACTCAATCGGAAAAAGATTGTTGGTAAAATTTAGGAGCTGATAGGAGAATTATATTAAGGAACGCTTTCAAAATTTAACTAGAACTCAATCGGAAAAAGATTGTTGGTAAAATTTAGGAGCTGATAGGAGAATTATATTAAGGAACGCTTTCAAAAGTTTAACTAGAACTCAATCGGAAAGAGACTGTTAATAAAATTTAGGAGCTGATAGGAGAATTATATTAAGGAACGTTTTCAAAAGTTTAACTAGAACTCAATCGGAAAAGATTGTTAGTAAAATTTAGGAGCTGATAGGAGAATTATATTAAGGAACGCTTTCAAAAGTTTAACTAGAACTCAATCGGAAAAAGATTGTTGGTAAAATTTAGAAGCTGATAGGAGAATTATATTAAGGAACGCTTTCAAAAGTTTAACTAGAACTCAATCGGAAAAAGACTTAATAAAATTTAGGAGCTGATAGGAGAATTATATTAAGGAACGCTTTCAAAAGTTTAACTAGAACTCAATCGGAAAAAGATTGTTGGTAAAATTTAGAAGCTGATAGGAGAATTATATTAAGGAACGCTTTCAAAAGTTTAACTAGAACTCAATCGGAAAAAGACTGTTAATAAAATTTAGGAGCTGATAGGAGAATTATATTAAGGAACGCTTTCAAAAGTTTAACTAGAACTCAATCGGAAAAAGATTGTTAGTAAAATTTAGGAGCTGATAGGAGAATTATATTAAGGAACGCTTTCAAAAGTTTAACTAGAACTCAATCGGAAAAAGATTGTTGGTAAAATTTAGAAGCTGATAGGAGAATTATATTAAGGAACGCTTTCAAAAGTTTAACTAGAACTCAATCGGAAAAAGACTGTTAATAAAATTTAGGAGCTGATAGGAGAATTATATTAAGGAACGCTTTCAAAAGTTTAACTAGAACTCAATCGGAAAAAGACTGTTAATAAAATTTAGGAGCTGATAGGAGAATTATATTAAGGAACGCTTTCAAAAGTTTAACTAGAACTCAATCGGAAAAAGACTTAATAAAATTTAGGAGCTGATAGGAGAATTATATTAAGGAACGCTTTCAAAAGTTTAACTAGAACTCAATCGGTAAAACATTGTTGGTAAAATTTAGGAGCTGATAGGAGAATTATATTAAGGAACGCTTTCAAAAGTTTAACTAGAACTCAATCGGAAAAAGATTGTTGGTAAAATTTAGAAGCTGATAGGAGAATTATATTAAGGAACGCTTTCAAAAGTTTAACTAGAACTCAATCGGAAAAAGACTGTTAATAAAATTTAGGAGCTGATAGGAGAATTATATTAAGGAACGCTTTCAAAAGTTTAACTAGAACTCAATCGGAAAAAGATTGTTAGTAAAATTTAGGAGCTGATAGGAGAATTATATTAAGGAACGCTTTCAAAAGTTTAACTAGAACTCAATCGGAAAAAGATTGTTGGTAAAATTTAGAAGCTGATAGGAGAATTATATTAAGGAACGCTTTCAAAAGTTTAACTAGAACTCAATCGGAAAAAGACTGTTAATAAAATTTAGGAGCTGATAGGAGAATTATATTAAGGAACGCTTTCAAAAGTTTAACTAGAACTCAATCGGAAAAAGATTGTTGGTAAAATTTAGGAGCTGATAGGAGAATTATATTAAGGAACGCTTTCAAAAGTTTAACTAGAACTCAATCGCAAAAAGACTGTTAATAAAATTTAGGAGCTGATAGGAGAATTATATTAAGGAACGCTTTCAAAAGTTTAACTAGAACTCAATCGGAAAAAGATTGTTAGTAAAATTTAGGAGCTGATAGGAGAATTATATTAAGGAACGCTTTCAAAAGTTTAACTAGAACTCAATCGGAAAAAGACTGTTAATAAAATTTAGGAGCTGATAGGAGAATTATATTAAGGAACGCTTTCAAAAGTTTAACTAGAACTCAATCAGAAAAAGATTGTTGGTAAAATTTAGAAGCTGATAGGAGAATTATATTAAGGAACGCTTTCAAAAGTTTAACTAGAACTCAATCGGAAAAAGACTTAATAAAATTTAGGAGCTGATAGGAGAATTATATTAAGGAACGCTTTCAAAAGTTTAACTAGAACTCAATCGGAAAAAGACTGTTAATAAAATTTAGGAGCTGATAGGAGAATTATATTAAGGAACGCTTTCAAAAGTTTAACTAGAACTCAATCGGAAAAAGACTTAATAAAATTTAGGAGCTGATAGGAGAATTATATTAAGGAACGCTTTCAAAAGTTTAACTAGAACTCAATCGGAAAAAGACTGTTAATAAAATTTAGGAGCTGATAGGAGAATTATATTAAGGAACGCTTTCAAAAGTTTAACTAGAACTCAATCGGAAAAAGACTTAATAAAATTTAGGAGCTGATAGGAGAATTATATTAAGGAACGCTTTCGAAAGTTTAACTAAAACTCAATCGGAAAAAGACTGTTAATAAAATTTAGAAGCTGATAGGAGAATTATATTAAGGAACGCTTTCAAAAGTTTAACTAGAACTCAATCGGAAAAAGACTGTTAATAAAATTTAGGAGCTGATAGGAGAATTATATTAAGGAACGCTTTCAAAAGTTTAACTAGAACTCAATCGGAGAAAGACTCTTAATAAAATTTAGGAGCTGATAGGAGAATTATATTAAGGAATGCTTTCAAAAGTTTAACTAGAACTCAATCGGAAAAAGACTTAATAAAATTTAGGAGCTGATAGGAGAATTATATTAAGGAACGCTTTCAAAAGTTTAACTAGAACTCAATCGGAAAAAGACTGTTAATAAAATTTAGGAGCTGATAGGAGAATTATATTAAGGAATGCTTTCAAAACTTTAACTAGAACTCAATCGGAAAAAGACTGTTAATAAAATTTAGGAGCTGATAGGAGAATTATATTAAGGAACGCTTTCAAAAGTTTAACTAGAACTCAATCGGAAAAAGACTGTTAATAAAATTTAGGAGCTGATAGGAGAATTATATTAAGGAACGCTTTCAAAAGTTTAACTAGAACTCAATCGGAAAAAGATTGTTGGTAAAATTTAGAAGCTGATAGGAGAATTATATTAAGGAACGCTTTCAAAAGTTTAACTAGAACTCAATCGGAAAAAGACTTAATAAAATTTAGGAGCTGATAGGAGAATTATATTAAGGAACGCTTTCAAAAGTTTAACTAGAACTCAATCGGAAAAAGACTGTTAATAAAATTTAGGAGCTGATAGGAGAATTATATTAAGGAACGCTTTCAAAAGTTTAACTAGAACTCAATCGGAAAAAGACTTAATAAAATTTAGGAGCTGATAGGAGAATTATATTAAGGAACGCTTTCAAAAGTTTAACTAGAACTCAATCGGAAAAAGACTGTTAATAAAATTTAGGAGCTGATAGGAGAATTATATTAAGGAACGCTTTCAAAAGTTTAACTAGAACTCAATCGGAAAAAGACTGTTAATAAAATTTAGGAGCTGATAGGAGAATTATATTAAGGAACGCTTTCAAAAGTTTAACTAGAACTCAATCGGAAAAAGACTGTTAATAAAATTTAGGAGCTGATAGGAGAATTATATTAAGGAACGCTTTCAAAAGTTTAACTAGAACTCAATCGGAAAAAGATTGTTGGTAAAATTTAGAAGCTGATAGGAGAATTATATTAAGGAACGCTTTCAAAAGTTTAACTAGAACTCAATCGGAAAAAGACTTAATAAAATTTAGGAGCTGATAGGAGAATTATATTAAGGAACGCTTTCAAAAGTTTAACTAGAACTCAATCGGAAAAAGACTGTTAATAAAATTTAGGAGCTGATAGGAGAATTATATTAAGGAACGCTTTCAAAAGTTTAACTAGAACTCAATCGGAAAAAGACTGTTAATAAAATTTAGGAGCTGATAGGAGAATTATATTAAGGAACGCTTTCAAAAGTTTAACTAGAACTCAATCGGAAAAAGATTGTTGGTAAAATTTAGAAGCTGATAGGAGAATTATATTAAGGAACGCTTTCAAAAGTTTAACTAGAACTCAATCGGAAAAAGACT
This sequence comes from Thermobia domestica, assembly GCF_964235325.1. Taxonomy (NCBI): domain Eukaryota; kingdom Metazoa; phylum Arthropoda; class Insecta; order Zygentoma; family Lepismatidae; genus Thermobia; species Thermobia domestica. The sequence continues at coordinate 1,296,340 of NC_137467.1, read as the reverse complement.
GTTAATAAAATTTAGGAGCTGATAGGAGAATTATATTAAGGAACGCTTTCAAAAGTTTAACTAGAACTCAATCGGAAAAAGATTGTTGGTAAAATTTAGGAGCTGATAGGAGAATTATATTAAGGAACGCTTTCAAAAGTTTAAGTAGAACTCAATCGGAAAAAGACTGTTAATAAAATTTAGAAGCTGATAGGAGAATTATATTAAGGAACGCTTTCAAAAGTTTAACTAGAACTCAATCGGAAAAAGACTGTTAATAAAATTTAGGAGCTGATAGGAGAATTATATTAAGGAACGCTTTCAAAAGTTTAACTAGAACTCAATCGGAAAAAGATTGTTGGTAAAATTTAGAAGCTGATAGGAGAATTATATTAAGGAACGCTTTCAAAAGTTTAACTAGAACTCAATCGGAAAAAGACTTAATAAAATTTAGGAGCTGATAGGAGAATTATATTAAGGAACGCTTTCAAAAGTTTAACTAGAACTCAATCGGAAAAAGACTGTTAATAAAATTTAGGAGCTGATAGGAGAATTATATTAAGGAACGCTTTCAAAAGTTTAACTAGAACTCAATCGGAAAAAGACTGTTAATAAAATTTAGGAGCTGATAGGAGAATTATATTAAGGAACGCTTTCAAAAGTTTAACTAGAACTCAATCGGAAAAAGACTGTTAATAAAATTTAGGAGCTGATAGGAGAATTATATTAAGGAACGCTTTCAAAAGTTTAACTAGAACTCAATCGGAAAAAGACTGTTAATAAAATTTAGGAGCTGATAGGAGAATTATATTAAGGAACGCTTTCAAAAGTTTAACTAGAACTCAATCGGAAAAAGACTGTTAATAAAATTTAGGAGCTGATAGGAGAATTATATTAAGGAACGCTTTCAAAAGTTTAACTAGAACTCAATCGGAAAAAGATTGTTGGTAAAATTTAGAAGCTGATAGGAGAATTATATTAAGGAACGCTTTCAAAAGTTTAACTAGAACTCAATCGGAAAAAGACTTAATAAAATTTAGGAGCTGATAGGAGAATTATATTAAGGAACGCTTTCAAAAGTTTAACTAGAACTCAATCGGAAAAAGACTGTTAATAAAATTTAGGAGCTGATAGGAGAATTATATTAAGGAACGCTTTCAAAAGTTTAACTAGAACTCAATCGGAAAAAGACTGTTAATAAAATTTAGGAGCTGATAGGAGAAATGTATTAAGGAACGCTTTCAAAAGTTTAACTAGAACTCAATCGGAAAAAGACTGTTAATAAAATTTAGGAGCTGATAGGAGAATTATATTAAGGAACGCTTTCAAAAGTTTAACTAGAAATCAATCGGAAAAAGACTGTTAATAAAATTTAGGAGCTGATAGGAGAATTATATTAAGGAACGCTTTCAAAAGTTTAACTAGAACTCAATCGGAAAAAGACTGTTAATAAAATTTAGGAGCTGATAGGAGAATTATATTAAGGAACGCTTTCAAAAGTTTAACTAGAACTCAATCGGAAAAAAGACTTAATAAAATTTAGGAGCTGATAGGAGAATTATATTAAGGAACGCTTTCAAAAGTTTAACTAGAACTCAATCGGAAAAAGACTGTTAATAAAATTTAGGAGCTGATAGGAGAATTATATTAAGGAACGCTTTCAAAAGTTTAACTAAAACTCAATCGGAAAGAGACTGTTAATAAAATTTAGGAGCTGATAGGAGAATTATATTAAGGAACGCTTTCAAAAGTTTAACTAGAAATCAATCGGGAAAAGACTGTTAATAAAATTTAGGAGCTGATAGGAGAATTATATTAAGAAACGCTTTCAAAAGTTTAACTAGAACTCAATCGGAAAAAGACTGTTAATAAAATTTAGGAGCTGATAGGAGAATTATATTAAGGAACGCTTTCAAAAGTTTAACTAGAACTCAATCGGAAAAAGACTGTTAATAAAATTTAGGAGCTGATAGGAGAATTATATTAAGGAACGCTTTCAAAAGTTTAACTAGAACTCAATCGGAAAAAGACTGTTAATAAAATTTAGGAGCTGATAGGAGAATTATATTAAGGAACGCTTTCAAAAGTTTAACTAGAACTCAATCGGAAAAAGACTGTTAATAAAATTTAGGAGCTGATAGGAGAATTATATTAAGGAACGCTTTCAAAAGTTTAACTAGAACTCAATCGGAAAAAGACTGTTAATAAAATTTAGGAGCTGATAGGAGAATTATATTAAGGAACGCTTTCAAAACTTTAACTAGAACTCAATCGGAAAAAGACTGTTAATAAAATTTAGAAGCTGATAGGAGAATTATATTAAGGAACGCTTTCAAAACTTTAACTAGAACTCAATCGGAAAAAGACTGTTAATAAAATTTAGGAGCTGATAGGAGAATTATATTAAGGAACGCTTTCAAAAGTTTAACTAGAACTCAATCGGAAAAAGACTTAATAAAATTTAGGAGCTGATAGGAGAATTATATTAAGGAACGCTTTCAAAAGTTTAACTAGAACTCAATCGGAAAAAGACTTAATAAAATTTAGGAGCTGATAGGAGAATTATATTAAGGAACGCTTTCAAAAGTTTAACTAGAACTCAATCGGAAAAAAGACTTAATAAAATTTAGGAGCTGATAGGAGAATTATATTAAGGAACGCTTTCAAAAGTTTAACTAGAACTCAATCGGAAAAAGACTGTTAATAAAATTTAGGAGCTGATAGGAGAATTATATTAAGGAACGCTTTCAAAAGTTTAACTAGAACTCAATCGGAAAAAGACTGTTAATAAAATTTAGGAGCTGATAGGAGAATTATATTAAGGAACGCTTTCAAAAGTTTAACTAGAAATCAATCGGAAAAAGACTTAATAAAATTTAGGAGCTGATAGGAGAATTATATTAAGGAACGCTTTCAAAAGTTTAACTAGAACTCAATCGGAAAAAGACTTAATAAAATTTAGGAGCTGATAGGAGAATTATATTAAGGAACGCTTTCAAAAGTTTAACTAGAACTCAATCGGAAAAAGACTGTTAATAAAATTTAGGAGCTGATAGGAGAATTATATTAAGGAACGCTTTCAAAAGTTTAACTAGAACTCAATCGGTAAAAGACTTAATAAAATTTAGGAGCTGATAGGAGAATTATATTAAGGAACGCTTTCAAAAGTTTAACTAGAACTCAATCGGAAAAAGACTTAATAAAATTTAGGAGCTGATAGGAGAATTATATTAAGGAACGCTTTCAAAAGTTTAACTAGAACTCAATCGGAAAAAAGACTTAATAAAATTTAGGAGCTGATAGGAGAATTATATTAAGGAACGCTTTCAAAAGTTTAACTAGAACTCAATCGGAAAAAGACTTAATAAAATTTAGGAGCTGATAGGAGAATTATATTAAGGAACGCTTTCAAAAGTTTAACTAGAACTCAATCGGAAAAAAGACTTAATAAAATTTAGGAGCTGATAGGAGAATTATATTAAGGAACGCTTTCAAAAGTTTAACTAGAACTCAATCGGAAAAAGACTGTTAATAAAATTTAGGAGCTGATAGGAGAATTATATTAAGGAACGCTTTCAAAAGTTTAACTAGAACTCAATCGGAAAAAGACTGTTAATAAAATTTAGGAGCTGATAGGAGAATTATATTAAGGAACGCTTTCAAAAGTTTAACTAGAACTCAATCGGAAAAAGACTTAATAAAATTTAGGAGCTGATAGGAGAATTATATTAAGGAACGCTTTCAAAAGTTTAACGAGAACTCAATCGGAAAAAAGACTTAATAAAATTTAGGAGCTGATAGGAGAAATGTATTAAGGAACGCTTTCAAAAGTTTAACTAGAACTCAATCGGAAAAAGACTGTTAATAAAATTTAGGAGCTGATAGGAGAATTATATTAAGGAACGCTTTCAAAAGTTTAACTAGAACTCAATCGGAAAAAGACTGTGAAAAAAATTTAGGAGCTGATAGGAAAATTATATTAAGGAACGCTTTCAAAAGTTTAACTAGAACTCAATCGGAAAAAGACTTAATAAAATTTAGGAGTTGATAGGAGAATTATATTAAGGAACGTTTTCAAAAGTTTAACTAGAACTCAATCGGAAAAAGACAATAAAATTTAGGAGCTGATAGCAGAATTATATTAAGGAACGCTTTCAAAAGTTTAACTAGAACTCAATCGGAAAAAGACTTAATAAAATTTAGGAGCTGATAGGAGAATTATATTAAGGAACGCTTTCAAAAGTTTAACTAAAACTCAATCGGAAAAAGACTGTTAATAAAATTTAGGAGCTGATAGGAGAATTATATTAAGGAACGCTTTCAAAAGTTTAACTAGAACTCAATGGGAAAAAGACTGTTAATAAAATTTAGGAGCTGATAGGAGAATTATATTAAGGAACGCTTTCAAAAGTTTAACTAGAACTCAATCGCAAAAAGACTGTTAATAAAATTTAGGAGCTGATAGGAGAATTATATTAAGGAACGCTTTCAAAAGTTTAACTAGAACTCAATCGGAAAAAGACTGTTAATAAAATTTAGGAGCTGATAGGAGAATTATATTAAGGAACGCTTTCAAAAGTTTAACTAGAACTCAATCGGAAAAAGATTGTTGGTAAAATTTAGGAGCTGATAGGAGAATTATATTAAGGAACGCTTTCAAAAGTTTAACTAGAACTCAATCGGAAAAAGACTGTTAATAAAATTTAGGAGCTGATAGGAGAATTATATTAAGGAACGCTTTCAAAAGTTTAACTAGAACTCAATCGGAAAAAGATTGTTAGTAAAATTTAGGAGCTGATAGGAGAATTATATTAAGGAACGCTTTCAAAAGTTTAACTAGAACTCAATCGGAAAAAGACTGTTAATAAAATTTAGGAGCTGATAGGAGAATTATATTAAGGAACGCTTTCAAAACTTTAACTAGAACTCAATCGGAAAAAGACTGTTAATAAAATTTAGAAGCTGATAGGAGAATTATATTAAGGAACGCTTTCAAAAGTTTAACTAAAACTCAATCGGAAAAAGACTGTTAATAAAATTTAGGAGCTGATAGGAGAATTATATTAAGGAACGCTTTCAAAAGTTTAACTAGAACTCAATCGCAAAAAGACTGTTAATAAAATTTAGGAGCTGATAGGAGAATTATATTAAGGAACGCTTTCAAAAGTTTAACTAGAACTCAATCGGAAAAAGACTGTTAATAAAATTTAGGAGCTGATAGGAGAATTATATTAAGGAACGCTTTCAAAAGTTTAACTAGAACTCAATCGGAGAAAGACTGTTAATAAAATTTAGGAGCTGATAGGAGAATTATATTAAGGAACGCTTTCAAAAGTTTAACTAGAACTCAATCGGAAAAAGACTGTTAATAAAATTTAGGAGCTGATAGGAGAATTATATTAAGGAACGCTTTCAAAAGTTTAACTAAAACTCAATCGGAAAAAGACTGTTAATAAAATTTAGGAGCTGATAGGAGAATTATATTAAGGAACGCTTTCAAAAGTTTAACTAGAACTCAATCGGAAAAAGACTGTTAATAAAATTTAGGAGCTGATAGGAGAATTATATTAAGGAACGCTTTCAAAAGTTTAACTAGAACTCAATCGGAAAAAGACTGTTAATAAAATTTAGGAGCTGATAGGAGAATTATATTAAGGAACGCTTTCAAAAGTTTAACTAGAACTCAATCGGAAAAAGACTGTTAATAAAATTTAGGAGCTGATAGGAGAATTATATTAAGGAACGCTTTCAAAAGTTTAACTAGAACTCAATCGGAAAAAAACTGTTAATAAAATTTAGGAGCTGATAGGAGAATTATATTAAGGAACGCTTTCAAAAGTTTAACTAGAACTCAATCGGAAAAAAGACTGTTAATAAAATTTAGGAGCTGATAGGAGAATTATATTAAGGAACGCTTTCAAAAGTTTAACTAGAACTCAATCGGAAAAAGACTGTTAATAAAATTTAGGAGCTGATAGGAGAATTATATTAAGGAACGCTTTCAAAAGTTTAACTAGAACTCAATCGGAAAAAGACTGTTAATAAAATTTAGGAGCTGATAGGAGAATTATATTAAGGAACGCTTTCAAAACTTTAACTAGAACTCAATCGGAAAAAGACTGTTAATAAAATTTAGAAGCTGATAGGAGAATTATATTAAGGAACGCTTTCAAAACTTTAACTAGAACTCAATCGGAAAAAGACTGTTAATAAAATTTAGGAGCTGATAGGAGAATTATATTAAGGAACGCTTTCAAAAGTTTAACTAGAACTCAATCGGAAAAAGACTTAATAAAATTTAGGAGCTGATAGGAGAATTATATTAAGGAACGCTTTCAAAAGTTTAACTAGAACTCAATCGGAAAAAGACTTAATAAAATTTAGGAGCTGATAGGAGAATTATATTAAGGAACGCTTTCAAAAGTTTAACTAGAACTCAATCGGAAAAAAGACTTAATAAAATTTAGGAGCTGATAGGAGAATTATATTAAGGAACGCTTTCAAAAGTTTAACTAGAACTCAATCGGAAAAAGACTGTTAATAAAATTTAGGAGCTGATAGGAGAATTATATTAAGGAACGCTTTCAAAAGTTTAACTAGAACTCAATCGGAAAAAGACTGTTAATAAAATTTAGGAGCTGATAGGAGAATTATATTAAGGAACGCTTTCAAAAGTTTAACTAGAAATCAATCGGAAAAAGACTGTTAATAAAATTTAGGAGCTGATAGGAGAATTATATTAAGGAACGCTTTCAAAAGTTTAACTAGAACTCAATCGGAAAAAGATTGTTGGTAAAATTTAGGAGCTGATAGGAGAATTATATTAAGGAACGCTTTCAAAAGTTTAACTAGAACTCAATCGGAAAAAGACTGTTAATAAAATTTAGGAGCTGATAGGAGAATTATATTAAGGAACGCTTTCAAAAGTTTAACTAGAACTCAATCGGAAAAAGACTGTTAATAAAATTTAGGAGCTGATAGGAGAATTATATTAAGGAACGCTTTCAAAAGTTTAACTAGAACTCAATCGGAAAAAGACTGTTAGTAAAATTTAGGAGCTGATAGGAGAATTATATTAAGGAACGCTTTCAAAAGTTTAACTAGAACTCAATCGGAAAAAGACTGTGAAAAAAATTTAGGAGCTGATAGGAAAATTATATTAAGGAACGCTTTCAAAAGTTTAACTAGAACTCAATCGGAAAAAGACTTAATAAAATTTAGGAGTTGATAGGAGAATTATATTAAGGAACGTTTTCAAAAGTTTAACTAGAACTCAATCGGAAAAAGACAATAAAATTTAGGAGCTGATAGGAGAATTATATTAAGGAACGCTTTCAAAAGTTTAACTAGAACTCAATCGGAAAAAGACTTAATAAAATTTAGGAGCTGATAGGAGAATTATATTAAGGAACGCTTTCAAAAGTTTAACTAAAACTCAATCGGAAAAAGACTGTTAATAAAATTTAGGAGCTGATAGGAGAATTATATTAAGGAACGCTTTCAAAAGTTTAACTAGAACTCAATCGGAAAAAGACTGTTAATAAAATTTAGGAGCTGATAGGAGAATTATATTAAGGAACGCTTTCAAAAGTTTAACTAAAACTCAATCGGAAAAAGACTGTTAATAAAATTTAGGAGCTGATAGGAGAATTATATTAAGGAACGCTTTCAAAACTTTAACTAGAACTCAATCGGAAAAAGACTGTTAAAAAAATTTAGGAGCTGATAGGAGAATTATATTAAGGAACGCTTTCAAATGTTTAACTAGAACTCAATCGGAAAAAGACTTAATAAAATTTAGGAGCTGATAGGAGAATTATATTAAGGAACGCTTTCAAAAGTTTAACTAGAATTCAATTGGAAAAAGACTGTTAATAAAATTTAGGAGCTGATAGGAGAATTATATTAAGGAACGCTTTCAAATGTTTAACTAGAACTCTATCGGAAAAAGACTGTTAGTAAAATTTAGGAGCTGATAGGAGAATTATATTAAGGAACGCTTTCAAAAGTTTAACTAGAACTCAATCGGAAAAAGACTGTTAATAAAATTTAGGAGCTGATAGGAGAATTATATTAAGGAACGCTTTCAAAAGTTTAACTAGAACTCAATCGGAAAAAGACTTAATAAAATTTAGGAGCTGATAGGAGAATTATATTAAGGAACGCTTTCAAATGTTTAACTAGAACTCAATCGGAAAAAGACTGTTAATAAAATTTAGGAGCTGATAGGAGAATTATATTAAGGAACGCTTTCAAAAGTTTAACTAGAACTCAATCGGAAAAAAGACAATAAAATTTAGGAGCTGATAGGAGAATTATATTAAGGAACGCTTTCAAAAGTTTAACTAGAACTCAATCGGAAAAAGACTGTTAATAAAATTTAGGAGCTGATAGGAGAATTATATTAAGGAACGCTTTCAAAAGTTTAACTAGAACTCAATCGGAAAAAGACTGTTAATAAAATTTAGGAGCTGATAGGAGAATTATATTAAGGAACGCTTTCAAAAGTTTAACTAGAACTCAATCGGAAAAAGACTGTTAATAAAATTTAGGAGCTGATAGGAGAATTATATTAAGGAACGCTTTCAAAAGTTTAACTAGAACTCAATCGGAAAAAAGACTTAATAAAATTTAGGAGCTGATAGGAGAATTATATTAAGGAACGCTTTCAAAAGTTTAACTAGAACTCAATCGGAGAAAGACTGTTAATAAAATTTAGGAGCTGATAGGAAAATTATATTAAGGAACGCTTTTAAACGTTTAACTAGAACTCAATCGGAAAAAGACTGTTAATAAAATTTAGGATCTGATAGGAGAATTATATTAAGGAACGCTTTCAAAAGTTTAACTAGAACTCAATCGGAAAAAGACTGTTAATAAAATTTAGGAGCTGATAGGAGAATTATATTAAGGAACGCTTTCAAAAGTTTAACTAGAACTCAATCGGAAAAAGACTGTTAATAAAATTTAGGAGCCGATAGGAGAATTATATTAAGGAACACTTTCAAAAGTTTAACTAGAACTCAATCGGAAAAAGACTGTGAAAAAAATTTAGGAGCTGATAGGAAAATTATATTAAGGAACGCTTTCAAAAGTTTAACTAGAACTCAATCGGAAAAAGACTTAATAAAATTTAGGAGTTGATAGGAGAATTATATTAAGGAACGTTTTCAAAAGTTTAACTAGAACTCAATCGGAAAAAAACTGTTAATAAAATTTAGGAGCTGATAGCAGAATTATATTAAGGAACGCTTTCAAAAGTTTAACTAGAACTCAATCGGAAAAAGACTTAATAAAATTTAGGAGCTGATAGGAGAATTATATTAAGGAACGCTTTCAAAAGTTTAACTAAAACTCAATCGGAAAAAGACTGTTAATAAAATTTAGGAGCTGATAGGAGAATTATATTAAGGAACGCTTTCAAAAGTTTAACTAGAACTCAATCGGAAAAAGACTGTTAATAAAATTTAGGAGCTGATAGGAGAATTACATTAAGGAACGCTTTCAAAAGTTTAACTAGAACTCAATCGGAAAAAGACTGTTAATAAAATTTAGGAGCTGATAGGAGAATTATATTAAGGAACGCTTTCAAAAGTTTAACTAGAACTCAATCGGAAAAAGACTGTTAATAAAATTTAGGAGCTGATAGGAGAATTATATTAAGGAACGCTTTCAAAAGTTTAACTAGAACTCAATCGGAAAAAGATTGTTGGTAAAATTTAGGAGCTGATAGGAGAATTATATTAAGGAACGCTTTCAAAAGTTTAACTAGAACTCAATCGGAAAAAGACTGTTAATAAAATTTAGGAGCTGATAGGAGAATTATATTAAGGAACGCTTTCAAAAGTTTAACTAGAACTCAATCGGAAAAAGATTGTTAGTAAAATTTAGGAGCTGATAGGAGAATTATATTAAGGAACGCTTTCAAAAGTTTAACTAGAACTCAATCGGAAAAAGACTGTTAATAAAATTTAGGAGCTGATAGGAGAATTATATTAAGGAACGCTTTCAAAACTTTAACTAGAACTCAATCGGAAAAAGACTGTTAATAAAATTTAGAAGCTGATAGGAGAATTATATTAAGGAACGCTTTCAAAAGTTTAACTAAAACTCAATCGGAAAAAGACTGTTAATAAAATTTAGGAGCTGATAGGAGAATTATATTAAGGAACGCTTTCAAAAGTTTAACTAGAACTCAATCGCAAAAAGACTGTTAATAAAATTTAGGAGCTGATAGGAGAATTATATTAAGGAACGCTTTCAAAAGTTTAACTAGAACTCAATCGGAAAAAGACTGTTAATAAAATTTAGGAGCTGATAGGAGAATTATATTAAGGAACGCTTTCAAAAGTTTAACTAGAACTCAATCGGAGAAAGACTGTTAATAAAATTTAGGAGCTGATAGGAGAATTATATTAAGGAACGCTTTCAAAAGTTTAACTAGAACTCAATCGGAAAAAGACTGTTAATAAAATTTAGGAGCTGATAGGAGAATTATATTAAGGAACGCTTTCAAAAGTTTAACTAAAACTCAATCGGAAAAAGACTGTTAATAAAATTTAGGAGCTGATAGGAGAATTATATTAAGGAACGCTTTCAAAAGTTTAACTAGAACTCAATCGGAAAAAGACTGTTAATAAAATTTAGGAGCTGATAGGAGAATTATATTAAGGAACGCTTTCAAAAGTTTAACTAAAACTCAATCGGAAAAAGACTGTTAATAAAATTTAGGAGCTGATAGGAGAATTATATTAAGGAACGCTTTCAAAAGTTTAACTAGAACTCAATCGGAAAAAGACTGTTAATAAAATTTAGGAGCTGATAGGAGAATTATATTAAGGAACGCTTTCAAAAGTTTAACTAGAACTCAATCGGAAAAAGACTGTTAATAAAATTTAGGAGCTGATAGGAGAATTATATTAAGGAACGCTTTCAAAAGTTTAACTAGAACTCAATCGGAAAAAGACTGTTAATAAAATTTAGGAGCTGATAGGAGAATTATATTAAGGAACGCTTTCAAAAGTTTAACTAGAACTCAATCGGAAAAAAACTGTTAATAAAATTTAGGAGCTGATAGGAGAATTATATTAAGGAACGTTTTCAAAAGTTTAACTAGAACTCAATCGGAAAAAAGACTGTTAATAAAATTTAGGAGCTGATAGGAGAATTATATTAAGGAACGCTTTCAAAAGTTTAACTAGAACTCAATCGGAAAAAGACTGTTAATAAAATTTAGGAGCTGATAGGAGAATTATATTAAGGAACGCTTTCAAAACTTTAACTAGAACTCAATCGGAAAAAGACTGTTAATAAAATTTAGGAGCTGATAGGAGAATTATATTAAGGAACGCTTTCAAAACTTTAACTAGAACTCAATCGGAAAAAGACTGTTAATAAAATTTAGAAGCTGATAGGAGAATTATATTAAGGAACGCTTTCAAAACTTTAACTAGAACTCAATCGGAAAAAGACTGTTAATAAAATTTAGGAGCTGATAGGAGAATTATATTAAGGAACGCTTTCAAAAGTTTAACTAGAACTCAATCGGAAAAAGACTTAATAAAATTTAGGAGCTGATAGGAGAATTATATTAAGGAACGCTTTCAAAAGTTTAACTAGAACTCAATCGGAAAAAGACTTAATAAAATTTAGGAGCTGATAGGAGAATTATATTAAGGAACGCTTTCAAAAGTTTAACTAGAACTCAATCGGAAAAAAGACTTAATAAAATTTAGGAGCTGATAGGAGAATTATATTAAGGAACGCTTTCAAAAGTTTAACTAGAACTCAATCGGAAAAAGACTGTTAATAAAATTTAGGAGCTGATAGGAGAATTATATTAAGGAACGCTTTCAAAAGTTTAACTAGAAATCAATCGGAAAAAGACTGTTAATAAAATTTAGGAGCTGATAGGAGAATTATATTAAGGAACGCTTTCAAAAGTTTAACTAGAAATCAATCGGAAAAAGACTGTTAATAAAATTTAGGAGCTGATAGGAGAATTATATTAAGGAACGCTTTCAAAAGTTTAACTAGAACTCAATCGGAAAAAGACTTAATAAAATTTAGGAGCTGATAGGAGAATTATATTAAGGAACGCTTTCAAAAGTTTAACTAGAACTCAATCGGAAAAAGACTGTTAATAAAATTTAGGAGCTGATAGGAGAATTATATTAAGGAACGCTTTCAAAAGTTTAACTAGAACTCAATCGGAAAAAGACTGTTAATAAAATTTAGGAGCTGATAGGAGAATTATATTAAGGAACGCTTTCAAAAGTTTAACTAGAAATCAATCGGAAAAAGACTGTTAATAAAATTTAGGAGCTGATAGGAGAATTATATTAAGGAACGCTTTCAAAAGTTTAACTAGAACTCAATCGGAAAAAGACTTAATAAAATTTAGGAGCTGATAGGAGAATTATATTAAGGAACGCTTTCAAAAGTTTAACTAGAACTCAATCGGAGAAAGACTGTTAATAAAATTTAGGAGCTGATAGGAGAATTATATTAAGGAACGCTTTCAAAAGTTTAACTAGAACTCAATCGGAAAAAGACTGTTAATAAAATTTAGGAGCTGATAGGAGAATTATATTAAGGAACGCTTTCAAAAGTTTAACTAGAACTCAATCGGAAAAAGACTGTTAATAAAATTTAGGAGCTGATAGGAGAATTATATTAAGGAACGCTTTCAAAAGTTTAACTAGAACTCAATCGGAAAAAGACTGTGAAAAAAATTTAGGAGCTGATAGGAAAATTATATTAAGGAACGCTTTCAAAAGTTTAACTAGAACTCAATCGGAAAAAGACTGTGAAAAAAATTTAGGAGCTGATAGGAAAATTATATTAAGGAACGCTTTCAAAAGTTTAACTAGAACTCAATCGGAAAAAGACAATAAAATTTAGGAGCTGATAGGAGAATTATATTAAGGAACGCTTTCAAAAGTTTAACTAGAACTCAATCGGAAAAAGACTTAATAAAATTTAGGAGCTGATAGGAGAATTATATTAAGGAACGCTTTCAAAAGTTTAACTAAAACTCAATCGGAAAAAGACTATTAATAAAATTTAGGAGCTGATAGGAGAATTATATTAAGGAACGCTTTCAAAAGTTTAACTAGAACTCAATCGGAAAAAGACTGTTAATAAAATTTAGGAGCTGATAGGAGAATTATATTAAGGAACGCTTTCAAAAGTTTAACTAAAACTCAATCGGAAAAAGACTGTTAATAAAATTTAGGAGCTGATAGGAGAATTATATTAAGGAACGCTTTCAAAACTTTAACTAGAACTCAATCGGAAAAAGACTGTTAATAAAATTTAGGAGCTGATAGGAGAATTATATTAAGGAACGCTTTCAAAACTTTAACTAGAACTCAATCGGAAAAAGACTGTTAATAAAATTTAGGAGCTGATAGGAGAATTATATTAAGGAACGCTTTCAAAAGTTTAACTAGAACTCAATCGGAAAAAGACTGTTAATAAAATTTAGGAGCTGATAGGAGAATTATATTAAGGAACGCTTTCAAAAGTTTAACTAGAATTCAATTGGAAAAAGACTGTTAATAAAATTTAGGAGCTGATAGGAGAATTATATTAAGGAACGCTTTCAAATGTTTAACTAGAACTCAATCGGAAAAAGACTTAATAAAATTTAGGAGCTGATAGGAGAATTATATTAAGGAACGCTTTCAAAAGTTTAACTAGAATTCAATTGGAAAAAGACTGTTAATAAAATTTAGGAGCTGATAGGAGAATTATATTAAGGAACGCTTTCAAATGTTTAACTAGAACTCTATCGGAAAAAGACTGTTAGTAAAATTTAGGAGCTGATAGGAGAATTATATTAAGGAACGCTTTCAAAAGTTTAACTAGAACTCAATCGGAAAAAGACTGTTAATAAAATTTAGGAGCTGATAGGAGAATTATATTAAGGAACGCTTTCAAAAGTTTAACTAGAACTCAATCGGAAAAAGACTTAATAAAATTTAGGAGCTGATAGGAGAATTATATTAAGGAACGCTTTCAAATGTTTAACTAGAACTCAATCGGAAAAAGACTGTTAATAAAATTTAGGAGCTGATAGGAGAATTATATTAAGGAACGCTTTCAAAAGTTTAACTAGAACTCAATCGGAAAAAAGACAATAAAATTTAGGGGCTGATAGGAGAATTATATTAAGGAACGCTTTCAAAAGTTTAACTAGAACTCAATCGGAAAAAGACTGTTAATAAAATTTAGGAGCTGATAGGAGAATTATATTAAGGAACGCTTTCAAAAGTTTAACTAGAACTCAATCGGAAAAAGACTGTTAATAAAATTTAGGAGCTGATAGGAGAATTATATTAAGGAACGCTTTCAAAAGTTTAACTAGAACTCAATCGGAAAAAGAATGTTAATAAAATTTAGGAGCTGATAGGAGAATTATATTAAGGAACGCTTTAAAAAGTTTAACTAGAACTCAATCGGAAAAAAGACTTAATAAAATTTAGGAGCTGATAGGAGAATTATATTAAGGAACGCTTTCAAAAGTTTAACTAGAACTCAATCGGAGAAAGACTGTTAATAAAATTTAGGAGCTGATAGGAAAATTATATTAAGGAACGCTTTTAAACGTTTAACTAGAACTCAATCGGAAAAAGACTGTTAATAAAATTTAGGATCTGATAGGAGAATTATATTAAGGAACGCTTTCAAAAGTTTAACTAGAACTCAATCGGAAAAAGACTGTTAATAAAATTTAGGAGCTGATAGGAGAATTATATTAAGGAACGCTTTCAAAAGTTTAACTAGAACTCAATCGGAAAAAGACTGTTAATAAAATTTAGGAGCCGATAGGAGAATTATATTAAGGAACACTTTCAAAAGTTTAACTAGAACTCAATCGGAAAAAGACTGTTAATAAAATTTAGGAGCTGATAGGAGAATTATATTAAGGAACGCTTTCAAAAGTTTAACTAGAACTCAATCGGAAAAAGACTGTTAATAAAATTTAGGAGCCGATAGGAGAATTATATTAAGGAACACTTTCAAAAGTTTAACTAGAACTCAATCGGAAAAAGGCTGTTAATAAAATTTAGGAGCTGATAGGAGAATTATATTAAGGAACGCTTTCAAAAGTTTAACTAGAACTCAATCGGAAAAAGACTGTTAATAAAATTTAGGAGCTGATAGGAGAATTATATTAAGGAACGCTTTCAAAAGTTTAACTAGAACTCAATCGGAAAAAGACTGTGAAAAAAATTTAGGAGCTGATAGGAAAATTATATTAAGGAACGCTTTCAAAAGTTTAACTAGAACTCAATCGGAAAAAGACTTAATAAAATTTAGGAGTTGATAGGAGAATTATATTAAGGAACGTTTTCAAAAGTTTAACTAGAACTCAATCGGAAAAAGACAATAAAATTTAGGAGCTGATAGGAGAATTATATTAAGGAACGCTTTCAAAAGTTTAACTAGAACTCAATCGGAAAAAGACTTAATAAAATTTAGGAGCTGATAGGAGAATTATATTAAGGAACGCTTTCAAAAGTTTAACTAAAACTCAATCGGAAAAAGACTGTTAATAAAATTTAGGAGCTGATAGGAGAATTATATTAAGGAACGCTTTCAAAAGTTTAACTAGAACTCAATCGGAAAAAGACTGTTAATAAAATTTAGGAGCTGATAGGAGAATTATATTAAGGAACGCTTTCAAAAGTTTAACTAAAACTCAATCGGAAAAAGACTGTTAATAAAATTTAGGAGCTGATAGGAGAATTATATTAAGGAACGCTTTCAAAACTTTAACTAGAACTCAATCGGAAAAAGACTGTTAATAAAATTTAGGAGCTGATAGGAGAATTATATTAAGAAACGCTTTAAAAAGTTTAACTAGAACTCAATCGGAAAAAGACTGTTAATAAAATTTAGGAGCTGATAGGAGAATTATATTAAGGAACGCTTTCAAAAGTTTAACTAGAACTCAATCGGAAAAAGACTGTTAATAAAATTTAGGAGCTGATAGGAGAATTATATTAAGGAACGCTTTCAAAAGTTTAACTAGAATTAAATTGGAAAAAGACTGTTAATAAAATTTAGGAGCTGATAGGAGAATTATATTAAGGAACGCTTTCAAAAGTTTAACTAGAACTCAATCGGAAAAAGACTGTTAATAAAATTTAGGAGCTGATAGGAGAATTATATTAAGGAACGCTTTCAAAACTTTAACTAGAACTCAATCGGAAAAAGACTGTTAATAAAATTTAGGAGCTGATAGGAGAATTATATTAAGGAACGCTTTCAAAACTTTAACTAGAACTCAATCGGAAAAAGACAGTTAATAAAATTTAGAAGCTGATAGGAGAATTATATTAAGGAACGCTTTCAAAACTTTAACTAGAACTCAATCGGAAAAAGACTGTTAATAAAATTTAGGAGCTGATAGGAGAATTATATTAAGGAACGCTTTCAAAAGTTTAACTAGAACTCAATCGGAAAAAGACTTAATAAAATTTAGGAGCTGATAGGAGAATTATATTAAGGAACGCTTTCAAAAGTTTAACTAGAACTCAATCGGAAAAAGACTTAATAAAATTTAGGAGCTGATAGGAGAATTATATTAAGGAACGCTTTCAAAAGTTTAACTAGAACTCAATCGGAAAAAAGACTTAATAAAATTTAGGAGCTGATAGGAGAATTATATTAAGGAACGCTTTCAAAAGTTTAACTAGAACTCAATCGGAAAAAGACTGTTAATAAAATTTAGGAGCTGATAGGAGAATTATATTAAGGAACGCTTTCAAAAGTTTAACTAGAACTCAATCGGAAAAAGACTGTTAATAAAATTTAGGAGCTGATAGGAGAATTATATTAAGGAACGCTTTCAAAAGTTTAACTAGAAATCAATCGGAAAAAGACTGTTAATAAAATTTAGGAGCTGATAGGAGAATTATATTAAGGAACGCTTTCAAAAGTTTAACTAGAACTCAATCGGAAAAAGACTTAATAAAATTTAGGAGCTGATAGGAGAATTATATTAAGGAACGCTTTCAAAAGTTTAACTAGAACTCAATCGGAAAAAGACTGTTAATAAAATTTAGGAGCTGATAGGAGAATTATATTAAGGAACGCTTTCAAAAGTTTAACTAGAACTCAATCGGAAAAAGACTGTTAATAAAATTTAGGAGCTGATAGGAGAATTATATTAAGGAACGCTTTCAAAAGTTTAACTAGAACTCAATCGGAAAAAGACTGTTAATAAAATTTAGGAGCTGATAGGAGAATTATATTAAGGAACGCTTTCAAAAGTTTAACTAGAACTCAATCGGAAAAAGACTGTGAAAAAAATTTAGGAGCTGATAGGAAAATTATATTAAGGAACGCTTTCAAAAGTTTAACTAGAACTCAATCGGAAAAAGACTTAATAAAATTTAGGAGTTGATAGGAGAATTATATTAAGGAACGTTTTCAAAAGTTTAACTAGAACTCAATCGGAAAAAGACAATAAAATTTAGGAGCTGATAGGAGAATTATATTAAGGAACGCTTTCAAAAGTTTAACTAGAACTCAATCGGAAAAAGACTTAATAAAATTTAGGAGCTGATAGGAGAATTATATTAAGGAACGCTTTCAAAAGTTTAACTAAAACTCAATCGGAAAAAGACTATTAATAAAATTTAGGAGCTGATAGGAGAATTATATTAAGGAACGCTTTCAAAAGTTTAACTAGAACTCAATCGGAAAAAGACTGTTAATAAAATTTAGGAGCTGATAGGAGAATTATATTAAGGAACGCTTTCAAAAGTTTAACTAAAACTCAATCGGAAAAAGACTGTTAATAAAATTTAGGAGCTGATAGGAGAATTATATTAAGGAACGCTTTCAAAACTTTAACTAGAACTCAATCGGAAAAAGACTGTTAATAAAATTTAGGAGCTGATAGGAGAATTATATTAAGGAACGCTTTCAAAACTTTAACTAGAACTCAATCGGAAAAAGACTGTTAATAAAATTTAGGAGCTGATAGGAGAATTATATTAAGGAACGCTTTCAAAAGTTTAACTAGAACTCAATCGGAAAAAGACTGTTAATAAAATTTAGGAGCTGATAGGAGAATTATATTAAGGAACGCTTTCAAAAGTTTAACTAGAATTCAATTGGAAAAAGACTGTTAATAAAATTTAGGAGCTGATAGGAGAATTATATTAAGGAACGCTTTCAAATGTTTAACTAGAACTCAATCGGAAAAAGACTTAATAAAATTTAGGAGCTGATAGGAGAATTATATTAAGGAACGCTTTCAAAAGTTTAACTAGAATTCAATTGGAAAAAGACTGTTAATAAAATTTAGGAGCTGATAGGAGAATTATATTAAGGAACGCTTTCAAATGTTTAACTAGAACTCTATCGGAAAAAGACTGTTAGTAAAATTTAGGAGCTGATAGGAGAATTATATTAAGGAACGCTTTCAAAAGTTTAACTAGAACTCAATCGGAAAAAGACTGTTAATAAAATTTAGGAGCTGATAGGAGAATTATATTAAGGAACGCTTTCAAAAGTTTAACTAGAACTCAATCGGAAAAAGACTTAATAAAATTTAGGAGCTGATAGGAGAATTATATTAAGGAACGCTTTCAAATGTTTAACTAGAACTCAATCGGAAAAAGACTGTTAATAAAATTTAGGAGCTGATAGGAGAATTATATTAAGGAACGCTTTCAAAAGTTTAACTAGAACTCAATCGGAAAAAAGACAATAAAATTTAGGAGCTGATAGGAGAATTATATTAAGGAACGCTTTCAAAAGTTTAACTAGAACTCAATCGGAAAAAGACTGTTAATAAAATTTAGGAGCTGATAGGAGAATTATATTAAGGAACGCTTTCAAAAGTTTAACTAGAACTCAATCGGAAAAAGACTGTTAATAAAATTTAGGAGCTGATAGGAGAATTATATTAAGGAACGCTTTCAAAAGTTTAACTAGAACTCAATCGGAAAAAGAATGTTAATAAAATTTAGGAGCTGATAGGAGAATTATATTAAGGAACGCTTTAAAAAGTTTAACTAGAACTCAATCGGAAAAAAGACTTAATAAAATTTAGGAGCTGATAGGAGAATTATATTAAGGAACGCTTTCAAAAGTTTAACTAGAACTCAATCGGAGAAAGACTGTTAATAAAATTTAGGAGCTGATAGGAAAATTATATTAAGGAACGCTTTTAAACGTTTAACTAGAACTCAATCGGAAAAAGACTGTTAATAAAATTTAGGAGCTGATAGGAGAATTATATTAAGGAACGCTTTCAAAAGTTTAACTAGAACTCAATCGGAAAAAGACTGTTAATAAAATTTAGGAGCTGATAGGAGAATTATATTAAGGAACGCTTTCAAAAGTTTAACTAGAACTCAATCGGAAAAAGACTGTTAATAAAATTTAGGAGCCGATAGGAGAATTATATTAAGGAACACTTTCAAAAGTTTAACTAGAACTCAATCGGAAAAAGACTGTTAATAAAATTTAGGAGCTGATAGGAGAATTATATTAAGGAACGCTTTCAAAAGTTTAACTAGAACTCAATCGGAAAAAGACTGTTAATAAAATTTAGGAGCCGATAGGAGAATTATATTAAGGAACACTTTCAAAAGTTTAACTAGAACTCAATCGGAAAAAGGCTGTTAATAAAATTTAGGAGCTGATAGGAGAATTATATTAAGGAACGCTTTCAAAAGTTTAACTAGAACTCAATCGGAAAAAGACTGTTAATAAAATTTAGGAGCTGATAGGAGAATTATATTAAGGAACGCTTTCAAAAGTTTAACTAGAACTCAATCGGAAAAAGACTGTGAAAAAAATTTAGGAGCTGATAGGAAAATTATATTAAGGAACGCTTTCAAAAGTTTAACTAGAACTCAATCGGAAAAAGACTTAATAAAATTTAGGAGTTGATAGGAGAATTATATTAAGGAACGTTTTCAAAAGTTTAACTAGAACTCAATCGGAAAAAGACAATAAAATTTAGGAGCTGATAGGAGAATTATATTAAGGAACGCTTTCAAAAGTTTAACTAGAACTCAATCGGAAAAAGACTTAATAAAATTTAGGAGCTGATAGGAGAATTATATTAAGGAACGCTTTCAAAAGTTTAACTAAAACTCAATCGGAAAAAGACTATTAATAAAATTTAGGAGCTGATAGGAGAATTATATTAAGGAACGCTTTCAAAAGTTTAACTAGAACTCAATCGGAAAAAGACTGTTAATAAAATTTAGGAGCTGATAGGAGAATTATATTAAGGAACGCTTTCAAAAGTTTAACTAAAACTCAATCGGAAAAAGACTGTTAATAAAATTTAGGAGCTGATAGGAGAATTATATTAAGGAACGCTTTCAAAACTTTAACTAGAACTCAATCGGAAAAAGACTGTTAATAAAATTTAGGAGCTGATAGGAGAATTATATTAAGGAACGCTTTCAAAACTTTAACTAGAACTCAATCGGAAAAAGACTGTTAATAAAATTTAGGAGCTGATAGGAGAATTATATTAAGGAACGCTTTCAAAAGTTTAACTAGAACTCAATCGGAAAAAGACTGTTAATAAAATTTAGGAGCTGATAGGAGAATTATATTAAGGAACGCTTTCAAAAGTTTAACTAGAATTCAATAGGAAAAAGACTGTTAATAAAATTTAGGAGCTGATAGGAGAATTATATTAAGGAACGCTTTCAAAAGTTTAACTAGAACTCAATCGGAAAAAAGACAATAAAATTTAGGAGCTGATAGGAGAATTATATTAAGGAACGCTTTCAAAAGTTTAACTAGAACTCAATCGGAAAAAGACTGTTAATAAAATTTAGGAGCTGATAGGAGAATTATATTAAGGAACGCTTTCAAAAGTTTAACTAGAACTCAATCGGAAAAAGACTGTTAATAAAATTTAGGAGCTGATAGGAGAATTATATTAAGGAACGCTTTCAAAAGTTTAACTAGAACTCAATCGGAAAAAGAATGTTAATAAAATTTAGGAGCTGATAGGAGAATTATATTAAGGAACGCTTTAAAAAGTTTAACTAGAACTCAATCGGAAAAAAGACTTAATAAAATTTAGGAGCTGATAGGAGAATTATATTAAGGAACGCTTTCAAAAGTTTAACTAGAACTCAATCGGAGAAAGACTGTTAATAAAATTTAGGAGCTGATAGGAAAATTATATTAAGGAACGCTTTTAAACGTTTAACTAGAACTCAATCGGAAAAAGACTGTTAATAAAATTTAGGAGCTGATAGGAGAATTATATTAAGGAACGCTTTCAAAAGTTTAACTAGAACTCAATCGGAAAAAGACTGTTAATAAAATTTAGGAGCTGATAGGAGAATTATATTAAGGAACGCTTTCAAAAGTTTAACTAGAACTCAATCGGAAAAAGACTGTTAATAAAATTTAGGAGCCGATAGGAGAATTATATTAAGGAACACTTTCAAAAGTTTAACTAGAACTCAATCGGAAAAAGACTGTTAATAAAATTTAGGAGCTGATAGGAGAATTATATTAAGGAACGCTTTCAAAAGTTTAACTAGAACTCAATCGGAAAAAGACTGTTAATAAAATTTAGGAGCCGATAGGAGAATTATATTAAGGAACACTTTCAAAAGTTTAACTAGAACTCAATCGGAAAAAGGCTGTTAATAAAATTTAGGAGCTGATAGGAGAATTATATTAAGGAACGCTTTCAAAAGTTTAACTAGAACTCAATCGGAAAAAGACTGTTAATAAAATTTAGGAGCTGATAGGAGAATTATATTAAGGAACGCTTTCAAAAGTTTAACTAGAACTCAATCGGAAAAAGACTGTGAAAAAAATTTAGGAGCTGATAGGAAAATTATATTAAGGAACGCTTTCAAAAGTTTAACTAGAACTCAATCGGAAAAAGACTTAATAAAATTTAGGAGTTGATAGGAGAATTATATTAAGGAACGTTTTCAAAAGTTTAACTAGAACTCAATCGGAAAAAGACAATAAAATTTAGGAGCTGATAGGAGAATTATATTAAGGAACGCTTTCAAAAGTTTAACTAGAACTCAATCGGAAAAAGACTTAATAAAATTTAGGAGCTGATAGGAGAATTATATTAAGGAACGCTTTCAAAAGTTTAACTAAAACTCAATCGGAAAAAGACTATTAATAAAATTTAGGAGCTGATAGGAGAATTATATTAAGGAACGCTTTCAAAAGTTTAACTAGAACTCAATCGGAAAAAGACTGTTAATAAAATTTAGGAGCTGATAGGAGAATTATATTAAGGAACGCTTTCAAAAGTTTAACTAAAACTCAATCGGAAAAAGACTGTTAATAAAATTTAGGAGCTGATAGGAGAATTATATTAAGGAACGCTTTCAAAACTTTAACTAGAACTCAATCGGAAAAAGACTGTTAATAAAATTTAGGAGCTGATAGGAGAATTATATTAAGGAACGCTTTCAAAACTTTAACTAGAACTCAATCGGAAAAAGACTGTTAATAAAATTTAGGAGCTGATAGGAGAATTATATTAAGGAACGCTTTCAAAAGTTTAACTAGAACTCAATCGGAAAAAGACTGTTAATAAAATTTAGGAGCTGATAGGAGAATTATATTAAGGAACGCTTTCAAAAGTTTAACTAGAATTCAATAGGAAAAAGACTGTTAATAAAATTTAGGAGCTGATAGGAGAATTATATTAAGGAACGCTTTCAAATGTTTAACTAGAACTCAATCGGAAAAAGACTTAATAAAATTTAGGAGCTGATAGGAGAATTATATTAAGGAACGCTTTCAAAAGTTTAACTAGAATTCAATTGGAAAAAGACTGTTAATAAAATTTAGGAGCTGATAGGAGAATTATATTAAGGAACGCTTTCAAATGTTTAACTAGAACTCTATCGGAAAAAGACTGTTAGTAAAATTTAGGAGCTGATAGGAGAATTATATTAAGGAACGCTTTCAAAAGTTTAACTAGAACTCAATCGGAAAAAGACTGTTAATAAAATTTAGGAGCTGATAGGAGAATTATATTAAGGAACGCTTTCAAAAGTTTAACTAGAACTCAATCGGAAAAAGACTTAATAAAATTTAGGAGCTGATAGGAGAATTATATTAAGGAACGCTTTCAAATGTTTAACTAGAACTCAATCGGAAAAAGACTGTTAATAAAATTTAGGAGCTGATAGGAGAATTATATTAAGGAACGCTTTCAAAAGTTTAACTAGAACTCAATCGGAAAAAAGACAATAAAATTTAGGAGCTGATAGGAGAATTATATTAAGGAACGCTTTCAAAAGTTTAACTAGAACTCAATCGGAAAAAGACTGTTAATAAAATTTAGGAGCTGATAGGAGAATTATATTAAGGAACGCTTTCAAAAGTTTAACTAGAACTCAATCGGAAAAAGACTGTTAATAAAATTTAGGAGCTGATAGGAGAATTATATTAAGGAACGCTTTCAAAAGTTTAACTAGAACTCAATCGGAAAAAGAATGTTAATAAAATTTAGGAGCTGATAGGAGAATTATATTAAGGAACGCTTTAAAAAGTTTAACTAGAACTCAATCGGAAAAAAGACTTAATAAAATTTAGGAGCTGATAGGAGAATTATATTAAGGAACGCTTTCAAAAGTTTAACTAGAACTCAATCGGAGAACGACTGTTAATAAAATTTAGGAGCTGATAGGAAAATTATATTAAGGAACGCTTTTAAACGTTTAACTAGAACTCAATCGGAAAAAGACTGTTAATAAAATTTAGGAGCTGATAGGAGAATTATATTAAGGAACGCTTTCAAAAGTTTAACTAGAACTCAATCGGAAAAAGACTGTTAATAAAATTTAGGAGCTGATAGGAGAATTATATTAAGGAACGCTTTCAAAAGTTTAACTAGAACTCAATCGGAAAAAGACTGTTAATAAAATTTAGGAGCCGATAGGAGAATTATATTAAGGAACACTTTCAAAAGTTTAACTAGAACTCAATCGGAAAAAGACTGTTAATAAAATTTAGGAGCTGATAGGAGAATTATATTAAGGAACGCTTTCAAAAGTTTAACTAGAACTCAATCGGAAAAAGACTGTTAATAAAATTTAGGAGCCGATAGGAGAATTATATTAAGGAACACTTTCAAAAGTTTAACTAGAACTCAATCGGAAAAAGGCTGTTAATAAAATTTAGGAGCTGATAGGAGAATTATATTAAGGAACGCTTTCAAAAGTTTAACTAGAACTCAATCGGAAAAAGACTGTTAATAAAATTTAGGAGCTGATAGGAGAATTATATTAAGGAACGCTTTCAAAAGTTTAACTAGAACTCAATCGGAAAAAGACTGTGAAAAAAATTTAGGAGCTGATAGGAAAATTATATTAAGGAACGCTTTCAAAAGTTTAACTAGAACTCAATCGGAAAAAGACTTAATAAAATTTAGGAGTTGATAGGAGAATTATATTAAGGAACGTTTTCAAAAGTTTAACTAGAACTCAATCGGAAAAAGACAATAAAATTTAGGAGCTGATAGGAGAATTATATTAAGGAACGCTTTCAAAAGTTTAACTAGAACTCAATCGGAAAAAGACTTAATAAAATTTAGGAGCTGATAGGAGAATTATATTAAGGAACGCTTTCAAAAGTTTAACTAAAACTCAATCGGAAAAAGACTGTTAATAAAATTTAGGAGCTGATAGGAGAATTATATTAAGGAACGCTTTCAAAAGTTTAACTAGAACTCAATCGGAAAAAGACTGTTAATAAAATTTAGGAGCTGATAGGAGAATTATATTAAGGAACGCTTTCAAAAGTTTAACTAAAACTCAATCGGAAAAAGACTGTTAATAAAATTTAGGAGCTGATAGGAGAATTATATTAAGGAACGCTTTCAAAACTTTAACTAGAACTCAATCGGAAAAAGACTGTTAATAAAATTTAGGAGCTGATAGGAGAATTATATTAAGGAACGCTTTCAAAAGTTTAACTAGAACTCAATCGGAAAAAGACTGTTAATAAAATTTAGGAGCTGATAGGAGAATTATATTAAGGAACGCTTTCAAAAGTTTAACTAGAACTCAATCGGAAAAAGACTGTTAATAAAATTTAGGAGCTGATAGGAGAATTATATTAAGGAACGCTTTCAAAAGTTTAACTAGAATTCAATTGGAAAAAGACTGTTAATAAAATTTAGGAGCTGATAGGAGAATTATATTAAGGAACGCTTTCAAATGTTTAACTAGAACTCTATCGGAAAAAGACTGTTAGTAAAATTTAGGAGCTGATAGGAGAATTATATTAAGGAACGCTTTCAAATGTTTAACTAGAACTCAATCGGAAAAAGACTGTTAATAAAATTTAGGAGCTGATAGGAGAATTATATTAAGGAACGCTTTCAAAAGTTTAACTAGAACTCAATCGGAAAAAGACTTAATAAAATTTAGGAGCTGATAGGAGAATTATATTAAGGAACGCTTTCAAATGTTTAACTAGAACTCAATCGGAAAAAGACTGTTAATAAAATTTAGGAGCTGATAGGAGAATTATATTAAGGAACGCTTTCAAAAGTTTAACTAGAACTCAATCGGAAAAAGACTGTTAATAAAATTTAGGAGCTGATAGGAGAATTATATTAAGGAACGCTTTCAAAAGTTTAACTAGAACTCAATCGGAAAAAGACTGTTAATAAAATTTAGGAGCTGATAGGAGAATTATATTAAGGAACGCTTTCAAAAGTTTAACTAGAACTCAATCGGAAAAAGACTGTTAATAAAATTTAGGAGCTGATAGGAGAATTATATTATGGAACGCTTTCAAAAGTTTAACTAGAACTCAATCGGAAAAAAGACAATAAAATTTAGGAGCTGATAGGAGAATTATATTAAGGAACGCTTTCAAAAGTTTAACTAGAACTCAATCGGAAAAAGACTGTTAATAAAATTTAGGAGCTGATAGGAGAATTATATTAAGGAACGCTTTCAAAAGTTTAACTAGAACTCAATCGGAAAAAGACTGTTAATAAAATTTAGGAGCTGATAGGAGAATTATATTAAGGAACGCTTTCAAAAGTTTAACTAGAACTCAATCGGAAAAAGACTGTTAATAAAATTTAGGAGCTGATAGGAGAATTATATTAAGGAACGCTTTAAAAAGTTTAACTAGAACTCAATCGGAAAAAAGACTTAATAAAATTTAGGAGCTGATAGGAGAATTATATTAAGGAACGCTTTCAAAAGTTTAACTAGAACTCAATCGGAGAAAGACTGTTAATAAAATTTAGGAGCTGATAGGAAAATTATATTAAGGAACGCTTTTAAACGTTTAACTAGAACTCAATCGGAAAAAGACTGTTAATAAAATTTAGGATCTGATAGGAGAATTATATTAAGGAACGCTTTCAAAAGTTTAACTAGAACTCAATCGGAAAAAGACTGTTAATAAAATTTAGGAGCTGATAGGAGAATTATATTAAGGAACGCTTTCAAAAGTTTAACTAGAACTCAATCGGAAAAAGACTGTTAATAAAATTTAGGAGCCGATAGGAGAATTATATTAAGGAACACTTTCAAAAGTTTAACTAGAACTCAATCGGAAAAAGACTGTTAATAAAATTTAGGAGCTGATAGGAGAATTATATTAAGGAACGCTTTCAAAAGTTTAACTAGAACTCAATCGGAAAAAGACTGTTAATAAAATTTAGGAGCCGATAGGAGAATTATATTAAGGAACACTTTCAAAAGTTTAACTAGAACTCAATCGGAAAAAGGCTGTTAATAAAATTTAGGAGCTGATAGGAGAATTATATTAAGGAACGCTTTCAAAAGTTTAACTAGAACTCAATCGGAAAAAGACTGTTAATAAAATTTAGGAGCTGATAGGAGAATTATATTAAGGAACGCTTTCAAAAGTTTAACTAGAACTCAATCGGAAAAAGACTGTGAAAAAAATTTAGGAGCTGATAGGAAAATTATATTAAGGAACGCTTTCAAAAGTTTAACTAGAACTCAATCGGAAAAAGACTTAATAAAATTTAGGAGTTGATAGGAGAATTATATTAAGGAACGTTTTCAAAAGTTTAACTAGAACTCAATCGGAAAAAGACAATAAAATTTAGGAGCTGATAGGAGAATTATATTAAGGAACGCTTTCAAAAGTTTAACTAGAACTCAATCGGAAAAAGACTTAATAAAATTTAGGAGCTGATAGGAGAATTATATTAAGGAACGCTTTCAAAAGTTTAACTAAAACTCAATCGGAAAAAGACTGTTAATAAAATTTAGGAGCTGATAGGAGAATTATATTAAGGAACGCTTTCAAAAGTTTAACTAGAACTCAATCGGAAAAAGACTGTTAATAAAATTTAGGAGCTGATAGGAGAATTATATTAAGGAACGCTTTCAAAAGTTTAACTAAAACTCAATCGGAAAAAGACTGTTAATAAAATTTAGGAGCTGATAGGAGAATTATATTAAGGAACGCTTTCAAAACTTTAACTAGAACTCAATCGGAAAAAGACTGTTAATAAAATTTAGGAGCTGATAGGAGAATTATATTAAGGAACGCTTTCAAAAGTTTAACTAGAACTCAATCGGAAAAAGACTGTTAATAAAATTTAGGAGCTGATAGGAGAATTATATTAAGGAACGCTTTCAAAAGTTTAACTAGAACTCAATCGGAAAAAGACTGTTAATAAAATTTAGGAGCTGATAGGAGAATTATATTAAGGAACGCTTTCAAAAGTTTAACTAGAATTCAATTGGAAAAAGACTGTTAATAAAATTTAGGAGCTGATAGGAGAATTATATTAAGGAACGCTTTCAAATGTTTAACTAGAACTCAATCGGAAAAAGACTTAATAAAATTTAGGAGCTGATAGGAGAATTATATTAAGGAACGCTTTCAAAAGTTTAACTAGAATTCAATTGGAAAAAGACTGTTAATAAAATTTAGGAGCTGATAGGAGAATTATATTAAGGAACGCTTTCAAATGTTTAACTAGAACTCTATCGGAAAAAGACTGTTAGTAAAATTTAGGAGCTGATAGGAGAATTATATTAAGGAACGCTTTCAAAAGTTTAACTAGAACTCAATCGGAAAAAGACTGTTAATAAAATTTAGGAGCTGATAGGAGAATTATATTAAGGAACGCTTTCAAAAGTTTAACTAGAACTCAATCGGAAAAAGACTTAATAAAATTTAGGAGCTGATAGGAGAATTATATTAAGGAACGCTTTCAAATGTTTAACTAGAACTCAATCGGAAAAAGACTGTTAATAAAATTTAGGAGCTGATAGGAGAATTATATTAAGGAACGCTTTCAAAAGTTTAACTAGAACTCAATCGGAAAAAAGACAATAAAATTTAGGAGCTGATAGGAGAATTATATTAAGGAACGCTTTCAAAAGTTTAACTAGAACTCAATCGGAAAAAGACTGTTAATAAAATTTAGGAGCTGATAGGAGAATTATATTAAGGAACGCTTTCAAAAGTTTAACTAGAACTCAATCGGAAAAAGACTGTTAATAAAATTTAGGAGCTGATAGGAGAATTATATTAAGGAACGCTTTCAAAAGTTTAACTAGAACTCAATCGGAAAAAGACTGTTAATAAAATTTAGGAGCTGATAGGAGAATTATATTAAGGAACGCTTTAAAAAGTTTAACTAGAACTCAATCGGAAAAAAGACTTAATAAAATTTAGGAGCTGATAGGAGAATTATATTAAGGAACGCTTTCAAAAGTTTAACTAGAACTCAATCGGAGAAAGACTGTTAATAAAATTTAGGAGCTGATAGGAAAATTATATTAAGGAACGCTTTTAAACGTTTAACTAGAACTCAATCGGAAAAAGACTGTTAATAAAATTTAGGATCTGATAGGAGAATTATATTAAGGAACGCTTTCAAAAGTTTAACTAGAACTCAATCGGAAAAAGACTGTTAATAAAATTTAGGAGCTGATAGGAGAATTATATTAAGGAACGCTTTCAAAAGTTTAACTAGAACTCAATCGGAAAAAGACTGTTAATAAAATTTAGGAGCCGATAGGAGAATTATATTAAGGAACACTTTCAAAAGTTTAACTAGAACTCAATCGGAAAAAGACTGTTAATAAAATTTAGGAGCTGATAGGAGAATTATATTAAGGAACGCTTTCAAAAGTTTAACTAGAACTCAATCGGAAAAAGACTGTTAATAAAATTTAGGAGCCGATAGGAGAATTATATTAAGGAACACTTTCAAAAGTTTAACTAGAACTCAATCGGAAAAAGGCTGTTAATAAAATTTAGGAGCTGATAGGAGAATTATATTAAGGAACGCTTTCAAAAGTTTAACTAGAACTCAATCGGAAAAAGACTGTTAATAAAATTTAGGAGCTGATAGGAGAATTATATTAAGGAACGCTTTCAAAAGTTTAACTAGAACTCAATCGGAAAAAGACTGTGAAAAAAATTTAGGAGCTGATAGGAGAATTATATTAAGGAACGCTTTCAAAAGTTTAACTAGAACTCAATCGGAAAAAGACTTAATAAAATTTAGGAGTTGATAGGAGAATTATATTAAGGAACGTTTTCAAAAGTTTAACTAGAACTCAATCGGAAAATGACAATAAAATTTAGGAGCTGATAGGAGAATTATATTAAGGAACGCTTTCAAAAGTTTAACTAGAACTCAATCGGAAAAAGACTTAATAAAATTTAGGAGCTGATAGGAGAATTATATTAAGGAACGCTTTCAAAAGTTTAACTAAAACTCAATCGGAAAAAGACTGTTAATAAAATTTAGGAGCTGATAGGAGAATTATATTAAGGAACGCTTTCAAAAGTTTAACTAGAACTCAATCGGAAAAAGACTGTTAATAAAATTTAGGAGCTGATAGGAGAATTATATTAAGGAACGCTTTCAAAAGTTTAACTAGAACTCAATCGGAAAAAGACTGTTAATAAAATTTAGGAGCTGATAGGAGAATTATATTAAGGAATGCTTTCAAAAGTTTAACTAGAACTCAATCGGAAAAAGACTGTTAATAAAATTTAGGAGCTGATAGGAGAATTATATTAAGGAACGCTTTCAAAAGTTTAACTAGAACTCAATCGGAAAAAGACTTAATAAAATTTAGGAGTTGATAGGAGAATTATATTAAGGAACGTTTTCAAAAGTTTAACTAGAACTCAATCGGAAAAAGACTTAATAAAATTTAGGAGCTGATAGGAGAATTATATTGAGGAATGCTTTCAAAAGTTTAACTAGAACTCAATCGGAAAAAGACTGTTAATAAAATTTAGGAGCTGATAGGAGAATTATATTAAGGAACGCTTTCAAAAGTTTAACTAGAACTCAATCGGAAAAAGACTGTTAATAAAATTTAGGAGCTGATAGGAGAATTATATTAAGGAACGCTTTCAAATGTTTAACTAGAACTCAATCGGAAAAAGACTGTTAATAAAATTTAGGAGCTGATAGGAGAATTATATTAAGGAACGCTTTCAAAAGTTTAACTAGAACTCAATCGGAAAAAAGACAATAAAATTTAGGAGCTGATAGGAGAATTATATTAAGGAACGCTTTCAAAAGTTTAACTAGAACTCAATCGGAAAAAGACTGTTAATAAAATTTAGGAGCTGATAGGAGAATTATATTAAGGAACGCTTTCAAAAGTTTAACTAGAACTCAATCGGAAAAAGACTGTTAATAAAATTTAGGAGCTGATAGGAGAATTATATTAAGGAACGCTTTCAAAAGTTTAACTAGAACTCAATCGGAAAAAGACTGTTAATAAAATTTAGGAGCTGATAGGAGAATTATATTAAGGAACGCTTTCAAAAGTTTAACTAGAACTCAATCGGAAAAAGACTCTGAAAAAAATTTAGGAGCTGATAGGAGAATTATATTAAGGAACGCTTTCAAAAGTTTAACTAGAACTCAATCGGAAAAAGACTTAATAAAATTTAGGAGTTGATAGGAGAATTATATTAAGGAACGTTTTCAAAAGTTTAACTAGAACTCAATCGGAAAATGACAATAAAATTTAGGAGCTGATAGGAGAATTATATTAAGGAACGCTTTCAAAAGTTTAACTAGAACTCAATCGGAAAAAGACTTAATAAAATTTAGGAGCTGATAGGAGAATTATATTAAGGAACGCTTTCAAAAGTTTAACTAAAACTCAATCGGAAAAAGACTGTTAATAAAATTTAGGAGCTGATAGGAGAATTATATTAAGGAACGCTTTCAAAAGTTTAACTAGAACTCAATCGGAGAAAGACTGTTAATAAAATTTAGGAGCTGATAGGAGAATTATATTAAGGAACGCTTTCAAAAGTTTAACTAGAACTCAATCGGAAAAAGACTGTTAATAAAATTTAGGAGCTGATAGGAGAATTATATTAAGGAACGCTTTCAAAAGTTTAACTAGAACTCAATCGGAGAAAGACTGTTAATAAAATTTAGGAGCTGATAGGAGAATTATATTAAGGAACGCTTTCAAAAGTTTAACTAGAACTCAATCGGAAAGTGACTGTTAATAAAATTTAGGAGCTGATAGGAGAATTATATTAAGGAACGCTTTCAAAAGTTTAACTAGAACTCAATCGGAGAAAGACTGTTAATAAAATTTAGGAGCTGATAGGAGAATTATATTAAGGAACGCTTTCAAAAGTATAACTAGAACTCAATCGGAAAAAGACTGTTAATAAAATTTAGGAGCTGATAGGAGAATTATATTAAGGAACGCTTTCAAAAGTTTAACTAGAACTCAATCGGAAAAAGACTGTTAATAAAATTTAGGAGCTGATATGAGAATTATATTAAGGAACGCTTTCAAAAGTTTAACTAGAACTCAATCGGAAAGATACTGTTAATAAAATTTAGGAGCTGATAGGAGAATTATATTAAGGAACGCTTTCAAAAGTTTAACTAAAACTCAATCGGAAAAAGACTGTTAATAAAATTTAGGAGCTGATAGGAGAATTATATTAAGGAACGCTTTCAAAAGTTTAACCAGAACTCAATCGGAAAAAGACTGTTAATAAAATTTAGGAGCTGATAGGAGAATTATATTAAGGAACGCTTTCAAAAGTTTAACTAGAACTCAATCGGAGAAAGACTGTTAATAAAATTTAGGAGCTGATAGGAGAATTTTATTAAGGAACGCTTTCAAAAGTTTAACTAGAACTCAATCGGAAAAAGACTGTTAATAAAATTTAGGAGCTGATAGGAGAATTATATTAAGGAACGCTTTCAAAAGTTTAACTAGAACTCAATCGGAGAAAGACTGTTAATAAAATTTAGGAGCTGATAGGAGAATTATATTAAGGAACGCTTTCAAAAGTTTAACTAGAACTCAATCGGAGAAAGACTGTTAATAAAATTTAGGAGCTGATAGGAGAATTATATTAAGGAACGCTTTCAAAAGTTTAACTAGAACTCAATCGGAAAGAGACTGTTAATAAAATTTAGGAGCTGATAGGAGAATTATATTAAGGAACGCTTTCAAAAGTTTAACTAGAACTCAATCGGAGAAAGACTGTTAATAAAATTTAGGAGCTGATAGGAGAATTATATTAAGGAACGCTTTCAAAAGTTTAACTAGAACTCAATCGGAAAAAGACTGTTAATAAAATTTAGGAGCTGATAGGAGAATTATATTAAGGAACGCTTTCAAAAGTTTAACTAGAACTCAATCGGAGAAAGACTGTTAATAAAATTTAGGAGCTGATAGGAGAATTATATTAAGGAACGCTTTCAAAAGTTTAACTAGAACTCAATCGGAAAGAGACTGTTAATAAAATTTAGGAGCTGATAGGAGAATTATATTAAGGAACGCTTTCAAAAGTTTAACTAGAACTCAATCGGAGAAAGACTGTTAATAAAATTTAGGAGCTGATAGGAGAATTATATTAAGGAACGCTTTCAAAAGTTTAACTAGAACTCAATCGGAAAAAGACTGTTAATAAAATTTAGGAGCTGATAGGAGAATTATATTAAGGAACGCTTTCAAAAGTTTAACTAGAACTCAATCGGAAAAAGACTTAATAAAATTTAGGAGTTGATAGGAGAATTATATTAAGGAACGTTTTCAAAAGTTTAACTAGAACTCAATCGGAAAAAGACAATAAAATTTAGGAGCTGATAGGAGAATTATATTAAGGAACGCTTTCAAAAGTTTAACTAGAACTCAATCGGAAAGAGACTGTTAATAAAATTTAGGAGCTGATAGGAGAATTATATTAAGGAACGCTTTCAAAAGTTTAACTAAAACTCAATCGGAAAAAGACTGTTAATAAAATTTAGGAGCTGATAGGAGAATTATATTAAGGAACGCTTTCAAAAGTTTAACTAGAACTCAATCGGAAAAAGACTGTTAATAAAATTTAGGAGCTGATAGGAGAATTATATTAAGGAACGCTTTCAAAAGTTTAACTAGAATTCAATTGGAAAAAGACTGTTAATAAAATTTAGGAGCTGATAGGAGAATTATATTAAGGAACGCTTTCAAATGTTTAACTAGAACTCAATCGGAAAAAGACTTAATAAAATTTAGGAGCTGATAGGAGAATTATATTAAGGAACGCTTTCAAAAGTTTAACTAGAATTCAATTGGAAAAAGACTGTTAATAAAATTTAGGAGCTGATAGGAGAATTATATTAAGGAACGCTTTCAAATGTTTAACTAGAACTCTATTGGAAAAAGACTGTTAGTAAAATTTAGGAGCTGATAGGAGAATTATATTAAGGAACGCTTTCAAAAGTTTAACTAGAACTCAATCGGAAAAAGACTGTTAATAAAATTTAGGAGCTGATAGGAGAATTATATTAAGGAACGCTTTCAAAAGTTTAACTAGAACTCAATCGGAAAAAGACTTAATAAAATTTAGGAGCTGATAGGAGAATTATATTAAGGAACGCTTTCAAATGTTTAACTAGAACTCAATCGGAAAAAGACTGTTAATAAAATTTAGGAGCTGATAGGAGAATTATATTAAGGAACGCTTTCAAAAGTTTAACTAGAACTCAATCGGAAAAAAGACAATAAAATTTAGGAGCTGATAGGAGAATTATATTAAGGAACGCTTTCAAAACTTTAACTAGAACTCAATCGGAAAAAGACTGTTAATAAAATTTAGGAGCCGATAGGAGAATTATATTAAGGAACACTTTCAAAAGTTTAACTAGAACTCAATCGGAAAAAGACTGTTAATAAAATTTAGGAGCTGATAGGAGAATTATATTAAGGAACGCTTTCAAAAGTTTAACTAGAACTCAATCGGAAAAAGACTGTAAATAAAATTTAGGAGCTGATGGGAGAATTATATTAAGGAACGCTTTCAAAAGTTTAACTAGAACTCAATCGGAAAAAGACTTAATAAAATTTAGGAGCTGATAGGAGAATTATATTAAGGAACGCTTTCAAAAGTTTAACTAGAACTCAATCGGAAAAAGACTGTTAATAAAATTTAGGAGCTGATAGGAGAATTATATTAAGGAACGCTTTCAAAAGTTTAACTAGAACTCAATCGGAAAAAGACTGTTAATAAAATTTAGGAGCTGATGGGAGAATTATATTAAGGAACGCTTTCAAAACTTTAACTAGAACTCAATCGGAAAAAGACTTAATAAAATTTAGGAGCTGATAGGAGAATTATATTAAGGAACGCTTTCAAAAGTTTAACTAGAACTCAATCGGAAAAAGACTGTTAATAAAATTTAGGAGCTGATAGGAGAATTATATTAAGGAACGCTTTCAAAAGTTTAACTAGAACTCAATCGGAAAAAGACTGTTAATAAAATTTAGGAGCTGATGGGAGAATTATATTAAGGAACGCTTTCAAAAGTTTAACTAGAACTCAATCGGAAAAAGACTTAATAAAATTTAGGAGCTGATAGGAGAATTATATTAAGGAACGCTTTCAAAAGTTTAACTAGAACTCAATCGGAAAAAGACTGTGAATAAAATTTAGGAGCTGATAGGAGAATTATATTAAGGAACGCTTTCAAAAGTTTAACTCGAACTCAATCGGAAAAAGACTGTTAATAAAATTTAGGAGCTGATGGGAGAATTATATTAAGGAACGCTTTCAAAAGTTTAACTAGAACTCAATCGGAAAAAGACTTAATAAAATTTAGGAGCTGATAGGAGAATTATATTAAGGAACGCTTTCAAAAGTTTAACTAGAACTCAATCGGAAAAAGACTGTTAATAAAATTTAGGAGCTGATAGGAGAATTATATTAAGGAACGCTTTCAAAAGTTTAACTAGAACTCAATCGGAAAAAGACTGTTAATAAAATTTAGGAGCTGATAGGAGAATTATATTAAGGAATGCTTTCAAAAGTTTAACTAGAACTCAATCGGAAAAAGACTTAATAAAATTTAGGAGCTGATAGGAGAATTATATTAAGGAACGCTTTCAAAAGTTTAACTAGAACTCAATCGGAAAAAGACTGTTAATAAAATTTAGGAGCTGATAGGAGAATTATATTAAGGAACGCTTTCAAAAGTTTAACTAGAACTCAATCGGAAAAAGACTGTTAATAAAATTTAGGAGCTGATGGGAGAATTATATTAAGGAACGCTTTCAAAAGTTTAACTAGAACTCAATCGGAAAAAGACTTAATAAAATTTAGGAGCTGATAGGAGAATTATATTAAGGAACGCTTTCAAAAGTTTAACTAGAACTCAATCGGAAAAAGACTGTTAATAAAATTTAGGAGCTGATAGGAGAATTATATTAAGGAACGCTTTCAAAAGTTTAACTAGAACTCAATCGGAAAAAGACTGTTAATAAAATTTAGGAGCTGATGGGAGAATTATATTAAGGAACGCTTTCAAAAGTTTAACTAGAACTCAATCGGAAAAAGACTTAATAAAATTTAGGAGCTGATAGGAGAATTATATTAAGGAACGCTTTCAAAAGTTTAACTAGAACTCAATCGGAAAAAGACTGTTAATAAAATTTAGGAGCTGATAGGAGAATTATATTAAGGAACGCTTTCAAAAGTTTAACTTGAACTCAATCGGAAAAAGACTGTTAATAAAATTTAGGAGCTGATAGGAGAATTATATTAAGGAATGCTTTCAAAAGTTTAACTAGAACTCAATCGGAAAAAGACTTAATAAAATTTAGGAGCTGATAGGAGAATTATATTAAGGAACGCTTTCAAAAGTTTAACTAGAACTCAATCGGAAAAAGACTGTTAATAAAATTTAGGAGCTGATAGGAGAATTATATTAAGGAACGCTTTCAAAAGTTTAACTAGAACTCAATCGGAAAAAGACTGTGAAAAAAATTTAGGAGCTGATAGGAAAATTATATTAAGGAACGCTTTCAAAAGTTTAACTAGAACTCAATCGGAAAAAGACTTAACAAAATTTAGGAGCTGATAGGAGAATTATATTAAGGAACGCTTTCAAAAGTTTAACTAGAACTCAATCGGAAAAAGACTGTTAATAAAATTTAGGAGCTGATAGGAGAATTATATTAAGGAACGCTTTCAAAAGTTTAACTAGAACTCAATCGGAAAAAAACTGTGAAAAAAATTTAGGAGCTGATAGGAAAATTATATTAAGGAACGCTTTCAAAAGTTTAACTAGAACTCAATCGGAAAAAGACTGTTAATAAAATTTAGGAGCTGATAGGAGAATTATATTAAGGAACGCTTTCAAAAGTTTAACTAGAACTCAATCGGAAAAAGACTGTTAATAAAATTTAGGAGCTGATAGGAGAATTATATTAAGGAACGCTTTCAAAAGTTTAACTAGAACTCAATCGGAGAAAGACTCTTAATAAAATTTAGGAGCTGATAGGAGAATTATATTAAGGAATGCTTTCAAAAGTTTAACTAGAACTCAATCGGAAAAAGACTTAATAAAATTTAGGAGCTGATAGGAGAATTATATTAAGGAACGCTTTCAAAAGTTTAACTAGAACTCAATCGGAAAAAGACTGTTAATAAAATTTAGGAGCTGATAGGAGAATTATATTAAGGAACGCTTTCAAAAGTTTAACTAGAACTCAATCGGAAAAAGACTGTTAATAAAATTTAGGAGCTGATGGGAGAATTATATTAAGGAACGCTTTCAAAAGTTTAACTAGAACTCAATCGGAAAAAGACTTAATAAAATTTAGGAGCTGATAGGAGAATTATATTAAGGAACGCTTTCAAAAGTTTAACTAGAACTCAATCGGAAAAAGACTGTTAATAAAATTTAGGAGCTGATAGGAGAATTATATTAAGGAACGCTTTCAAAAGTTTAACTAGAACTCAATCGGAAAAAGACTGTGAAAAAAATTTAGGAGCTGATAGGAAAATTATATTAAGGAACGCTTTCAAAAGTTTAACTAGAACTCAATCGGAAAAAGACTGTTAATAAAATTTAGGAGCTGATAGGAGAATTATATTAAGGAACGCTTTCAAAAGTTTAACTAGAACTCAATCGGAAAAAGACTGTTAATAAAATTTAGGAGCTGATAGGAGAATTATATTAAGGAACGCTTTCAAAAGTTTAACTAGAACTCAATCGGAAAAAGACTGTTAATAAAATTTAGGAGCTGATAGGAGAATTATATTAAGGAACGCTTTCAAAAGTTTAACTAGAACTCAATCGGAAAAAGACTGTTAATAAAATTTAGGAGCTGATGGGAGAATTATATTAAGGAACGCTTTCAAAAGTTTAACTAGAACTCAATCGGAAAAAGACTTAATAAAATTTAGGAGCTGATAGGAGAATTATATTAAGGAACGCTTTCAAAAGTTTAACTAGAACTCAATCGGAAAAAGACTGTTAATAAAATTTAGGAGCTGATAGGAGAATTATATTAAGGAACGCTTTCAAAAGTTTAACTTGAACTCAATCGGAAAAAGACTGTTAATAAAATTTAGGAGCTGATAGGAGAATTATATTAAGGAATGCTTTCAAAAGTTTAACTAGAACTCAATCGGAAAAAGACTTAATAAAATTTAGGAGCTGATAGGAGAATTATATTAAGGAACGCTTTCAAAAGTTTAACTAGAACTCAATCGGAAAAAGACTGTTAATAAAATTTAGGAGCTGATGGGAGAATTATATTAAGGAACGCTTTCAAAAGTTTAACTAGAACTCAATCGGAAAAAGACTTAATAAAATTTAGGAGCTGATAGGAGAATTATATTAAGGAACGCTTTCAAAAGTTTAACTAGAACTCAATCGGAAAAAGACTGTTAATAAAATTTAGGAGCTGATGGGAGAATTATATTAAGGAACGCTTTCAAAAGTTTAACTAGAACTCAATCGGAAAAAGACTGTTAATAAAATTTAGGAGCTGATGGGAGAATTATATTAAGGAACGCTTTCAAAAGTTTAACTAGAACTCAATCGGAAAAAGACTGTTAATAAAATTTAGGAGCTGATGGGAGAATTATATTAAGGAACGCTTTCAAAAGTTTAACTAGAACTCAATCGGAAAAAGACTTAATAAAATTT
This sequence comes from Thermobia domestica, assembly GCF_964235325.1. Taxonomy (NCBI): domain Eukaryota; kingdom Metazoa; phylum Arthropoda; class Insecta; order Zygentoma; family Lepismatidae; genus Thermobia; species Thermobia domestica. Next base: position 1,257,921 of record NC_137467.1, on the reverse strand, counting down.
AGGAGCTGATAGGAGAATTATATTAAGGAACGCTTTCAAAAGTTTAACTAGAACTCAATCGGAAAAAGACTTAATAAAATTTAGGAGCTGATGGGAGAATTATATTAAGGAACGCTTTCAAAAGTTTAACTAGAACTCAATCGGAAAAAGACTGTTAATAAAATTTAGGAGCTGATAGGAGAATTATATTAAGGAACGCTTTCAAAAGTTTAACTAGAACTCAATCGGAAAAAGACTGTTAATAAAATTTAGGAGCTGATGGGAGAATTATATTAAGGAACGCTTTCAAAAGTTTAACTAGAACTCAATCGGAAAAAGACTTAATAAAATTTAGGAGCTGATAGGAGAATTATATTAAGGAACGCTTTCAAAAGTTTAACTAGAACTCAATCGGAAAAAGACTGTTAATAAAATTTAGGAGCTGATGGGAGAATTATATTAAGGAACGCTTTCAAAAGTTTAACTAGAACTCAATCGGAAAAAGACTTAATAAAATTTAGGAGCTGATAGGAGAATTATATTAAGGAACGCTTTCAAAAGTTTAACTAGAACTCAATCGGAAAAAGACTGTTAATAAAATTTAGGAGCTGATAGGAGAATTATATTAAGGAACGCTTTCAAAAGTTTAACTTGAACTCAATCGGAAAAAGACTGTTAATAAAATTTAGGAGCTGATAGGAGAATTATATTAAGGAATGCTTTCAAAAGTTTAACTAGAACTCAATCGGAAAAAGACTTAATAAAATTTAGGAGCTGATAGGAGAATTATATTAAGGAACGCTTTCAAAAGTTTAACTAGAACTCAATCGGAAAAAGACTGTTAATAAAATTTAGGAGCTGATAGGAGAATTATATTAAGGAACGCTTTCAAAAGTTTAACTAGAACTCAATCGGAAAAAGACTGTGAAAAAAATTTAGGAGCTGATAGGAAAATTATATTAAGGAACGCTTTCAAAAGTTTAACTAGAACTCAATCGGAAAAAGACTTAACAAAATTTAGGAGCTGATAGGAGAATTATATTAAGGAACGCTTTCAAAAGTTTAACTAGAACTCAATCGGAAAAAGACTGTTAATAAAATTTAGGAGCTGATAGGAGAATTATATTAAGGAACGCTTTCAAAAGTTTAACTAGAACTCAATCGGAAAAAGACTGTGAAAAAAATTTAGGAGCTGATAGGAAAATTATATTAAGGAACGCTTTCAAAAGTTTAACTAGAACTCAATCGGAAAAAGACTGTTAATAAAATTTAGGAGCTGATAGGAGAATTATATTAAGGAACGCTTTCAAAAGTTTAACTAGAACTCAATCGGAAAAAGACTGTTAATAAAATTTAGGAGCTGATAGGAGAATTATATTAAGGAACGCTTTCAAAAGTTTAACTAGAACTCAATCGGAGAAAGACTCTTAATAAAATTTAGGAGCTGATAGGAGAATTATATTAAGGAATGCTTTCAAAAGTTTAACTAGAACTCAATCGGAAAAAGACTTAATAAAATTTAGGAGCTGATAGGAGAATTATATTAAGGAACGCTTTCAAAAGTTTAACTAGAACTCAATCGGAAAAAGACTGTTAATAAAATTTAGGAGCTGATAGGAGAATTATATTAAGGAACGCTTTCAAAAGTTTAACTAGAACTCAATCGGAAAAAGACTGTTAATAAAATTTAGGAGCTGATGGGAGAATTATATTAAGGAACGCTTTCAAAAGTTTAACTAGAACTAAATCGGAAAAAGACTTAATAAAATTTAGGAGCTGATAGGAGAATTATATTAAGGAACGCTTTCAAAAGTTTAACTAGAACTCAATCGGAAAAAGACTGTTAATAAAATTTAGGAGCTGATAGGAGAATTATATTAAGGAACGCTTTCAAAAGTTTAACTAGAACTCAATCGGAAAAAGACTGTTAATAAAATTTAGGAGCTGATGGGAGAATTATATTAAGGAACGCTTTCAAAAGTTTAACTAGAACTCAATCGGAAAAAGACTTAATAAAATTTAGGAGCTGATAGGAGAATTATATTAAGGAACGCTTTCAAAAGTTTAACTAGAACTCAATCGGAAAAAGACTGTTAATAAAATTTAGGAGCTGATAGGAGAATTATATTAAGGAACGCTTTCAAAAGTTTAACTTGAACTCAATCGGAAAAAGACTGTTAATAAAATTTAGGAGCTGATAGGAGAATTATATTAAGGAATGCTTTCAAAAGTTTAACTAGAACTCAATCGGAAGAAGACTTAATAAAATTTAGGAGCTGATAGGAGAATTATATTAAGGAACGCTTTCAAAAGTTTAACTAGATCTCAATCGGAAAAAGACTGTTAATAAAATTTAGGAGCTGATAGGAGAATTATATTAAGGAACGCTTTCAAAAGTTTAACTAGAACTCAATCGGAAAAAGACTGTTAATAAAATTTAGGAGCTGATGGGAGAATTATATTAAGGAACGCTTTCAAAAGTTTAACTAGAACTCAATCGGAAAAAGACTGTTAACAAAATTTAGGAGCTGATAGGAGAATTATATTAAGGAACGCTTTCAAAAGTTTAACTAGAACTCAATCGGAAAAAGACTGTTAATAAAATTTAGGAGCTGATAGGAGAATTATATTAAGGAACGCTTTCAAAAGTTTAACTAGAACTCAATCGGAAAAAGACTGTGAAAAAAATTTAGGAGCTGATAGGAAAATTATATTAAGGAACGCTTTCAAAAGTTTAACTAGAACTCAATCGGAAAAAGACTGTTAATAAAATTTAGGAGCTGATAGGAGAATTATATTAAGGAACGCTTTCAAAAGTTTAACTAGAACTCAATCGGAAAAAGACTGTTAATAAAATTTAGGAGCTGATAGGAGAATTATATTAAGGAACGCTTTCAAAAGTTTAACTAGAACTCAATCGGAGAAAGACTCTTAATAAAATTTAGGAGCTGATAGGAGAATTATATTAAGGAACGCTTTCAAAAGTTTAACTAAAACTCAATCGGAGAAAGACTGTTAATAAAATTTAGGAGCTGATAGGAGAATTATATTAAGGAACGCTTTCATATGTTTAACTAGAACTCAATCGGAAAAAGACTGTTAATAAAATTTAGGAGCTGATAGGAGAATTATATTAAGGAATGCTTTCAAAAGTTTAACTAGAACTCAATCGGAAAAAGACTTAATAAAATTTAGGAGCTGATAGGAGAATTATATTAAGGAACGCTTTCAAAAGTTTAACTAGAACTCAATCGGAAAAAGACTGTTAATAAAATTTAGGAGCTGATAGGAGAATTATATTAAGGAACGCTTTCAAAAGTTTAACTAGAACTCAATCGGAAAAAGACTGTTAATAAAATTTAGTAGCTGATGGGAGAATTATATTAAGGAACGCTTTCAAAAGTTTAACTAGAACTCAATCGGAAAAAGACTTAATAAAATTTAGGAGCTGATAGGTGAATTATATTAAGGAACGCTTTCAAAAGTTTAACTAGAACTCAATCGGAAAAAGACTGTTAATAAAATTTAGGAGCTGATAGGAGAATTATATTAAGGAACGCTTTCAAAAGTTTAACTAGAACTCAATCGGAAAAAGACTGTTAATAAAATTTAGGAGCTGATGGGAGAATTATATTAAGGAACGCTTTCAAAAGTTTAACTAGAACTAAATCGGAAAAAGACTTAATAAAATTTAGGAGCTGATAGGAGAATTATATTAAGGAACGCTTTCAAAAGTTTAACTAGAACTCAATCGGAAAAAGACTGTTAATAAAATTTAGGAGCTGATAGGAGAATTATATTAAGGAACGCTTTCAAAAGTTTAACTAGAACTCAATCGGAAAAAGACTGTTAATAAAATTTAGGAGCTGATAGGAGAATTATATTAAGGAATGCTTTCAAAAGTTTAACTAGAACTCAATCGGAAAAAGACTTAATAAAATTTAGGAGCTGATAGGAGAATTATATTAAGGAACGCTTTCAAAAGTTTAACTAGAACTCAATCGGAAAAAGACTGTTAATAAAATTTAGGAGCTGATAGGAGAATTATATTAAGGAACGCTTTCAAAAGTTTAACTAGAACTCAATCGGAAAAAGACTGTTAATAAAATTTAGGAGCTGATAGGAGAATTATATTAAGGAACGCTTTCAAAAGTTTAACTAGAACTCAATCGGAAAAAGACTGTTAATAAAATTTAGGAGCTGATAGGAGAATTATATTAAGGAATGCTTTCAAAAGTTTAACTAGAACTCAATCGGAAAAAGACTTAATAAAATTTAGGAGCTGATAGGAGAATTATATTAAGGAACGCTTTCAAAAGTTTAACTAGAACTCAATCGGAAAAAGACTGTTAATAAAATTTAGGAGCTGATAGGAGAATTATATTAAGGAACGCTTTCAAAAGTTTAACTAGAACTCAATCGGAAAAAGACTGTTAATAAAATTTAGTAGCTGATGGGAGAATTATATTAAGGAACGCTTTCAAAAGTTTAACTAGAACTCAATCGGAAAAAGACTTAATAAAATTTAGGAGCTGATAGGTGAATTATATTAAGGAACGCTTTCAAAAGTTTAACTAGAACTCAATCGGAAAAAGACTGTTAATAAAATTTAGGAGCTGATAGAAGAATTATATTAAGGAACGCTTTCAAAAGTTTAACTAGAACTCAATCGGAAAAAGACTGTTAATAAAATTTAGGAGCTGATGGGAGAATTATATTAAGGAACGCTTTCAAAAGTTTAACTAGAACTAAATCGGAAAAAGACTTAATAAAATTTAGGAGCTGATAGGAGAATTATATTAAGGAACGCTTTCAAAAGTTTAACTAGAACTCAATCGGAAAAAGACTGTTAATAAAATTTAGGAGCTGATAGGAGAATTATATTAAGGAACGCTTTCAAAAGTTTAACTAGAACTCAATCGGAAAAAGACTGTTAATAAAATTTAGGAGCTGATAGGAGAATTATATTAAGGAATGCTTTCAAAAGTTTAACTAGAACTCAATCGGAAAAAGACTTAATAAAATTTAGGAGCTGATAGGAGAATTATATTAAGGAACGCTTTCAAAAGTTTAACTAGAACTCAATCGGAAAAAGACTGTTAATAAAATTTAGGAGCTGATAGGAGAATTATATTAAGGAACGCTTTCAAAAGTTTAACTAGAACTCAATCGGAAAAAGACTGTTAATAAAATTTAGGAGCTGATAGGAGAATTATATTAAGGAACGCTTTCAAAAGTTTAACTAGAACTCAATCGGAAAAAGACTGTTAATAAAATTTAGGAGCTGATAGGAGAATTATATTAAGGAACGCTTTCAAAAGTTTAACTAGAACTCAATCGGAAAAAGACTGTTAATAAAATTTAGGAGCTGATAGGAGAATTATATTAAGGAACGCTTTCAAAAGTTTAACTAGAACTCAATCGGAAAAAGACTTAATAAAATTTAGGAGCTGATAGGAGAATTATATTAAGGAACGCTTTCAAAAGTTTAACTAGAACTCAATCGGAAAAAGACTGTTAATAAAATTTAGGAGCTGATAGGAGAATTATATTAAGGAACGCTTTCAAAAGTTTAACTTGAACTCAATCGGAAAAAGACTGTTAATAAAATTTAGGAGCTGATAGGAGAATTATATTAAGGAATGCTTTCAAAAGTTTAACTAGAACTCAATCGGAAAAAGACTTAATAAAATTTAGGAGCTGATAGGAGAATTATATTAAGGAACGCTTTCAAAAGTTTAACTAGAACTCAATCGGAAAAAGACTGTTAATAAAATTTAGGAGCTGATAGGAGAATTATATTAAGGAACGCTTTCAAAAGTTTAACTAGAACTCAATCGGAAAAAGACTGTTAATAAAATTTAGGAGCTGATAGGAGAATTATATTAAGGAACGCTTTCAAAAGTTTAACTAGAACTCAATCGGAAAAAGACTTAATAAAATTTAGGAGCTGATAGGAGAATTATATTAAGGAACGCTTTCAAAAGTTTAACTAGAACTCAATCGGAAAAAGACTGTTAATAAAATTTAGGAGCTGATAGGAGAATTATATTAAGGAATGCTTTCAAAAGTTTAACTTGAACTCAATCGGAAAAAGACTGTTAATAAAATTTAGGAGCTGATAGGAGAATTATATTAAGGAATGCTTTCAAAAGTTTAACTAGAACTCAATCGGAAAAAGACTTAATAAAATTTAGGAGCTGATAGGAGAATTATATTAAGGAACGCTTTCAAAAGTTTAACTAGAACTCAATCGGAAAAAGACTGTTAATAAAATTTAGGAGCTGATAGGAGAATTATATTAAGGAACGCTTTCAAAAGTTTAACTAGAACTCAATCGGAAAAAGACTGTTAATAAAATTTAGGAGCTGATAGGAGAATTATATTAAGGAACGCTTTCAAAAGTTTAACTAGAACTCAATCGGAAAAAGACTTAATAAAATTTAGGAGCTGATAGGAGAATTATATTAAGGAACGCTTTCAAAAGTTTAACTAGAACTCAATCGGAAAAAGACTGTTAATAAAATTTAGGAGCTGATAGGAGAATTATATTAAGGAACGCTTTCAAAAGTTTAACTTGAACTCAATCGGAAAAAGACTGTTAATAAAATTTAGGAGCTGATAGGAGAATTATATTAAGGAATGCTTTCAAAAGTTTAACTAGAACTCAATCGGAAAAAGACTTAATAAAATTTAGAAGCTGATAGGAGAATTATATTAAGGAATGCTTTCAAAAGTTTAACTAGAACTCAATCGGAAAAAGACTTAATAAAATTTAGGAGCTGATAGGAGAATTATATTAAGGAACGCTTTCAAAAGTTTAACTAGAACTCAATCGGAAAAAGACTGTTAATAAAATTTAGGAGCTGATAGGAGAATTATATTAAGGAACGCTTTCAAAAGTTTAACTAGAACTCAATCGGAAAAAGACTGTTAATAAAATTTAGTAGCTGATGGGAGAATTATATTAAGGAACGCTTTCAAAAGTTTAACTAGAACTCAATCGGAAAAAGACTTAATAAAATTTAGGAGCTGATAGGTGAATTATATTAAGGAACGCTTTCAAAAGTTTAACTAGAACTCAATCGGAAAAAGACTGTTAATAAAATTTAGGAGCTGATAGGAGAATTATATTAAGGAACGCTTTCAAAAGTTTAACTAGAACTCAATCGGAAAAAGACTGTTAATAAAATTTAGGAGCTGATGGGAGAATTATATTAAGGAACGCTTTCAAAAGTTTAACTAGAACTAAATCGGAAAAAGACTTAATAAAATTTAGGAGCTGATAGGAGAATTATATTAAGGAACGCTTTCAAAAGTTTAACTAGAACTCAATCGGAAAAAGACTGTTAATAAAATTTAGGAGCTGATAGGAGAATTATATTAAGGAACGCTTTCAAAAGTTTAACTAGAACTCAATCGGAAAAAGACTGTTAATAAAATTTAGGAGCTGATAGGAGAATTATATTAAGGAACGCTTTCAAAAGTTTAACTAGAACTCAATCGGAAAAAGACTCTGAAAAAAATTTAGGAGCTGATAGGAGAATTATATTAAGGAACGCTTTCAAAAGTTTAACTAGAACTCAATCGGAAAAAGACTGTTAATAAAATTTAGGAGCTGATAGGAGAATTATATTAAGGAACGCTTTCAAAAGTTTAACTAGAACTCAATCGGAAAAAGACTGTTAATAAAATTTAGGAGCTGATAGGAGAATTATATTAAGGAATGCTTTCAAAAGTTTAACTAGAACTCAATCGGAAAAAGACTGTTAATAAAATTTAGGAGCTGATAGGAGAATTATATTAAGGAACGCTTTCAAAAGTTTAACTAGAACTCAATCGGAAAAAGACTGTTAATAAAATTTAGGAGCTGATAGGAGAATTATATTAAGGAACGCTTTCAAAAGTTTAACTAGAACTCAATCGGAAAAAGACTGTTAATAAAATTTAGGAGCTGATAGGAGAATTATATTAAGGAATGCTTTCAAAAGTTTAACTAGAACTCAATCGGAAAAAGACTGTTAATAAAATTTAGGAGCTGATAGGAGAATTATATTAAGGAACGCTTTCAAAAGTTTAACTAGAACTCAATCGGAAAAAGACTGTTAATAAAATTTAGGAGCTGATAGGAGAATTATATTAAGGAACGCTTTCAAAAGTTTAACTAGAACTCAATCGGAAAAAGACTTAATAAAATTTAGGAGCTGATAGGAGAATTATATTAAGGAACGCTTTCAAAAGTTTAACTAGAACTCAATCGGAAAAAGACTGTTAATAAAATTTAGGAGCTGATAGGAGAATTATATTAAGGAACGCTTTCAAAAGTTTAACTAGAACTCAATCGGAAAAAGACTTAATAAAATTTAGGAGCTGATAGGAGAATTATATTAAGGAACGCTTTCAAAAGTTTAACTAGAACTCAATCGGAAAAAGACTGTTAATAAAATTTAGGAGCTGATAGGAGAATTATATTAAGGAACGCTTTCAAAAGTTTAACTAGAACTCAATCGGAAAAAGACTGTTAATAAAATTTAGGAGCTGATAGGAGAATTATATTAAGGAACGCTTTCAAAAGTTTAACTAGAACTCAATCGGAAAAAGACTTAATAAAATTTAGGAGCTGATAGGAGAATTATATTAAGGAACGCTTTCAAAAGTTTAACTAGAACTCAATCGGAAAAAGACTGTTAATAAAATTTAGGAGCTGATAGGAGAATTATATTAAGGAACGCTTTCAAAAGTTTAACTAGAACTCAATCGGAAAAAGACTGTTAATAAAATTTAGGAGCTGATAGGAGAATTATATTAAGGAACGCTTTCAAAAGTTTAACTAGAACTCAATCGGAAAAAGACTGTTAATAAAATTTAGGAGCTGATAGGAGAATTATATTAAGGAACGCTTTCAAAAGTTTAACTAGAACTCAATCGGAAAAAGACTTAATAAAATTTAGGAGCTGATAGGAGAATTATATTAAGGAACGCTTTCAAAAGTTTAACTAGAACTCAATCGGAAAAAGACTGTTAATAAAATTTAGGAGCTGATAGGAGAATTATATTAAGGAACGCTTTCAAAAGTTTAACTAGAACTCAATCGGAAAAAGACTGTTAATAAAATTTAGGAGCTGATAGGAGAATTATATTAAGGAACGCTTTCAAAAGTTTAACTAGAACTCAATCGGAAAAAGACTTAATAAAATTTAGGAGCTGATAGGAGAATTATATTAAGGAATGCTTTCAAAAGTTTAACTAGAACTCAATCGGAAAAAGACTGTTAATAAAATTTAGGAGCTGATAGGAGAATTATATTAAGGAACGCTTTCAAAAGTTTAACTAGAACTCAATCGGAAAAAGACTTAATAAAATTTAGGAGCTGATAGGAGAATTATATTAAGGAACGCTTTCAAAAGTTTAACTAGAACTCAATCGGAAAAAGACTGTTAATAAAATTTAGGAGCTGATAGGAGAATTATATTAAGGAATGCTTTCAAAAGTTTAACTAGAACTCAATCGGAAAAAGACTGTTAATAAAATTTAGGAGCTGATAGGAGAATTATATTAAGGAACGCTTTCAAAAGTTTAACTAGAACTCAATCGGAAAAAGACTGTTAATAAAATTTAGGAGCTGATAGGAGAATTATATTAAGGAACGCTTTCAAAAGTTTAACTAGAACTCAATCGGAAAAAGACTGTTAATAAAATTTAGGAGCTGATAGGAGAATTATATTAAGGAACGCTTTCAAAAGTTTAACTAGAACTCAATCGGAAAAAGACTTAATAAAATTTAGGAGCTGATAGGTGAATTATATTAAGGAACGCTTTCAAAAGTTTAACTAGAACTCAATCGGAAAAAGACTGTTAATAAAATTTAGGAGCTGATAGGAGAATTATATTAAGGAACGCTTTCAAAAGTTTAACTAGAACTCAATCGGAAAAAGACTGTTAATAAAATTTAGGAGCTGATGGGAGAATTATATTAAGGAACGCTTTCAAAAGTTTAACTAGAACTAAATCGGAAAAAGACTTAATAAAATTTAGGAGCTGATAGGAGAATTATATTAAGGAACGCTTTCAAAAGTTTAACTAGAACTCAATCGGAAAAAGACTGTTAATAAAATTTAGGAGCTGATAGGAGAATTATATTAAGGAACGCTTTCAAAAGTTTAACTAGAACTCAATCGGAAAAAGACTGTTAATAAAATTTAGGAGCTGATAGGAGAATTATATTAAGGAACGCTTTCAAAAGTTTAACTAGAACTCAATCGGAAAAAGACTCTGAAAAAAATTTAGGAGCTGATAGGAGAATTATATTAAGGAACGCTTTCAAAAGTTTAACTAGAACTCAATCGGAAAAAGACTGTTAATAAAATTTAGGAGCTGATAGGAGAATTATATTAAGGAACGCTTTCAAAAGTTTAACTAGAACTCAATCGGAAAAAGACTGTTAATAAAATTTAGGAGCTGATAGGAGAATTATATTAAGGAATGCTTTCAAAAGTTTAACTAGAACTCAATCGGAAAAAGACTTAATAAAATTTAGGAGCTGATAGGAGAATTATATTAAGGAACGCTTTCAAAAGTTTAAGTAGAACTCAATCGGAAAAAGACTGTTAATAAAATTTAGGAGCTGATGGGAGAATTATATTAAGGAACGCTTTCAAAAGTTTAACTAGAACTCAATCGGAAAAAGACCGTTAATAAAATTTAGGAGCTGATGGGAGAATTATATTAAGGAACGCTTTCAAAAGTTTAACTAGAACTCAATCGGAAAAAGACTGTTAATAAAATTTAGGAGCTGATAGGAGAATTATATTAAGGAACGCTTTCAAAAGTTTAACTAGAACTCAATCGGAAAAAGACTGTTAATAAAATTTAGGAGCTGATAGGAGAATTATATTAAGGAACGCTTTCAAAAGTTTAACTAGAACTCAATCGGAAAAAGACTGAAAAAAATTTAGGAGCTGATAGGAGAATTATATTAAGGAACGCTTTCAAAAGTTTAACTAGAACTCAATCGGAAAAAAGACTTAATAAAATTTAGGAGCTGATAGGAGAATTATATTAAGGAACGTTTTCAAAAGTTTAACTAGAACTCAATCGGAAAAGATTGTTAGTAAAATTTAGAAGCTGATAGGGGAATTATGTTAAGGAACGCTTTCAAAAGTTTAACTAGAACTCAATCGGAAAAAGATTGTTAGTAAAATTTAGAAGCTGATAGGAGAATTATATTAAGGAACGCTTTTAAACGTTTAACTAGAACTCAATCGGAAAAAAGACTTAATAAAATTTAGGAGCTGATAGAAGAATTATATTAAGGAACGCTTTCAAAAGTTTAACTAGAACTCAATCGGAAAAAGACTGTTAATAAAATTTAGGAGCTGATAGGAGAATTATATTAAGGAACGCTTTCAAAAGTTTAACTAGAACTCAATCGGAAAAAGACTGTTAATAAAATTTAGGAGCTGATAGGAGAATTATATTAAGGAACGCTTTCAAAAGTTTAACTAGAACTCAATCGGAAAAAGACTGTTAATAAAATTTAGGAGCTGATGGGAGAATTATATTAAGGAACGCTTTCAAAAGTTTAACTAGAACTCAATCGGAAAAAGACTGTTAATAAAATTTAGGAGCTGATAGGAGAATTATATTAAGGAACGCTTTCAAAAGTTTAACTAGAACTCAATCGGAAAAAGACTGTTAATAAAATTTAGGAGCTGATAGGAGAATTATATTAAGGAACGCTTTCAAAAGTTTAACTAGAACTCAATCGGAAAAAGACTGTGAAAAAAATTTAGGAGCTGATAGGAAAATTATATTAAGGAACGCTTTCAAAAGTTTAACTAGAACTCAATCGGAAAAAGACTGTTAATAAAATTTAGGAGCTGATAGGAGAATTATATTAAGGAACGCTTTCAAAAGTTTAACTAGAACTCAATCGGAAAAAGACTGTTAATAAAATTTAGGAGCTGATAGGAGAATTATATTAAGGAACGCTTTCAAAAGTTTAACTAGAACTCAATCGGAGAAAGACTCTTAATAAAATTTAGGAGCTGATAGGAGAATTATATTAAGGAACGCTTTCAAAAGTTTAACTAAAACTCAATCGGAGAAAGACTGTTAATAAAATTTAGGAGCTGATAGGAGAATTATATTAAGGAACGCTTTCATATGTTTAACTAGAACTCAATCGGAAAAAGACTGTTAATAAAATTTAGGAGCTGATAGGAGAATTATATTAAGGAATGCTTTCAAAAGTTTAACTAGAACTCAATCGGAAAAAGACTTAATAAAATTTAGGAGCTGATAGGAGAATTATATTAAGGAACGCTTTCAAAAGTTTAACTAGAACTCAATCGGAAAAAGACTGTTAATAAAATTTAGGAGCTGATAGGAGAATTATATTAAGGAACGCTTTCAAAAGTTTAACTAGAACTCAATCGGAAAAAGACTGTTAATAAAATTTAGTAGCTGATGGGAGAATTATATTAAGGAACGCTTTCAAAAGTTTAACTAGAACTCAATCGGAAAAAGACTTAATAAAATTTAGGAGCTGATAGGAGAATTATATTAAGGAACGCTTTCAAAAGTTTAACTAGAACTCAATCGGAAAAAGACTGTTAATAAAATTTAGGAGCTGATAGGAGAATTATATTAAGGAACGCTTTCAAAAGTTTAACTAGAACTCAATCGGAAAAAGACTGTTAATAAAATTTAGGAGCTGATGGGAGAATTATATTAAGGAACGCTTTCAAAAGTTTAACTAGAACTCAATCGGAAAAAGACTTAATAAAATTTAGGAGCTGATAGGAGAATTATATTAAGGAACGCTTTCAAAAGTTTAACTAGAACTCAATCGGAAAAAGACTGTTAATAAAATTTAGGAGCTGATAGGAGAATTATATTAAGGAACGCTTTCAAAAGTTTAACTAGAACTCAATCGGAAAAAGACTGTTAATAAAATTTAGGAGCTGATAGGAGAATTATATTAAGGAATGCTTTCAAAAGTTTAACTAGAACTCAATCGGAAAAAGACTTAATAAAATTTAGGAGCTGATAGGAGAATTATATTAAGGAACGCTTTCAAAAGTTTAACTAGAACTCAATCGGAAAAAGACTGTTAATAAAATTTAGGAGCTGATAGGAGAATTATATTAAGGAACGCTTTCAAAAGTTTAACTAGAACTCAATCGGAAAAAGACTGTTAATAAAATTTAGGAGCTGATGGGAGAATTATATTAAGGAACGCTTTCAAAAGTTTAACTAGAACTCAATCGGAAAAAGACTTAATAAAATTTAGGAGCTGATAGGAGAATTATATTAAGGAACGCTTTCAAAAGTTTAACTAGAACTCAATCGGAGAAAGACTCTTAATAAAATTTAGGAGCTGATAGGAGAATTATATTAAGGAACGCTTTCAAAAGTTTAACTAAAACTCAATCGGAGAAAGACTGTTAATAAAATTTAGGAGCTGATAGGAGAATTATATTAAGGAACGCTTTCAAAAGTTTAACTAGAACTCAATCAGAAAAAGACTGTTAATAAAATTTAGGAGCTGATAGGAGAATTATATTAAGGAACGCTTTCAAAAGTTTAACTAGAACTCAATCGGAAAAAGACTGTTAATAAAATTTAGGAGCTGATAGGAGAATTATATTAAGGAACGCTTTCAAAAGTTTAACTAGAACTCAATCGGAGAAAGACTCTTAATAAAATTTAGGAGCTGATAGGAGAATTATATTAAGGAACGCTTTCAAAAGTTTAACTAGAACTCAATCGGAAAAAGACTTAATAAAATTTAGGAGCTGATGGGAGAATTATATTAAGGAACGCTTTCAAAAGTTTAACTAGAACTCAATCGGAAAAAGACTTAATAAAATTTAGGAGCTGATAGGAGAATTATATTAAGGAACGCTTTCAAAAGTTTAACTAGAACTCAATCGGAAAAAGACTGTTAATAAAATTTAGGAGCTGATAGGAGAATTATATTAAGGAACGCTTTCAAAAGTTTAACTAGAACTCAATCGGAAAAAGACTGTTAATAAAATTTAGGAGCTGATAGGAGAATTATATTAAGGAATGCTTTCAAAAGTTTAACTAGAACTCAATCGGAAAAAGACTTAATAAAATTTAGGAGCTGATAGGAGAATTATATTAAGGAACGCTTTCAAAAGTTTAACTAGAACTCAATCGGAAAAAGACTGTTAATAAAATTTAGGAGCTGATAGGAGAATTATATTAAGGAACGCTTTCAAAAGTTTAACTAGAACTCAATCGGAAAAAGACTGTTAATAAAATTTAGGAGCTGATGGGAGAATTATATTAAGGAACGCTTTCAAAAGTTTAACTAGAACTCAATCGGAAAAAGACTTAATAAAATTTAGGAGCTGATAGGAGAATTATATTAAGGAACGCTTTCAAAAGTTTAACTAGAACTCAATCGGAAAAAGACTGTTAATAAAATTTAGGAGCTGATAGGAGAATTATATTAAGGAACGCTTTCAAAAGTTTAACTAGAACTCAATCGGAAAAAGACTGTTAATAAAATTTAGGAGCTGATAGGAGAATTATATTAAGGAATGCTTTCAAAAGTTTAACTAGAACTCAATCGGAAAAAGACTTAATAAAATTTAGGAGCTGATAGGAGAATTATATTAAGGAACGCTTTCAAAAGTTTAAGTAGAACTCAATCGGAAAAAGACTGTTAATAAAATTTAGGAGCTGATAGGAGAATTATATTAAGGAACGCTTTCAAAAGTTTAAGTAGAACTCAATCGGAAAAAGACTGTTAATAAAATTTAGGAGCTGATGGGAGAATTATATTAAGGAACGCTTTCAAAAGTTTAACTAGAACTCAATCGGAAAAAGACTGTTAATAAAATTTAGGAGCTGATAGGAGAATTATATTAAGGAACGCTTTCAAAAGTTTAACTAGAACTCAATCGGAAAAAGACTGTTAATAAAATTTAGGAGCTGATAGGAGAATTATATTAAGGAACGCTTTCAAAAGTTTAACTAGAACTCAATCGGAAAAAGACTGAAAAAAATTTAGGAGCTGATAGGAGAATTATATTAAGGAACGCTTTCAAAAGTTTAACTAGAACTCAATCGGAAAAAAGACTTCATAAAATTTAGGAGCTGATAGGAGAATTATATTAAGGAACGTTTTCAAAAGTTTAACTAGAACTCAATCGGAAAAAGACTGTTAATAAAATTTAGGAGCTGATAGGAGAATTATATTAAGGAACGCTTTCAAAAGTTTAACTAGAACTCAATCGGAAAAAGACTGTTAATAAAATTTAGGAGCTGATAGGAGAATTATATTAAGGAACGCTTTCAAAAGTTTAACTAGAACTCAATCGGAAAAAGACTGTTAATAAAATTTAGGAGCTGATAGGAGAATTATATTAAGGAACGCTTTCAAAAGTTTAACTAGAACTCAATCGGAAAAAGACTGTTAATAAAATTTAGGAGCTGATAGGAGAATTATATTAAGGAACGCTTTCAAAAGTTTAACTAGAACTCAATCGGAGAAAGACTCTTAATAAAATTTAGGAGCTGATAGGAGAATTATATTAAGGAACGCTTTCAAAAGTTTAACTAAAACTCAATCGGAGAAAGACTGTTAATAAAATTTAGGAGCTGATAGGAGAATTATATTAAGGAACGCTTTCAAAAGTTTAACTAGAACTCAATCAGAAAAAGACTGTTAATAAAATTTAGGAGCTGATAGGAGAATTATATTAAGGAACGCTTTCAAAAGTTTAACTAGAACTCAATCGGAAAAAGACTGTTAATAAAATTTAGGAGCTGATAGGAGAATTATATTAAGGAACGCTTTCAAAAGTTTAACTAGAACTCAATCGGAGAAAGACTCTTAATAAAATTTAGGAGCTGATAGGAGAATTATATTAAGGAACGCTTTCAAAAGTTTAACTAGAACTCAATCGGAAAAAGACTTAATAAAATTTAGGAGCTGATAGGAGAATTATATTAAGGAACGCTTTCAAAAGTTTAACTAGAACTCAATCGGAAAAAGACTGTTAATAAAATTTGGGAGCTGATAGGAGAATTATATTAAGGAACGCTTTCAAAAGTTTAACTAGAACTCAATCGGAAAATGACTTAATAAAATTTAGGAGCTGATAGGAGAATTATATTAAGGAACGCTTTCAAAAGTTTAATTAGAACTCAATCGGAAAAAGACTTAATAAAATTTAGGAGCTGAGAGGAGAATTATATTAATGAACGCTTTCAAAAGTTTAACTAAAACTCAATCGGAAAAAGACTTAATAAAATTTAGAAGCTGATAGGAGAATTATATTAAGGAACGCTTTCAAAAGTTTAACTAGAACTCAATCGGAAAAAGACTGTTAATAAAATTTAGGAGCTGATAGGAGAATTATATTAAAGAACGCTTTCAAGAGTTTAACTAGAACTCAATCGGAAAAAGACTGTTAATAAAATTTAGGAGCTGATAGGAGAATTATATTAAGGAACGCTTTCAAAAGTTTAACTAGAACTCAATCGGAAAAAGACTTAATAAAATTTAGGGGCTGATAGGAGAATTATATTAAGGAACGCTTTCAAAAGTT
The DNA here is from genome assembly GCF_964235325.1 of Thermobia domestica. Classification (NCBI taxonomy): domain Eukaryota; kingdom Metazoa; phylum Arthropoda; class Insecta; order Zygentoma; family Lepismatidae; genus Thermobia; species Thermobia domestica. The sequence goes on along the minus strand of NC_137467.1, from coordinate 1,241,353 downwards.
TAACTAGAACTCAATCGGAAAAAGATTGTTAGTAAAATTTAGAAGCTGATAGGAGAATTATATTAAGGAACGCTTTCAAAAGTTTAACTAGAACTCAATCGGAAAAAAGACTTAATAAAATTTAGGAGCTGATAGGAGAATTATATTAAGTAACGCTTTCAAAAGTTTAACTAGAACTCAATCGGAAAAAGACAATAAAATTTAGGAGCTGATAGGAGAATTATATTAAGGAACGCTTTCAAAAGTTTAACTAGAACTCAATCGGAAAAAGACTTAATAAAATTTAGGAGCTGATAGGATAATTATATTAAGGAACGCTTTCAAAAGTTTAACTAGAACTCAATCGGAAAAAGACTGTTAATAAAATTTAGGAGCTGATAGGAGAATTATATTAAGGAACGCTTTCAAAAGTTTAACTAGAACTCAATCGGAAAAAGACTTAATAAAATTAAGAGCTGATAGGAGAATTATATTAAGGAACGCTTTCAAGAGTTTAACTAGAACTCAAGCGGAAAAAGACTGTTAATAAAATTTAGAAGCTGATAGGAGAATTATATTAAGGAACGCTTTCAAATGTTTAACTAGAACTCAATCGGAAAAAGACTTAATAAAATTTAGGAGCTGATAGGAGAATTATATTAAGGAACGCTTTCAAAAGTTTAACTAGAACTCAATCGGAAAAAGATTGTTATTAAAATTTAGAAGCTGATAGGAGAATTATATTAAGGAACGCTTTCAAAAGTTTAACTAGAACTCAATCGGAAAAAGATTGTTGGTAAAATTTAGAAGCTGATAGGAGAATTATATTAAGGAACGCTTTCAAAAGTTTAACTAGAACTCAATCGGAAAAAAGACAATAAAATTTAGGAGCTGATAGGAAAATTATATTAAGGAATGCTTTCAAAAGTTTAACTAGAACTCAATCGGAAAAAGACTGTTAATAAAATTTAGGAGCTGATAGGAGAATTATATTGAGGAACGCTTTCAAAAGTTTAACTAGAACTCAATCGGAAAAAGACTTAATAAAATTTAGGAGCTGATAGGAGAATTATATTAAGGAACGTTTTCAAAAGTTTAACTAGAACTCAATCGGAAAAGATTGTTAGTAAAATTTAGAAGCTGATAGGGGAATTATGTTAAGGAACGCTTTCAAAAGTTTAACTAGAACTCAATCGGAAAAAGATTGTTAGTAAAATTTAGAAGCTGATAGGAGAATTATATTAAGGAACGCTTTTAAACGTTTAACTAGAACTCAATCGGAAAAAAGACTTAATAAAATTTAGGAGCTGATAGAAGAATTATATTAAGGAACGCTTTCAAAAGTTTAACTAGAACTCAATCGGAAAAAGACTGTTAATAAAATTTAGGAGCTGATAGGAGAATTATATTAAGGAACGCTTTCAAAAGTTTAACTAGAACTCAATCTGAAAAAGACTTAATAAAATTTAGGAGCTGATAGGAGAATTATATTAAGGACCGCTTTCAAAAGTTTAACTAGAACTCAATCGGAAAAAGATTGTTAGTAAAATTTAGAAGCTGATAGGGGAATTATGTTAAGGAACGCTTTCAAAAGTTTAACTAGAACTCAATCGGAAAAAGACTGTTAATAAAATTTAGGAGCTGATAGGAGGATTATATTAAGATGGATCTTGCATGGATGGAATAAAAGTAGGAACTGGGTCCATTTGGTAATCAAAGTTATGAACTTTTGTATGGCACTGGTTCTTGTGTACCTTAGGGCATAAAGTTAGTTAATAGCTTACCGCACCCCGAGGAAGCATTTTCTTAACGAGTATTTACTTTTGCCTCTTTCTGGACGTGTTATCTACAATTTTCATTTTAACGTTATTTATTGATCTGTTTGCACATCCACTGAGGATTACCGTGTGTGGATGTTGTGTGAATGCAAATTCATCAACCCGTGCACTACTAGTCATTTATTTTCTTGTGTGAAAGATGTAATAATACCTGCAATCATTTAACTATTACAAATCTTTCTACCAGTGATGTATCGTTACAAAAAGAAATGCTAAATTTCAACTGTAATGGTACGAGTCTTTGGCGCGGAAAACTCGGGTTTGATTCTCGGCTGGAATTTATGAGAGTCAGATCCTACGTTAAGTTGTAGGTACATGTCTCATGACCTCGGCGCTGAAAGGGGCGCTAAATTTCAATCCAACCAATTAAGTTCTAGATATAACGCGCTTGTATACAAATTCTGCTGACTGGTCAAACATTCCTAATTGATGAATCATTTAAGATATCCTGACATTATCTTTCAACATATTCTTTGAGTATTATTTCCATCTTTGCTACTTCCAAAATTAACACCTAAACATTGACGCTTGTAGAAAAGCTGTCACACTGACTTGCATCGGTTAATTTCCTTTAGCAAATATGTTAGGACTTATTTGCAAACAGAGTTTTAAATAAGAAATTCCTTTTAGTTATTAGCATTAAGTAAGGAAATCAAACACACTCAGCTTGGACGTAGAATTATATTTAACAGAGGAAATATTTATTTTTGATTCAGTATTCTAACTTCGAATGCGGAAAGCTTTTATTTTAATTTCCTTTCTACCGTAGAATCATAGCTTACGAATGTAATTTTTTCTGAACAATACTAACTTCCTGTGAGGAAGCAATACTCTACATCGTACTAAAGATGCTTACTCACTTTGAATACAGAGTCTGTATGTCCAACAAAGGAAAAAGAATATGCAACGCTGATCAGTTAAAAGACCATACAAAAACTATGGTGGAAGCAATTTGATCAAACAATGTTATTAAATTCATGGACGTTGTGTTCCCACGATTATAATAAGGAAGTGACTATGAAAAATAAGTAAGTGACAAAAATATATAAACAGATAAAGAAGAGTTAATGCACAGGAAGCGGTTCTAAGAAATTGTTTCAAAAGGGTTACAAATATATAAAGTCGTGTGACAGAACAGCACCAAATGTAATTGCAGAACTTCGAAAGATAAGACAGAAGATGATTTTTGCACTTACAGTAACAATAATGCTGACAGTTGCAATTAGTCCAACAGTCTTTTCTTCTAAATCAATCGTAAGACGATTATTTATTTTAATATAATAATTTATATTTTTAAGTATATACTTATTTATTAAATTAAAGTAAGTCGTCGTAACAGTTTCAGAAACTTAATGTTATCTTCATCAGACGTTAACTAGCATAAACATCTTCATAACATTAAATTAATATTGTAGTATAATTTTTGTATTTTGTATTGAAATGTATTTTTAAATGTATTTTTATTTTAACTAAATTAATACAGTGCGTCGAGCAACGAGAGTAACTATGGAGGCAGGTAACATTTGTCAATGGTACACAGGCCCCGAAATGAGTATAAAAAATTGTTTCAATTAATGTATTCAGTGATGCCTTATCTGCAACGTTTTGTGTGTTTTGTGATGTTCCGTGTTGTTATTGCTCACAACTCAACTAAAACATCACAGGAACGTAACTATTATCAGCTTCTTCAAAATGCTGTGGACGTTGAATAAACAATATATTACAGTATTAGTTTTAACCTATGTTTTCTTATTTCCCGCCAAAAGTCATATTTGTTCATTGACAATACGAGCGTAGACTTCAAGCCACCTAAGTGCCCCTTATTGGATATAGTGGCACTATATCCAATACCATTATACGAAGTGGGAGATCTCCAGACGGAAAAAGTTTGGTTAATCTTAAAGATTAAAGAATCAGTTCGCTTATCCTATGATAAGGGAATTAGGTGCTGCAGATGCCACGAGACGACAGAAAGGTTTCTGCAAGATAGAATACATGAAATCTGACGGAGGCACTGTAAGCTAAAGAAGAAAACGTCCTTAGGGAAAACTTACACGTCTTCTGATGATTGAATATCCGGTACGTCCCGTCCAGAAGATCAATGTAAAAGACAAATGAGATTTATATTTCCATGATGTGGTGTCAGTGCCTATGATAATCAGTATAGAGTAGTACAATGAGCTTAGCTACAGACATGAAAAATGTAATTTAAAATTTAACGAGAATAAACGAGGAGAATATGAAAGACTAATGAATAACCAGTGTTCCCAACACAAATAATTCTGCTGGTACTGGTAATTGGTAGGGTGTTTGTAAGAAAGTCATTTTATGATGCTACATCTTCGAAATTGTCTTAATGGATACAATGTCATCTCTGTAGAGTATGGTATTATGATTTATGTGTAGAGGGCTCAAGGAAAAGTGCAATTCACATGCATCATAGGATAAGCAAAAAGCTCATACAGTGTATCCTCTGTTCGAAATTGTATATAATATAATTGCCCCGGTCGCCCCACCCACGCGACGGCTCTGAATACAGTAATTAAAGATATTTGTTCTTTAAGCGTTATTTTCATTTTTAAAACTTCATATGTTATCATTATTGTTAATATCTTACATTAAACATCCCATTGAATAGTTTGAAACAATAGTTCAATTTTAAGATATATATATATATATATATATATATATATATATATATATATATATATATATATATATATATATATATATATATATATATATATATATATAATTACTATTAAATGAAACCTAACTAAAATTTAGTTACTTACTTGGACAATGATATTATGTTTCTCCAGAAGAACTTTAACTATGGTATATTAATATTATATATTAATATTATCCATATGAATTATGCTGTCACGTGATTGGCAGGGATTCAAACTCATGGTATAATGAATCACATACTTAAAGGTAAAACCAAGCATGAGTAGCTCGATTGTGCCTTTAGATATCAATGGCTTCTGCTTTGTTTCTTGAGTAAACCATTTGCGTTACGTGTGATATTATTGAGAAAAAGGTACCAAACGTTTTAGAAATAATATTTCCCACACTGCATTCTACAATGTTATGAACTATTTGGTATTTATCAATAATTTCAGTGCAAAGATACATCAATTTATTTGAGTGATTTTCGAGATTGTGACATACCAAGCGAAGACTCCCGAAGGTTTTCACTCAACTTGACATATGATTTGAACACATGTCACTGGATCACAAGTGGATGTATCACTGTTCTCAAGCCCTTCGGACACAGCAAAGTTACTGTAAGTAGTAACTTGTAATCTTTTTATTTCTCTGATTCTTATAATGAACTGAAACATTCATTTAAGTTGTGGTAATTAAAACAATGAAATATGGCCAGAAATGTGTTGCACAAAGAGTTTGTTCTGCAATAAATTCGCACAACATTCTCATTTGAAACCCAAACACAAATACTCAGTCCCTTTTCTCTCTTCTCTGCCTCTCTGTCTCTCTCTATCATCTCTTGGACAGTCAAAATAATAACCACATTGTACTTGAAATACACACCGTAGTAAGGGCGTCAACTGATCTAAAGGGTATATGCACATAAAGTGTTGAAAAGTGCCCTTACACTGATTGCTAACTATAACCAAAGATAACTTATATCCAAAGATAATTTTGGCCAGGAAATCAACTTCAAATTCCTACGAACTTAGAAGTTATTGTTTAGAAATTTGAAAATCAAAATGTATTTATATATCGGAAACGACTTAAGCTACGAGGATGAAACAAAACATCAATATACTTTCCTTAAAGGGTCTTACCTTCAAATTTCTAACGAAAAGCGTGTCCAAAATATTCGAATTCATATATTTTTGCTTTATGTTTGAGTGACCACCTTCTATTTTCTGTAACAGAAGCAGCACCAATTCACCTATAGTACAGGGTGTCCCAAAAGTAGATATACGGTCCCGTACTAATCAACTCATTGCTTTTTATATCATTTCTCATTGTTCTTAATGTCTTTTTCACTTATATCTTAAGCTCGAAACAGTCGAAGCAAATAAACCTATAAGCTAGAATGTTATACTTGATCAGTGCAGGGGTCTATACCTACTTTTGGGCCACCCTGTATACTTTAACCATAGTTTCATGTTCGCTGTGCAACGTAGTGTAAAATGAGGAAAATCAAAGTCACACACGATTGTAAGATATGTAATTCTCGTTACGCCATAAATGGTTAGGGCGGCACGAATACTTGTTTTCGGAAAGAGACTTCAAACAAAGTATATTCATATTTTGTTTCACCCTCGTAACTTAAATCGTTTCCGAGAGGATGATTTTCAAATTTTCAACAATAACTTCGAAATTCGAAGGAATTTGAAGTTGATTTTCCGATCAAAGGTATCATTGTATATGAGGTACTGTACCTTTGGTATAAATATGATGGCAATCAGTATAAGAGCAATTTTCAGTGCCTTATCCGGCTATACCCTTTGTGCCCCTGGGTCTGTAGTTTAGGGACCACGTTCTTACTCAGGAGCCATGGACCAGGAATGTATAGCTCCAACCAGGGCAGGTAGGATCACCATGGGTACCTTAATCGACCTTATGAGGTGGCGTATAGGACCTTTAGAAGTTTGGAGATCCATCTCGTTCCCTTTTATGGGTATAAAATTATCAAACAAAAATATAAATTTTGGAATTTTTGGACCTTTGTTATTCTCCTCAATGGGGTCTTACTACCTTATATAATTGAATACAAGGTCAAAATATTTCTAGCATAAGTCAAATCAAATTTTCTATGTATGAATCATTCTCACATTACTTTTCAGGAAAAACAATTTCCTTTTCTTTCTTTTATCTTCCTTTCCTTCTCTATTTCTCTCTCTCTCTCTCTCTCTCTCTCTTCTTACAACGATCATGGCATTTCGTTATGTACCTGCTAACAATTGTTGATGTTCATAAAACTGTAATCTGTGATCCTTTATTACTATGCCAAGTGCACCTCTGTTCTAGACTCCTATACCCAATCATAGAAGTTAATAAGACCTCACTGAAGAGTGTAACATAGGTCAAAACCCCTAAATTTATATTTTTGATAACTTTATACGTATAAAATGGAACGAGAAAATTTAAGGTAGGGGTATACATACCCTCCAGACGGGGCATTAATGAACTCCTGTCTTGAACCCCTGTACTCAGTCATATAAAATCATAAGACTTCGTCAAAGAGGATGGCATAGATCAATATTTTAATAATTTTATACCCATAAAAGGGAACGAGCAGCATCTCCAATCTTCTAGAGGTCCTATACGTTGCCTCATAGCAGCGTTTCCCAACCTTTTCCAATTTGCGGCACACTACGGGTGTAACTTGGATTCTCGCGGCACACTTATAGATATTATTATTTGTAAATATAAAATGCCGTGGTATTTTTTTCTTTGATTACTGATCTCCTTCGCACAGAGAAGTAAACTCGATCAGTGGTTTTTCCCCGTGATAAATCACTATGCTTATTTTTCATCCTAATTTAAAAACAGAAAACAATTGCAATGAAATATCGAACTCAGGTTTTTAAAAATACGTTTTCTTTTTCGAAAACTGTATACAACCTTTTACTAAAAAGGAAGATCACTAAATAAAGAACGAACAAACAAATCTCTTTTACTTTTAAAACACAAATGTAGATAATTTGTAGAAAGGATTGAATGATATTTTAAATTTTCAAGTTACGAAATAGTCTGCAACAATAAAGAAGCAATGATGGTCATAACAATAACAAATACTTTTTTCAACATTAGAAATACACAGAAAAATAACACGGTATGAAACTTAAAATTGTAAATTCATAGTAGAGGTTCATAGTAATGTACAATACAAATATACATTTTCCTTTACGTTTTGCAATTTGATTGCTATAGAATTAATAATTTTGTTCTGATTTCCTCGCGGCACACCAGCGGCCCATTCACGGCACACCAGTGTGCCGCGGCACACTGGTTGGGAAACGCTGCCTCATAGGATGGGTCAAGATACCCATGGTGCTCCTATGTACCCTGGGTAATCCACTGTGGGTGGTTCTCTGCACCCTAGTCAATGGCTTGTGAGTAGGAGCCGTGGTCCCTAAAGCAGGGATCCAGGTAAACAAAATTTGGATCAGGTGACGCAAATACTGCTCAAATCTTGATCTGTGTATGTGTATGTATCTCATCATTATTACAAGTTGTATTGCGTAAAGGATTTCGTCTCCCCAGGAGTAGCCAAAGTATAATACAGTAGGTCCAATGTGACAGTGGAAGTGTATTTCGCCATATAGACAGTACATTCAAGAATAAGTTGTTCCATCAAAATAAAAACTATCAATTAAAATTGACCAAAGACAACATATTTCTTTACGCCAAAAAAAGGTAGATATTTTTCTCAAAAACTGCACATGTGAATTTAGATTCAGGTATATTATTGAATCAGGTTGATGTGATCTATCAGCACGCATATACAGTATATTATCTTTGAACGGAAATTAAAATTAACGTTGATCTACATACAGCATAAACAAAAGCGTTTCTACTTTCCTTTCTTTAAATCGATTTAGTTTTCTAAGAATATGTACCATTTTTTTCTTTTAACCCTGTACTCAAACCGGAAGTGACTGGAAGCAACCATTTCCGGTTTTGAAGTTGAGCGCTATAGACTAAAAACGGTAATACACATCGAAAAATGGTTTCGTGCATTGAATTATGAGTCCCAAGAATGTATTTGTTGTCGACTCTGTTCTGTCTACTTAAGTCAGACGTGGTAGAAACATACTATCACCTACGGCCTCAATATTAATTGAAAAGCATCACGCCATGTAATCCCGAAGCCTTCACGTATTATACACATGACTCTGCTACTTGTTCAAACCAAGCGAGAGACACATACAAGATAACACGAGACCTCCTTCGTGGCTAAGCGGTAAGCATACACGGGTTCGGACTGGGAGACCCGGGTTCGATTCCCAGCGAGAGCTCATGTGTTTCGGATTCCACGTTAAGCTGTAGGTCCACGGCTCATATAACCTAGTTGTTGAAACGGACGTTAAACTTTAAGTAAAATCACATAAAATGAAGATAACACGATTCAATCAACCAGAAGAGAAAATCTTGTTTGAGATCACATGAAATCCCCTCTGAAATGATAGGTTATTAAGGGAATGTATGCAAATAAAATTATTTGATAGCACATTGAAGAAAGTAGTGGTGAAATGGGTCATGACAGTCATTACCCAGCAGACCCTATGACCCGGACCGACCCGACAAGGAGACGACATCCTACACATCGAACATGATTCTCTCCTTTCTCATTGCCTTTTCAGTAGTCCTACTTTTTGTGATCCGAAGTGTACAAACAGTATAAGAGTTGGGAAAAAAAAAGAACTTTGTTGAAGAAAATACAACATTCATTATTTCTTTTACTTGTGTTGAGACCATGTATAATATTTCCTATTTCTTTCAGTGTGATTTCGAAATAAGGGAGCAAACAGGTTTGGAGAAGTTTGAAAATGAGAAGGTAGTGATGGGCAAATACCAGGAAGACCTTTGTGAAGGATTTGAAACCAAGAAAACGGACAAATTTTTTGGATTAGATACTTCATCCTTCAAATGCCCGCAATATGAGGTACAACTATTGGGATATGATTTTAAGTACATTAAGTCAAAGTAATGCAACATTAACTGTAGCATCCTCGCCAAATATATTTCTATTTTCTTTCACAAAAGTGCAGTTCTATCCAATGGGTTTTTCCCAATTCTCCTTCTCATCTCCCTAACTATCATGTTTCATCTTTGACACTAATGAGAATTTCAAACTTACGTCCCAGTATTGTGAAATGAATGAATGAATGGGGGTTAATGGGGACGTCAGCAACGAGGCTATATGTCACTGTCACGATCAACAACGTTGCTCAGGACTGCAAAATTAAAAAGGAATTACAGGCTAAAACGAACATAGTGCAAACGAACGAGAGTGCTGCTAAATGAATAATAAAAGGAAAAAAGCAAAAGTGAAAGATAAAAGAATAAATAAGATAAAAAGAACTATAACAATATACAAAAATAAACTTAAAACATCTGAGAAAATATAAAAATTTACCAGCAATAAAACAATTACAACAGACTAAAAACTGCTCAGAGAACGTGAGCAACAACAATATCATGCACGAACGCGAGCACCCGGCCAACAACGTCACTATCATCCCCCAAAGCACGGATAAGAACAGAAGGCAGTCCGTAACGTTCTCTGAGATCTGAGTATTCAGGACATTCCACAAGAATGTGCTGAATACTCAGCGGGACTATACACTCCTCACAATACGGACTGTCCAGTATTGTGGAATAATGGCTAAAATCCTCTTTGCTATGTATAGTACACATTACAAATATAGGAGCCTGTGAACCACTATAAGGAATACGTTAGTGAGTGTTAGGTCGCCTTCACATTAGGATTTTGTGAGCTGCTCATGTGAACCTGTAGTGTGAAGGCATTGAATACTTCTGAGCCGCTCAAAAGATCGTGATACGAAAATGGAGCCATGCTAGAGCCACAAGAAGCTGCAGCGTTAATGTTGGCGATGAATTCCAAGGAAAAAGGAAAAGAAGATATAGAACAATGTGGATTCATCCTATAAATAGATCAAGACTGGAAAAATGTTCATTTTGCAGTCTGTTTTCTAAACCGAGAGAAGATAAAATACACTTCTTTAATTACTTCAAAACGTCTATATCTTCGTTTGACGAACAGTGCGTTTCATCAGAATATCACCAAAATGAGGAACTTTTGAACATCAAATATTTGTACACTTTTCTTCATTCCAACTGAGATCACGCGCACGTGTGAAGGGCTCTTAGAAGACTGTGTGATGTTTTCTTCCCCACCAGCAGCCCACTCGAGCCAGCTACTAGCGGGGTGATCCTCATAGTACCTCAGAACCACTACTTACTTGTACCGAAGCGCGTGTGTGGAGGCATACATTTAGGACAATGTAAAGCTAGCAGCTGCAGCTCAGGTGAGTGGTTTACAGGATCCTAGTGTGAAGGCTTCCCTAGCGTTATGTTGTTCACTGTTAGGAGCACGCACGTCACTGTGAAGAATATGTTGTCACTGTTACGATTACGTATAATAATGTTAGGAATGTGTTACTCTTACAAGTATGTAAGTGTTGATGACAGACGTATGTGTATTTCTCTTAGAAGTGTTTTATGTTAATGTTAGCAGCAGAGATGGAATGGGTCAGTGGGTTGTGGGTCAAATGGGTAAAGATTTGTGAGTAGGTTAGCAAGTTTTGGGTCAACAAGACGTGACCCACTGCGACCCATCATGCATCGTGACCCACTCTGACCCACCAACCCACTCTGCTCAGTGAATTGTAAACAGAATCTTCTGAACACTAGTGAATTTGTCTACGTTTTACTTTCAAGGCCTCCATTTTTCTTCCTTTTTCATTTGTTTCTATTTACTTACTTGAGATTAGTATATCTAAGTGAAAAAAGAACTTCAGACACTTTTGGATATTGATAATTGTAATTGTAATAATAGCAATAGGACTTTCGAGAGGCAATCTAATTTATACGTTTTTCCTTTACGTTATCCTACTTTACCTTGACTTCAGAATTTTAATTTACCAAGAACATATTTATATAGGAGAACGTGGATGTACACTGTGGCTACTGGGTCACTGTGGGTTGTAAACCACAGTGGGTCACAGTACATGGTGGGGTGGGTCCAGTGGGTTGTGGGTCACGATAGATGGTGGGTCAGTGTGTCATAGGTAAAGTTTTCACAGACCCGTGCCATCTCTGGTTAGGAATACGTTAATTACTCTTTGAAATATAAGTGTGTTAATGTCATTGTTAGAATTATCTATATCATAGTTAGGAGTATATGAGTTATTCTTAGAATCTAAACAACAATATATACATCTGCTCTTTAACAGTATATTTGTTTATATAAAGGTAACCAAGAAAGTTTTGTCGCTTTCTGTGGAGGTCTGTGTTTAATTGGCAGTCATCGTGAGTTGAATGTGAATGGAAATAAAGGCGAAGTTCAGTTGTTGGTTTGGGTATATCCAACATACCACCTGCTTGTTGCTGTTCAGTTACACCATGAACCTGTGTAAGGACAGAGTGAACATGGGACCTCCACAGAGCGTAATAACAGCCTGTATGCTGTACAAGTTCAAACTGGGATCAAATGCCGCTGCAGCGGGGTGGAAGATGTGGTGAGGGTGTCGTGACTACGCATACAGTGCAGCGGTGGTTTAACAAGTTTAAGGACTGTGACAAAACACTCAAAGACGCACCACGTGCCGGAAGATCAACACATGTACAAAATGAAGATCATCAGGTAGCAATTGAGGTGAACACTGGCCAAACATGTGAGGAACTTGGACTACAATTCAGTATGAATGGAGAAACCATTCTGCAGCACCTCCATGAACTTGGGAAGGACTAAAAGTTGGATAGACGGATCCCACATGATATGACTCCGGGCCAGAAGGCAATGCGAGCAGACACCTGTGTTTCTTTGCTATCTCGTCTGAGGAAGAAGCCATTTCTAGACAGAATGTGTACATGTGATGAGAAGTGGGTCCTGTACAAAGCTCCACGGCGCCGTCATCATTGGTTAGCATCCCATGAACAGGTTCCAAAACAGCCGAAACCTGCACTGGTCCAGAAGAAGGTCATCCTGTGTGTTTGGTTTACTACTTACGGAGCGCGCACCGAGAACTGTTACCAGCTGGTTAGAGCATCAATACAACTTTACTGTCAGCAGTTGAGCCGTGTTCAAGAGAAACTCAAAACTCTTTAGCCAGCACTTCTGAATTGCAAAGGGGTCCTCCTGTTACAGGACGACGCTAAACCCCACGTGGCTAGGATGATCCAAGACACCATTCTACGCCTTGGATGGGAAACATTATTGCATTTTCCGTATTTCGTGGATATTGCACCGTCCGATCATCACCTGTTCCATTCCTTGGACAATCATCTTAGAGGATGCCAGTTCAAATCCCTGGTAGAGGTGCAAGATGCACTTGATACCTTCTACGCTTCACGGCCTACCAAACGGTAGAACATCATCATATACCTGCTGTAACAATCTGTATGCTTACATGCCGGATTTATGAAAACGAACGCAAGACTTCAATCCAGCATATTGTTTCTCAGGAGTCAACTAATGTAGAAAACTAGCGGAAGGGTATTATTTGCTAGTACACTGTGCACAGATGCACCCGCGAGCAAACTTCTATTCTTGTTGAACAATCAGGGCTGCAGCATTATTCAACAATATTTCCTGGTTGGGTAAATAATAGATTAAATCTCAATCTTTTCTGATTGGCTCTTATATACAGCATGATCGAAAAAATACTATCATATTTTACGTCGCTTTGGATAATCGTATTTTAATGAAATTGATCACACTTGAAAGAAAAACTGTCAACAATATCAATACCTGACGGGATCAAACAGAGAAACTAAATTCACTGATCTTTACTTTGTGATTAGTTATTATGAGTTCATTATTGGGCATTTAGCATTCAGTTGCTGTTTCTGCTGGAGGTCACTTGGGAAGCTTTTTTGTTTCTGTACTGTTATGCCGTAATGTGCTAACGTAAATTTATTTCCTTTCGTTGTGTTGTGTTGCTATTAAAGAATAAGTTTTAAGAAGTTATAGCGAAACCAAGAGGACAAAGTTGGTGTGTTTCAGAATATCACAGCAAGCAGAGTCTGGTTCAGGTGTGTTTCAGAATATCACAGCAAGCAGAGTCTGATTCAGGTGTGTTTCAGAATATCACAGCAAGCAGAGTCTGGTTCAGGTGTGTTTCAGAATATCACAGCAAGCAGAGTCTGGTTCAAGTGTGTTTCAGAATATCACAGCAAGCAGAGTCTGGTTCAGGTGTGTTTCAGAATATCACAGCAAGCAGAGTCTGGTTCAGGTGTGTTTCAGAATATCACAGCAAGCAGAGTCTGGTTCAGGTGTGTTTCAGAATATCAGAGCAAGCAGAGTCTGGTTCAGGTGTGTTTCAGAATATCACAGCAAGCAGAGTCTGGTTCAGGTGTGTTTCAGAATATCAGAGCAAGCAGAGTCTGGTTCAGGTGTGTTTCAGAATATCACAGCAAACAGAGTCTGGTTCAGGTGTGTTTCAGAATATCACAGCAAGCAGAGTCTGGTTCAAGTGTGTTTCAGAATATCACAGCAAGCAGAGTCTGGTTCAGGTGTGTTTCAGAATATCAGAGCAAGCAGAGTCTGGTTCAGGTGTGTTTCAGAATATCACAGCAAGCAGAGTCTGGTTCAATTGTGTTGTGGAATATCACAGCAAGCAGATTCTGGTTCAGGTTCAGCGTGATTCTGAGGATTCCGTAAAGGATTGTCTCAATGTACCCTCATGTCGTTAATTATTGTCGCATGTCTATAAATATGTTGTTTTAGGAATATAATTTGATAATGAATTCTTCCTTTATTCCTTACAATGTTAGTATGTTTATAATCGGCAAAGATATGTATGTGGTAAATTTCATGTCAAAAGAGCAGTAAATAAGAACAATAAAACGAAAATAAAACTTTCTTGCCCATTTAGCAACATTTTGTTTTACTCACTCTAATTTTCGTATTTATAATTCTTTTCCTATGAAATTTACCATAAATACACATTTCCTGATTATACACATATCAGTATTAAAAGTACTCTGCAAAATTATCAAATTATATTCTTACACGAAGACAGTTATAGATATGCGACAGTAATTTTGGACATGAGTGTACCTCCATTGCCTCAAAATCTGCGAGTAGTGCAAGTTTGTATCAGTGCTACCATCCAGTCGATTTCATCAGGTGTGTTGGAGCCTGTGTGGCGTGAATGCGATGTAATACCACTTTAAAATATTATAGTATTTTTATAGACGCGCTGTACAATAGAAGTCCTGACTGACTGACTGTGTGATAAACGCCTAAACAAAACCGTTAAAGCAGAAACTTGAAATTTGGACATTGCGTAGAGAATTGTTTGAAAATTCGACGTTTAGAGGGCAAAAAAGGGTGGCAATTATTATCTTAAAATATTCATACCTCCGAATCTCTTAAGGTTAAATACATCTTGATGTTTTTGTATCTTATGTTTTTCTTACAATGGAATACATATTGTTGAAACCTCTCTAAAGCGGACAGCCGTGGGGAATCAAAAATTGTCGGCTATAGAGAGGTGTCCGCTTTAGAGAGATTTCATTGTTTTCTTATGTAAATTAGTAAACAAGGAAATGTGGTATTAGAAAAAATAATATTTTTGCATGAATATACGAATATTACCAAAATGTTCTGTACATGCATTATCCTCCGCCATCCAATACTCTGTGTCGAAGGCACAATATGCAAATAAGATGTTATAGTTCTCTGCGCTTACACTTATTACTACTTACTATGTTTTCAGTATATCGCTTTAATTTGTGAGTTAATTGTACTCCAGTAGTGTCTTTTTTGAAACAATATGCATATCCGCGGTCAAAAATACCAAATTTGTCTTCTGCTTGGTTAGATATTCCAGCGGGACAATAGAATAACGTGTCATCCCTAACGGTGGGCTACTGTCAATCACTTTTGTGTCTAAAACAGCTTGGGTGGGAGTGAGATGCAAGCAAAGGACATGACAGTGTTATTAAGCAGAGACGCTTCGTCTGGGTTGCTGAGCAGACAGATTGAGAAGGCAAAAAGTTGTCACAATTCTTCCTTGGTGACACATCTATGAATTACTAAAAATGTATTATTACTATAATTACTTTTCAACTTGTTTCTAGAGAAAGTGTCCATAATACGGTGGTAAATAATACCTATAAAAGACAGAAAAGAGTGTCTGTGTCCGTACTAGAGAGTGTCCGCTTTAGAGAGGTTTGTCAATATGTTTTTTCCTATTACAGTGTTTGGGATTACAAAATATGTCCGTTACGGGAAATGTCCGCCTTATAGAGGTGTCCGTTAGTAGAGGCTTCACTGTATTTGTACATTTACATCCTATAGAATAGTGAACATAAGAATAATTCACTGAAAATTATCCTTATTTCTCATAATGTAATTATAATATTCTTTTGCAGACAACGCTCTGTGCAACAAAAGACAACTCAAGGAACATAAGTTTAAACTTTGAGGAATTATCAGATTTTTATGGAAAAACGCTAACCTTGCAAATGAAATGTTATGAAAATGATGAACAAATTTCTTGCAACTGGATCGACTACAGATTTTCGAAAATTATTTAAACAAAGATAAAGTCAATTTAGATCGACTACAGAAACACAAACTTCCAAAATACTTACATCTTCTGTAAATGTTTTTTGGCTTTGATTCTAGTTAAAGCCCTTAACTGTGCACACAAATAAACTCATTTTTCGAATAATTTATATTTTATTTGTCAGTTGTTGCGAAGTTGTATTTTGGTAATCGTAAAATAAAGGGATATGAGAAACAGTTATCAAATGTTTTTGTGCTGGACAGGTAGAAATATGAACACTCTATGGAGTAGACTATGGATACTACCAAAAACTGACAATAATGACTACAGACAGTCCTCAACTTACGGAAATAAATCGTTTCAAATAAATTTTTGGTAGTTGAAATATACGTTAAGTCAAATATTTGCCATAATCTAAGATTTGTCTACTATGTACTGCACATTAAAAAAAAAAAATACTGTTCACAATGTTACCGGAGTGCAAAACCTGAAATCAAGAATACCTTTAGTCAACTTGGTGTACAATTTGTGTTTTAGAATTGGGTGCAATATGGAGGGTGGATCGTTTGCTAATATTGCAGAACGTGAAGAGGAAAACATCACATAACATTGCCAGATAAGTCTCTCTAGGTTGGAAAAGCTATTTATTAATAGAAATATCAAAGTATCTGGGAAGGAAGGGGACACAGTTGTTCCAGGCTTATCGCAATCAAACTCGTACGTAGATGCATGTTGATCCCGAATACTATAATCCATTGACATTTTCTGCAACTTTTGCCTAAGGTCGGAGTTATAGGAGTTTTGAAATTATGGGTACATTAGTTTTTTTCTACCCTTATAGGGAGATAAGCAGTCGTTTATAATACTAAGAAAGTAGTTAAATTGGTACACTATATGACGCTATAACGCTTACACTATAGGGGTAAAAGAAGGAAATGTCTCAAATTTGAAATTTATATATCTCGCGTCTTGTGGTTGTGTATCCAAACTAGCAAACACATTTAAGAGCTACTGCAATTGTCTACCTGTAGATGATTTTTGGTGACCCCGCTGTCAACAGTTCTTAATGTACAAAATTTCAAATATATTATAGGATACTGGGTTTTTATGCTATGTATATTATTTTCGTCTCTTCTAGAAATTCGAGACGATACAAGATAAAGATATATTTTCGAGACAGAAAATCATTTTTTTTTAAATGAGACGAGAAACGCTTAAGTCTTGTCTCGTATCTTCTCATTTCCTTCGTATCCCTACACTTAAAAAATATTTTGTAATTTGTATTTACCATATCTTCTTCGACATAGTTATTTATGATAATCTAATAATTTCACACGTCACTTCATAAATAAAGTTTCTGGACTGATATGTCTAATATTGCAGTGCTACTCGTATGTGAAGAATATATGCAGTTTCAGTGAAGAAATCTAAGAGAAAGAACGTCGGTTTACCAAGATATATGCAGAGTCACATAACTATAGAAGTCACGATAGGACAGATTATAATCATTACCAAATATGTTGGCTTTGTGTGGAACAAAATTTCACTAAAAAGTTTTTGTTTTTTGTGTTGATGATCTTTCGAGATTCTTAAACCATATTATCATCCTCATCATCATAGATGTTCTGCCATTGTTGCCAGATGACTTGCCACAACCTAGAAGCTATCATTTACTTAACAGCTTTGCCTTCACTGAAGTTCTTGTGTTTTAATACCGCCTTATCAATTGTAACTATTTTTTCAATGTTTTTATTGTTACCATACCTCCTAGCACGTCCTTTATGATTTAATTCATATA
Source organism: Thermobia domestica (assembly GCF_964235325.1). Taxonomy (NCBI): domain Eukaryota; kingdom Metazoa; phylum Arthropoda; class Insecta; order Zygentoma; family Lepismatidae; genus Thermobia; species Thermobia domestica. The sequence continues at coordinate 1,223,492 of NC_137467.1, read as the reverse complement.
ACTAATTCCAAATATATAGAATATTCGGACCCAAGAGGAACGAGAATGGGGAATGGCGGAAGCTTCATAACGAGGAACTACATAGTTTATACGGTTTACCCAACATTGTTAGGGTCGTCAAGTCTAGGAGGCTTAGGTGGGCAGGTCATGTAGTTAGAATGGAAGAAAGTAGAAACGCTTTCAAAGTCTTGACTGGTAGACCCATAGGAAAACGACCATTAGGAAGACCTAGGCGCAGATGGGAGGATAATATTAAGATGGATCTCGAAGAGATAGGAATACAAAGTAGAAACTGGATCCAATTAGCTAAGGATAGAAGTCAATGGAGAGCTTTTGTAAACGCGGCACTGAACCTCCAGGTTCCATAGGCCATAGAGTTAGTTAGTTAGTTAATTCCAAATAATTGCAACTTACTAACTCTTTGGCTGTGGAACCCACAGGTTCAATGCTGCCTTCACAAAAGATCTCCAACGACTTTTATCCTTAGCCAACGCGATACAGTTTCTACTTTCTATTCTCCAGGCGGGACTTCAAGTGGTTTCGATACCACGTTAATCAGTAGGTCCTGTCTCATATAGTCTCGCTGATATAAGGGACATTAAACTCAAAATCAACTCAACTCTATTTTCTATTCCTATTTCTGCGAGATCTGTCTTGATATTGTCCTCCCATCTGTGCCTAGGTCTTCCTAATGGTCGTTTTCCGATAGCAACCCATTTAAAAATTCCTACTTTCTTCCATTCTGGCTACATGGCCTGCTCACCTGAGATTTGAAGATTTGATGACCTTAACAATGTTTGTTAACAGTATAAATTATGTAGTTACTCGTTATGAAGTTTCCGCCATTCCCCATTACTCTTTCTCTTGGGTTCAAATATTCTTTCAGAATCTTGTTCTGAAATACTTTCAGTCTAGGTTCTTCCCTCAGAGTAAGCGACCATGTTTCGCAACCATACAAAACAACAGGCATAATTATCGTTTTATATATTTTAAGCTTCAAATTCTCGACAGAATTCGCTACAAGAAAAAATTTTGAACTTTATAATAACACGAATTCCCTGCTTTTAATCAACATTTAATTTCTTCTTGAAAATGGTTTACGACATATTTGCCAAATTAACTAACACTTATTTATAGACAAATGTATTATTTGGTAGTTTGTAGTTTTATTGGCTTATTTAAAAATAAGTTTCACTTCAATCGGAGATCTCGGCAATGCACACCAATGCAAGAACGGCATTTTTAAGGGAACAAATTAGATTTTTTTAGGCTAGTGGGTAAAATATTTATTGACTTTAAAAGTTTTGAGGTTGACAGATTTCTTTTGGTTAAAATTCAAATACATTTGTGAGATTTTAACAAAAGAGACACTGACCAAAGCTTAAAACTTTACTTTATTTTAAATTATAATTTGTAACTGTTTCGGATATCTAGCATATCCTTCTTCAGATTAATTTCGATCGTGTCTGAAGAAGGATATGCTAGATATCCGAAACAGTTACAAATTATAATTTAAAATAAAGTAAAGTTTTAAGCTTTGGTCAGTGTCTCTTTTGTTAAAACAATTAATCCAAAGCCATGAATAGTCTTACATTTGTGAGGTTAAAAGAGGAAATACTTGCGATATGAGAGGATATAAGTCTCAAATACTTACAGTATTAAAAGCGATATAAAGCCAAAAGCACTAATTCTCAACCTAGTTTCTATGACAACCTCCATGTAATCACATCCTCTTGCCAGGACTCCCCTTATAATTTCTGGTTTGTAATCAGCTTGTGTGAGATTTTTAATATATCTATTGCGGAGATCTCACGACATCCATTTGTTTCTATAATACAAGAATCCGTTTTTTTTTTTTTTTTTTTTTTTTTTTGTATGGTATAGTGGATACAGTAACTTCTCCAAAAGCGAATGGATTAAAACCAAATTGGATCATTCATTCATATTACCAGTATCGAATCTGATCCATCACACTACTTCAAAATGGAAGCCGTTTGAAAATTTTAAAACTTCATAACTCTCTTAATTTAAAAAAAAAAATATTTCTAATTTTGGTTTTAAAAAAATTTGGACAGTTGTTAAAAAAAGAGTTATTGAGTATTTTAAATAACTTGAAAATGTGTGTCACTAAGATTGAACCAGACCAGTAAGAGGTCCGACAATGTACTTTAGTACTTTGATGTTTGTAATTTTTTTATATATTTTTATTTGTAATTTTTCTATATGTACCTATAACAGCACTTGCCCCTCCCTGCCCAAAACACACATCCTGGCTACGCTACTGAACCAGACATTACCTCACTTGTGAAATCAAACCATGCTTAGGTATCTCATTACCTTTCAATTTTAGTTGAATTTCAATATTCAGGTTTTGTTGCATTTGTATTTTTCTGGTATTTCAATATGCAGTTCTCATTACTTTCATATCGTACCTCTTTCATTTAAATTGATTTTTAAACAACTCTGCACTTGTTGAAAATGTTTAGTAGATTTATTTTTATTGTTCTTAACAGTATGTACAAAACTAATCAGTTGAGAATGCTCCAAGAGCATTGCCAGAACGAACTTAAAAAGAATGGAGATATGGAGCGGGAAGGATAACTGTGCTTGTTCTTACATTAAAAGTAAATCTTTTTATCCGCACCTTCTTTTCTTTCTCTCAAAAATTAGCAAAATATCATTTCTCTATGACTCACAGTTCTCGAGATATGCCTGCTTAAATATCTAGAAATTCGTACTCTTTTGACCAATATCTGGGGAATGGTGGCCAGTTAGCCAGTAAACAGTTAATGAATGGCCACCGGTTACTATTTGGTACCAAAATATTTACCATCCTCTTAGGTATTGATCAACATCAATATCATTTCTCTACAACTTATGGTTCCTGAGCTATGGCTCGTTAAATATGTAGAAATTGACAATTTTTTGGCCAATATCACGGGAATGGTAGGTCATAGAGAGATCATATTGGTGGTAATCAATCCCTAATAGAATGTTAAACATTCTCGTACCGATATTAATTGATGGCCACTGGCCAACTCGCCATTGGCCAAACCACTGGCCAGTTGGACAGTGGCCACCGGTTACTATTTGGTACCAAAATGTTTACCATCCTTTTAGATATTGATCAACACTAATATGATCTCTCTACTACGGTTACCGAGATATGGGTTCTTAAATTTCTGGAAATCAACCATTTTTTGGCCAATATCTCGGAACTGATAAGAGTGAAGCAAAAAATTTAATCCCTTTCTCTGATAGTTTATCATGCTCTATCGAATGCAGTGTTCAAAATTGAAAACTCACAAAGAACAGACAGACGGACAGACACAGAGACATACAGAATTCAGTAACGAACTTTTTACGTTCGTTGAAAATGTGCCTATCGGAATAAAATTCAAAATAATATTTAAAAATATTTTCCGGTATTAGATTATAATTATATTTATCTCTTTCGCTTATTTTCGCGACCCCCAGGTTCAGAAACCCTGGTCTAGGGTATTTAGGCCTCTGTTGTTTGGCACCAGTTTAACCTTAAATACAAGATTTGTGGTTAAACCTAAGAAAATATTGGTGATTACGCGTAAAGGCAATTGGCAGTTGATCTCCAATGTTTTCGGCATTGATAACAGCCTTTGTTGATCATTTTTGTTTGGCACAAAATATATTAATATATTTTTCTTTCATGTACATATATACAAGTTCTGGAATAAAAAGGATTAAACATTATGCTTTATGCTTTATTTCTGTAAATTATGCTTTATTATGCTTATAAAATTAGCAAATTTGGATATGTAAAGTGGTCAAATCACAGATATAGTACCAACCATAGGTAGAAAATTCCATTATGCTTTTACTGTCTTTAGGGTTTTGTGGTTGCCCTAGGATGTACGTGAAAGGTGGGCGAAAACTGTGTGTTAATTATAAGAGGGAACACACATAGACGTACATATACTCTACTGCAAATAGCGTTACTCACTGGACCAGAGTTGTCTCTTTCCAGAAAGAGCAGAGAGAGCCAAGACGAAAAGTATCTTTTCAAATTCGTGTCGACATGACAAATTATTTCGTGTCAAATTCGTGTGGTCAACGCTGGATCAACTAAATCACACGAACACAATATTCAACATTTATCAACGTCCAAGAGTAAGGTACCTCGTGTGAATATTTTCAGCAGAAGTTACTTATGGCATGTTGTAACATTTTTAATGAACTACTTGTTCATGAAAATTAAGGAAAATCGCTTAGAGTGAGTCGTTTTGGAGTAATGTTGGGAAGTAACTTAACGGAAGTAACGATTTCTAGTAACTCATTACATTTTTTCGAAAGTAACTGTAACGGTAACACGTTACAACTTTTAAGTAACGTACCTAATTTGCCTTACATTTCTTATGAGTAAAACAAATGTTCCTTTCCTGTAAATAAATTTCTCAGAATGGAGAAATGGAGCATGAACTATGTCAGTGACCGACAATCAGTTACCGCCACACAGAGAAACAGATAAGATCTTAGTACCACTTACTGTTTTTGGAAGATGTGTGTATCCTCAGGGAATCACGTGTACTGATTTCAAGAACCAGGAAGAACTTGTCATAGATTTTGACAGCTTCAAATCAATACATTCAGTGAGTGAACTGCGAGTGCAATGGTAGTCTAGTTTACTTTGGTTGTTGATATTTTTATAAAGATGGAGAACGAAAATACTTTACCGTTCGAACATTTGAAAACATACTTTTTTCTTAAAAGGTAAGGGTGATGATAGACAGAACTTAAATGTAAAGTGTCTAAATTGACCGCTGGGAAATATTTATCAACAGCCAGGAGTTCGTACACAAAGTTGAGGAAGCATCTATTTTTTTAAGTAGTTAAATTTCTAGAGTAGATCGAAACAGTACACACACAAACATTTGGAATCAATCTATGGTACAAATGTTAATAACTTGTATATATGTATTTAAAAAATATCACATTTACACCTACATGATATCTACAATCTGTGAAACTTTCAAATTATTTGGACCACCCCCACCAGAATTTTAAAATATTAAATTTTGAGCATATGTGATACGATAATTCAGTAAGGGGTAGGGGTAGGAGACAAAAATTTTGGGGATAGTTTTAGGTCAAAATTATCATTTTGGGTCAATAACGACCCAATTTGGATCAAGGGCCGATTTCACTATCTTACTAGGGAGACCCTTTGGTTCGGGTGCATTGAAGAGTATTGCCTCTAAGCGAGTAGATCGGAAGAGACGAGTGAATAAAACTACAAACATCTAAAAGAAAAAAATCATTTTTGTCGTACTTGTGGGTTGGGTTGCAAAACATGTAAATCTATTAAATTGAATCTGTTGATAATTGTGACATTTTGTACTCTCGTACCGTTACTTGAAACTAAAAAGGAAAGAAGAAAAGTTAACGAGCAACCCCAGTAGAGGAAGAGTATCGACCAGAGTACAAAATATCCCCTGCGTCGGGTGACAATGGTGACTCCAAACACGAGAATGTCTTCTAGGATTACCTAATGTTGTTGCTACCAGAAAAACTGTTGAAAGTGCAGAATCAAGTGTTGAAACACAACATTTCAAGCAATTTCGACTAAGAAATTATATTAATGTGCCTGTGGGAAAGAAAAACTCGTGCTCGAATATTGAGTCGGAAACACATGAAGTATAGGCGGTGCCAGGATTTTGGTAATGTGGGTGCAGGCTAGGATGGGACAACACATCCTAACAGTGTTGCCAGAACGCTCTAGACTATTGAGCATTAAGATCTCAAATATAAACCCTGTTTTACTCAAGAAAACTAGGAAAACACGGTATTACAGCAAGTAACTCATAAGAGACTGAAGAAGTCACTGAAATATATCCAAAAATAGGAAACAAGAAATATACAAAATAGAAAGCATTATTGTAGGAAATCTGAAAATAAAAGTTAATGTGAGTGCAGCTGCACCCGCTGCACCCACTGTGGCGCCACCCAGGCCCGTATCCACGGGGCGGCAAGAGGGGGCCGCCCCCCCCCCTAAATTTTTCTTGGTCCCCCTAAAATTTTCATGGAAGGCTTGCAAAAAATCTTGATTAATTCTATGTGTAAACACTAAGAATAAAATGCAATATAAAAGAGATTATTCTAAGAATTTTTCCATTTTAACTATTTGACGAACACTTCTAAATATGTTTTAAAGGAGTTAAAGTCAAGTTTATCAGTCTTCTCAAATCTCGATATGAAATGACACAATATATATTGAACCAAGTTTTTACGAAAAGAAGGAATATGTTCATAATACTTCATGCCACAGTTGTAATAGCGATCTGGGAGGTAGGAGCAGGAACAAAGCTTTTATCCTTTGTCGATTGCAGTAACGGCGGTAGGTTATTGTTATTCTATTGTGTAATTGTAGTACATACATGCATTGCAAAATCCTCGTCAACAGCGAACCTTAGATTAACTGTGGAACAATTAGTTGTGAATTGAATTAAGAGCTCCGAGTTCCGTTAAAGGCAATTGATTCTAGTAGGATCCCAATTATTGTGGTGTGATATGTAAAACAAGAACTGTAGAACAAGAACATTCACCGAAAAAGTAATGGTTGCAAAGATTTTCATATGTTTGTTCTCGTAGAAGAATAAACTTAAGCTAAATTACCTTAATTAGATTAAAATGAAATGAAATCTTTGAGTTTTATGTCCCACGGTTATGCCGGTTAGTCTAAAGGAGACGGTGATTATGAGAAATGAATGAAATGGTGGAATGAAGAAAGTGGGAGGAAACGAGAGAATCCCGAGAAAACCTATGAGCACGGTGTTTGTTCACCACAAAGTCCACACGGCGCGAGCTGGGATCGAACCAGGGACTCCTAACACCGGAGGTGAACGCTCTACCACTGAGCCACCGCGCCCCCTTAATTAGATGAGTAACTGAGCAAGTGAACATATTTAACGTTTAAGGATTAAATTCGGGGTTGTTGAGCCAGAACTAGTAAAAATTTGCAAGATTTAGAGGACAAATTAAGTAGCAAAATGTTTTGTATTGTACTTGGGGTGGGGGACCTCGTGGAAGTAGCTAGTTTTCATACAAAAGCGTTGTAAATTGGAACTATTTCTTAGTGGCGTACACGTAATAATGTTGTAATTCAATATGAAAGAAGCAGTGATGCTTTTGTACTCGATACTAGATGGGTGCAGTGTTTACTTACATTGAGAAAAATCCGTTCTCCGGACAGTGGTATATTGTACAAATATACGGAATCCTCTTGCTTACTACAAAAATCAGAACGGAGCATACGTTATCCGTATGCTACATAGGCACTGCCCTTAGGTGTTACATCATGCCGTTGCAGGATGTCTGATGTCTAAAAGTCTTCCTTATATTACAAACATATATGTGTGTTACCTTCGTCAGCATTATGTTATATACGTCAATTTGTATGTGAGATCCTGACCGCCTACATTGTTTCATACGGAAAGTACGTATAGATGGAACACTTATACATAAAGTATTATAAAACATGCGTTTTCAATTATATGCTTGTTGTACGTTGTCCAAAAACTACAGGATTTACAAATGTAACATACGATATTACGTATGTCGCATATATTTTTTTCTCAGTGTAGTCTTGAATAACATTATAGTATTTTTTTTAGCCGTTTTGGTATGTGTCTTCTTTGTATAGTGTGCAGGTGGTTCATTTATATAAAACGAGTTTAAGATTTTAACCAAGAACTTAGTATAAATATTAAAAAAAAAATACAACTGTAATTGTAAACAAGGGGATTACTTCAAAGTTACCCGTCCACCCAATTTTCAACAAAAACCATAATAAAATCTACAATCATCAATTTCTGCTTAAACTTTACTCATTTTATGTTCTGTTACGTTACCTCGAGGGTGTGAGTACGAGGGAGGAACCACAATTAGATATGGAAATTCATTATTAACCTAAAGGGAAGACTAAATGGCCGCGCGGAGCACGGTTGTGGGTATTTAATGGGGAGTACGAAGTTGAGAGGGAAGAACGAGCGAAGCAAGAAGCCGAAGTAAGGTTGGATAGCGCACTACTAGGTTACTTAGGTTAGGTTATGTCTACTTCGCACTTACCTTAGTACGTACTTAGGTTTGCAGAGCTCTCCTATCTCAAGAAGGAAACTCGTGAACGATTGTTGGTGGTCTTTGTTCTTTCATTCATTAAGCCATGAATATTCAAAAGAAATAACCCTTGTCCAGGCAAGATTTTTTTGTAACGTAGACGGCAACTGGAGCCTTACCAACTCGATATGTTCATGACTTTAACTTCGACTAAAGATAGAAGAATTCAGAATTTTATGGCATCGAAATATTTATGGTTATTGAGAAATTTGAAGAAATGTATGAAGCTACTGGGCCTGTGAGACCCCGCTTGCCCGGATAACATCATGTTTTACAAATGTTAGTACTGTCAATTCACATCCAGCGCAAAGACCCTGTACACTTCCAGGCATGTTTACTCAAATATTATCCACAATCCGTCTTGAACTCAGAGACAAGTAGCCTACTTCCCTGTACTTGCGAATTAGTTCCGTCCTTATAACCGCTTATCAAAGGATATTACACATAAATTACGCTTCACTTACATGTTATCAAGCACACAAGCAATCAAATTATCAATTTCTTCTAGGTAAATTTTCAAAATTTTGATAAAAAAGGGAAGGGAACTTCGCAAGTTAACCCTAAACAAGAGCCTAAGTAAAGTTGAATTTCCTTATTTCACAGTAGATCATCTCTCGTTCTTGATCTTAATGTTAGTATTACATGTGGGACTATTAAAACATTTATATTTTAATTCTAATTCGTGTAGTTAGTAATCCCCATTTAATAAAATTCACATTTTTTCAAGTAAATTACAGAATGTTAATGTGTGTGTGTAGAGGGGGATAATAGAATTAAGTAGAAGCAAAATACTTAAACATTCAAGAGCAGATATGATGAATTGCTGATGTTACTATCTGATGAACTATAATATGGTTGGCATGGGCCCCACTAACTTCTACCGGGCCCCCTCTACATTTTTGGGCTGGCTACCGGCCTGGCGCCGCCTATGACATGAAGTGAGGGTTGAAATTTTAGAATCGGAAAACGTAACTTTTCTAATTGCATTTTTTGCAGTAGCAACTATAATTTAAAGGCCTAGAGACGTAGACCCATGTATCAAATTGGATTCAGTTATTGTGGGTCCTAGTTTTCAGAATTGGCAATTAGATCAAAAGGAAATTTTTCGAGCTCTCATTTTGACTATCAATAAATTAACGTTTTTCAATGACCTTTCCAGTTACTTTAACAGGTCACATTTACGCAATAGTTACGTCAGTCCCAAAGCTATTGACGTAAGCCGAGTTTTATTGTAAAATGACCTCACATGCGTCTATGAATTACTTCTGCTCTATCAATTCATGAATTTCGTTGACAATTGATTTTGGTTTCTCAATCTCTGCTTCAGACTTCAGATAACCTTAACGGATGTACTATAACACGTAATCAACGAAATTCTCGATGTAAACAAACGTGACATTCCATGGACATGTGAAAAGGATGTCATTTATTTATCCGATTGGAAACGTAGATTTTTGCCCTGTTACTGCATCTCCGTTCTTGCAGTGCAAATTTCATTGGAAGATGACCTTAAACGTGTTCAAAAGAATTCAAATAATTAAACGGATGTTATGAAATGAATAATTACAGGAAGTTTATTCCATCTTTGCATCGTAAACATTTTTAATAATTTATCATCAAATGATTTTTATCGCCGTATGAAAACCTTCATGCATGGGAACTAGGTATGATTGTATCAGTTAAACAGTGAATTCCTGAAAACAACTGATATTATAGAGCTCTGCTACTGCTAAACTAAGCTGAAAACCCGGGTTCAACTTCCACTGGAGGTACTCACCGTGGGCAGCGCCGGCCTTAAGCCGATTGGACCAATCGCGCCCCGCGCTAATGCCATCCACTCTACTCTCCAATCTGTCGTTTTAACAGCATATTAGGCCCTAGAGCAAACAAGTGTGTTGTGGTCCCTACGTCTACATGTTTATTTTAATTTGCCCCCACGTACATGTAAATTAATACATACCATTCTGCTCGTAAGGCCCCCAGCCAAGTTGCTATGCTACCGTTAAGATGGCTCTGCTAATCCCGGTTGTCAAGTACACACAACAACGTATTGCAATACAAGTACATTCATGGACCCACAAGGGAGGATATGACCTCTCTCTAATAAGTAAATGAATAGTTTGTATTAAGTTTCCGGGCATAAGCAAATATTTTCTGAATTTAATGCTGCAGTAGTTTCTTTATTTTTTTACGTTTACAACTCCTGTTTTGAAAATAAATATTATGTTCAGGGAGTATTCTGCAAACTCTCAATGCCCCTAACACTTCCCCAAATTTCCTTACACACATCCCTGCACGTAAAAATATTGTTTTCTTTGAGTTTGTGTAAAAAATATATATTATTATTGTGAGTGCACAGCCTTTTATTTTGAATATCCAGCTAAAAGTTCCTGGCGTTCTTACTGATTATGTCATGTGATAATACCGTGAATACAGAGATGGTACTAAATAAATCAGTCTCAATGTGACTTCTTTGCATACCCTTTCTCTTATTATAGCTATATAAAAAAAAATACAAAACCAGAAGACAAACTTTGCCCTCTCCGGCGATAAATCCCGTGGATGTATTTTTTTAAATCAAGTCAGAAAAACCGAATGTATCCTAGGTGGCTGCTTATAAAGGTTTGTCTCCTAATTCAAATAATCCAATAGAAAGTATGTCAACCATCTTCCTTCAGTTCCTTAAGGTTTGTGATCGTCTCATCACACTTTCATTTTGTCTGCAGTCGATAACGATTTCAAGCTGATTACACCTTTCATAAGTAGCTACCTACGATGTTCTCATTAGCGTACATTAGGTTCTACTGACTCTGATTCTTTCCAAAAGGATACAGCTGTTAAGAAGTCTTTGAGCCAACGAATTCAAATCAAGATGCATTTTATTATCTTGTCTTACAAATACACACTTATCAAAACATAGACTTCACCATTGTATTTCTCGTAAAATTCTAGTCCAATTTGATACATTACATGATCATCTTCCTATTTTATAAAATTGGGCGAGATACAAGATGGCCGACTTCACGATGGCGGCCATGATAAGCATACCCTCAAATAGGTGTCTACTTCCTCCCGGTGTCGGTTAATATGTTTTGGTTTTTCATCCCTTTACCTGTTTTACATATTAAATGAAATTTTCAAACTTCAAACACACTATTATGATCAATCAGCTTTTTGGCCACTGCGGCTGTCTTTATGGGGCGGAAGCGCTCTAAATTTTGCTTACTCTCCTTTTTTGATATTCCACACTTCTCTGTTAAGTTTGGTCAACAAACGAGATTTCGACGTCGATAGGTTTACTTGTAAGAGAAGAAAAGGATGAAATACTGGTACAGAACCTTCGTGAAAAAGTGCGAGGCACAAGGGTGGAATAGTAAGTATTTTAAAATTAATATTCTGTTTGCATTTCCATTTGAGTTACGGGGGCACGGTGCCTCAGTCTTAGAGCGTTCACCTCCGGTGCTTGGGGTCCATGGTTCGATCCCAGCTCGCGCCGTGTGGACTTTGTGGTGGACAAACACCGTGCTCGTGGGATTTCTCGGGGTTCTCCCGTTTCCTCCCACTTTCTTCATTCCACCATTTCATTCATTTCTCATAATCACCATCTCCTTTAGCCTAACCGGCATAACCGTGGGACGTAAAACTCAAAGATTTCATTTCATTTTTCCATTTGAGTTATTTCTCTGAAAAATTAGCTGCTATAAGCAATGAACAGGGTTATCGTTTTCACCAGAACATTTTGCAGATGGAAAAACGTTATAAACGAAAATAGGGCTCATCCATGATGAGAGATTACTGTTAGTTCCTCCTGAAAGAGGACTCCACAACATAGAAACAGGAAACTTTTTTCGAAACTGCCTTTGCCGTTAATCATTTTTCTTAATCAAGCTTATGAGTAAACATGCAGAGTGTTCTGGGGATAAACTGACAAACGTATCATACATGTTCAGAATCTCAATACAAGAAAAATGTTTTCTGTGACTTTAGTCGGAAATGCTTAATTACGGGGAGACCTAATTAAAAGTAATTACTGGAATTGGTCATTCGTCTTACCCTTTTATTATCCCTATCTACGTAATTAAGCGTTTTCGATGAAAGCCGCAGATTTTTTCTTATATTGAGGGTTCTGAACACATATGCGAAGTTTGTCGGCTTTTCCGGGAACACCCTGTATATGAATACGTAATAACGATATACACATAAGTTTGTAAATGATATGTTTGCAATGTTTAGTATCACGTATATGTATTTCTTTCATTAAAACTTAGGATTTATCTTCATAAACACCTTTTATTTTATATCTCAAATTTCATTTACTCCTGTCAGCAGTTAAACATCATCATTATCATAACAGAAAATCTGAGGATGATACAAAAAGAAACTGACTGTATTTTCGTTTTCAGGGCGTGTGATTTAGTAAGAATTGCATTGTGTTATCTGCACATATTTTGAAAGTTGAAATTTGTAGATACGTGTTATCAGTACTACAAAATTTATTACTGAAACTATATGTAAAAATAAATAAGTAAAAAATATAAAAATAAAGTTAATCCGTAATTGCTATTACTTATGTTATCGATAGTTTTAAATTAAATTGCAATAGATTTCGCCCTTCATTTCTTACTTCTTCACTAATATAACCTTACTAATCAACAAAAATAATCAAAAGAGGGCGCTTGTGTAAGCTATGTGTTGAAGAATCCTGAAGTGCACCCATTGAGTCAGATTTACTTTTGTTTGTTTCACAGAATAAAGGAGAGTCTGACTACGTCTGTGAAGCTGTCCCGCCCACCTAACGAATTTTTCTTTCTCTTAACTACGTCGTTAGTTTACATTAGTTCTGCTAAAATTAACGTTTGTTTTGCAAAAATAACGATTTTATTCGAGAAGTAAATTTTCCCGCCAAATGTAAAGTTAGCCCGCCCATAAAGAATTATCATGAATTTCCATCTCACATCGTTAGTTTACGTTAGATTTACTAAAACTATCGTTAATTACGCAAGAATAACGATTTTATTCGAGAAATAAATGAGCAGGCCAACTTTACGGTTTCCCACCCGCAAATGAATTTCAAAACTTGTTCTATCACATCGTTAGTTTACGTTAGTTTTGTTAAAAGTATCGTTAGTTTCGCAAAAATAACGATTTTATTCTGGAAATAAAGTTTCCCGCCAATTGTGTATTAACCCGCAAATATTGAATTCTCAAAAAATCCTACTCATATCGTTAGTTTATCGTTAGTTTTACTAAAACTATCTCGTTAAGTACGCAAAAATGATTTTATTCGGGAAATAAATGGGTCATTCCAACTTCACGGTTCCCCATCCGGAAATTAATTTCAAAGCTTTTTTCCATCACACCGTTAGTTTATCGTCAGTTTACGTTAGTTGTGCTAGAAGTGTCGGCCTCCTAAGTTCTTCTTCAAGTGGGAAACAGGTGGAAGTCGCTTGGAGCGAGGTGCGGGCTGTAGGGAGGGTGGACGATGGTGTGAAATCTGTTGATGTCGTGCTGGGTCGTCCACTGCGCTTACAGAAGCCGCGGTTACATGTCTCGCCCATAAAAATCGAATAACTGAGCGGACTTCTTTGCGAGACTAGTTTTCGAAACGAGTTGACATTTGTGTTAAGCTACAACTAGTGCCGTAGGTGATGGGTGGCTGAAACTCTACACAGTTGCCAACTCCATGTATTAAAATTACCTCATACTTGTCATTTCTCTATAAGAGACTGTAACGAGAAAGAAAAAAAAAACTTTAGTGAGGACACCGAAACAGCTGATTAGTTATTTCCGCATACAGTTAGCAAGTATGATTTATGTTAGTAGGTCAGGTTCAATGAACATCGTGTTTCGCTTGTCCATCGAGAGTTAACAGCGCCACCTATGAACTGTGGTAATAGTCTCAACCTCTGATTAGTGTCAGAACATAAGATAAGGTAATACAAGTCGGATCTAAGAATACACATCGGATCTCAGAAATTGTAATAGTGTTAAAGATTTGATTAATTTTGTAAGTTGTTAGACATTGGAAATAATCCAAGATCCGCCTGTGAAATGGTGTGAATTCAAAATCCTGAAATGTAATCAATTATATAAATAATTGTTTGTAAGTGTGTGTTTGATGTGGCATATTCAAGTATGTTCTAAATTCTAACCTTTTAATTTGCGCCATTTTTGGACTGATTAATACTTCGATTCCGAGGGATATGTTCATCGGATCACACGTAACTATTGTTCTAGTTTTATTAAAATTAACGGTTAACTAAAACATTTTGATATTAAAACTAGAAAGTTCTTTCAGTTGTTATTTGGATAGGAGTAATTAATGGACGTTGAAATGTGGAATTGTTCACACTGCTACCAACAAGAATTGAAAGGGGAAACTTCAATTTATGGTGTTGTTTGTTATGTTAAGTGTTAAATATATTTGGTTATTACTATTATTACTTGTTACATATATTATGAAAAATTGTTAATCATTTTGAAATTTATTGAACTTTTCTTGCAAAACCAAATCATTGTCTTTAGTTCCGCATCAAAGGAAAGATTATTTAAACCCTTTCGAGATTAGCAGTGTACCCGTTATGGCGCATTACTGCTACAAGACGAATCTCCAGAAATATGAGCCTTGTAACCTTAATTTCTTATTCTCCCTCGTACATCCATTTCGCTAGATAATTCATTTTATACTTTCACGAGTTCTACTTATTAAGGAAAGTTATTTACTTTTTATTTACTGTAATTCAATCTGTGAGCTGTAAGAAATTTTATTTCATGTTCATTCTGAAATATTTTATTATTTCATTTATTATAACACCTTTTGATGTGTGTTTAATGAGAAAAATATATTCTGATTTCTTTTTAGGAGCTGGATGGATGTTAGAGGCTGTGAAAACTATTTGCTAATGTCAAGGTGGCAGCAAGATCTAAAAGTTGTATAAAGATATCAGAAATGTATACTCCATGTGTTAGTGTCATAAAAAGTCGAAGATGCTTTACTATTTCTGATAACATGCACTTTTTTTGAATGAAAAGTACATTTAAAAGAAACCAACGATAGTTTTAGTAAACCCGACATAAATTTATGACATGGGGTGAAAATTTAGATTTCTTAATTGCGGGTTAATTCAGATATGACGGGAATCATTATTTCTTGACGAAAATTCTTATTTTTGCGAAACTAGCGAAAGGTTTAGCAAAACAAGAGTAAATTAACGATAAACTAACGGTGTAATGCGAAAATTTATGAAAATTCTTTATGAGAAGGGTAACTTCACTATTGGAGGGAAACTTTATTTCTAGAATAAAATCATTATTTTTGCGAAACTAACGATACTTTTAGCAAAACTAACATAAACTAACGATAAACTAACGATGTGATATGAAAAACTTTTGATTGATTGATTTTTGAGTTTTACGTCCTGTTCAGTTGCGAGTCTATATGAGACGTGGACCTACTGATTAACGTGGAGTCCGAACCACATGAGCTCCCGCCGGGAATCGAATTCGGGTCTCCCGCGCCAAAGGCGCACATGCTAACCGCTTAGCCACGAAGGAGCTCTGAAAAACTTTTGAAATTCGTTTGTGGGTGGGGAACCGTGAGGTTGGCCTGCCCATTTATTTCTCGAATAAAATCGTTATTTTGCATAATTAACGATAGTTCTACTAAAACTAACGTAAACTAACGATAAACTAACGATGTGAGATGGAAATTCATGATAATTCTTTATGGGCGGGCTAACTTTACATTTGGCGGCAAACCTTATTTCTCGAATAAAATCGTTATTTTTTGGAAAACAAACGTTAATTTTAGCAAAACTAACGTAAAGTAACGATAAACTAATGATGTGGATAAGAAAAAGAAAAATTCGTTAGGTGGGCGGGACAACTTCACAGACGTAGTGTGACTCGAGTGTGTTTTCGTCCTGTGAACACAGTTAATTTGGATTTATGATTATTATATCATTGAAATATAATTGAGGTAAGGTTTAGTGATCAATATATAAACAACGTATCTCAAATATGAAATCACTGAGTTTTGAAAGAATAGCATAAAGAGCAGTACGAAATTTCAATAAAACATCAGGTAAAAGATAATGGTATATCATTGAGTGTGGCTGAAATGATGAAGACGATTTCATTTTCTCATTCATTCATCCATTTTCAAGTGTGCCTTTAGTAACGGGCGACTTTTCGTAAGCAATTATAATGTTCCCAATCGGGCCCCGCAACACCTAAGGCCGGCCCTGACTGTGGGTTCATTCCAACAGAGCTTCGTTGGACAGAAGATCAGTCAATCATCACGCGAATTCGATATTAAAAATTCGACAAACAAACTGTCTGGTTTTTACAAGGCTAAGGTCAGGAGTATCAATCTGCTTTTTTAAATCCGTGAAAATTTTTGCAACAGGAAGTTACGTTGCATCGCTGCGATCATGCAATATTACTGACTCCAGGATGTATGTATTATAAAAGCTTCCTTGCGGTTTGAGATTTTCTCATTTTACATCGAAGATCACTATCGTTATTGTAGTGACCTACTTTGATAGGATGATTCGTTGACTACGCTGTGAATGAATCGGAAGGGGAAAAGCACTAAACCAGTTGTTAGATAGTTTTACTTCAAATGTATGAGTTGTTATATACAAAAAAAAAAATAAAGCTGAATCTTCCGTACTAATTTTCAGTGGACGAATTTAGCCGGTATAACATTTGAGCAGGGCCAGCCCTCGGCAATTTCTCGCCCCGTACAATGACATTATTTGCCGCCTCCTTTCCCCAGAAAGAACAAATCTTAAAAGTCACGATTTTAAGAATGGTATCCCTTCATGAGCAACGGAGAGGGAAACGCACTCGCACTAAGAAAGTCCTAAACACTACAAATACAATCTCGTTGTGTTTGTGATTTTTTTTTTAAATAATAGTCTATTTTATGAGTGAAAGATAGTAATCCTTCCTATAGAATTCAATATCGAGCTCAATCTCAATATATCAGTTTGCAATTTCAGTGCAACTAGCTCTTTTATCTTTATTTCTTCATTTCCCTTCTATATCTGTTAAAAACTTTTAAAAAGATGTTTCCACTTTGAATAAGAAACTTGCTTATGATAAAGACAAGACCAGTTTTCATATCGAAACTATGATTACTAACTAAATGAAACAGGTATTCGCTACTCTTTGAGAATTGAGTTCTTGTATTTCACAACAATAAAGCAATTCATGGCATTTGTTTGACAATTTGCTTTAGCACTGTCCATGTGATCTTAAACTAATGCGATCTTAACGTGATTTATGAATATAGTATTCAAATAGAAGGTCAGCTTAGTAAATTTAACTACCATAATCTTGAAGTCTGTTTCCAACAAAAAATATTTATTTTTAAGTACGTACTATAGTTTTGACGATTTTGCCGCCCCTCGAAACTTGGAGCTCCATGCAAATGCACACCTTGCGTCACATGCTAGAGCTCGTCTTGTATTCCAGTATCAATTAAGATGCCAAAATTTATACCAACTGTAGACATTTAAAATAAGCGCTTCTTATTGAAGTAATACCCTCTCTCTCTCTTTTTTTTTTTTTCATTTTTAGTCATTCTAATTGCAGTGATGGGAGTAGAAGACAAAATAAATTGAAAGTCTGGTCCCCACAGTGAACTGTCTTACTTTTAATTTCTTAAACTAGACCACGCTATGCTGGATTTATTGCTGAAACATTGATTTGTGAAATACGAATAAAATATCAAGGAGTTTATTGGGCAGTAGCGTAGCTAGAAATTTTTTCAGGGGGGGCAATGAAGGGCCCAAGAAGATTTTGAGGGGGCCACCTCCAATGAATGAAACATTTTATTCATGTATATATATATATATATATATATATATATATATGTGTGTGTGTGTGTGTGTGTGTGTGTGTGTGTGTGTGTGTATTCAAGTTCAATGTTCCCATCTTTGTTATTCATGATTTTACTCTTTTGAAAACAGCGAAAATGTAAGAATTTAGTACCTCAAACAACTAGGATTGATTAATGCAATTGATTTCTAATATAAATAAATAGTTATTTAATCACGGGGTTTAAAATATGTGTAGCTGGTTGACTTAAGTGGAAGCAAACACACTTTTACAGGTAAAGAAAATAACTTATAGGTTCATGCCTCTACTTCAAGAGGATCTCTCTATTCATGTGGGCAACAGCAAACATATCTACAACTTGTTAAAGATTTAACGATTTAGCAATTTTCTTCTCAATATAAAGTAACACTAAGTTTTTCACCCTATCATGAGTCATTGAATTGCATATACAAGTCTTTAATCTTTTCAAAGAAGAAAATGACCTTTCACATGTAGCACTAGAAACTGATATAATCACAGAGATGATACCTAGCTTGTAGGTTTCTAGGAATGCGTTTTTGTAGACAAAAAGATCAACGAAATTCGTTAAGGAATCAGCTTTGGTTTTCTTCTCGTCTTCATACAACTTAATTGTGTTTGGGAGGATTTTGAGTTCTCACTTTAACGTTTGCAGATCACTCCATAATGCTGGGCCACAGACTCGACAATGTTGTAATTTTAAAAAGTTTTCACTTTTTGGATGTAGAGTCCTGATTGATCTGATGATTTTACAACATGATACAAAGCTGTTTTCCATATCATAGATTGCCTATCAATAGTAGGCAGAAAAATGTCTCTAGGCTGATATATTATCTTTAGAAAATTCGTTTTCTGCATCCAATGAAAGAAGAGATTCATCCAAAATGAATTTGTGATATTTCGATGGCGGATGTCTAGTTCGTTTCCACGAGGAACCCCTATATTCTATTTGTTTCCGGCTCTGGAATTCGAGACCATTTTCCTTGCACATCTCCAAACATTCTTGATAAATTTGTTCGAATATTGTTCGTTGAGGGTCATATTTACCAGACCTCATCTTCGACAACGTTTGAACTAGTGTATCTACAAGGATCAAACCTTCTGACATGTCTGCATCTACTTGAGATAAGGCGAAACTCAAAGTTATAGCATGGCACCAGTAATCTAAATTTTAGCAGCCCGAAAACATTCCCTCGTGTACAGATTACACTAATTTTCCGGATGGAAGTTGGAGGTAAATAAATATCACAAGTTCCAGATTTGTTTTAATACCGCATGATAATATAATGTGTTGAAAACAGATTTTATGAAAAAAAAAGAGAGAGAGAGAGAGAGAGAGGAATAAATGAATATGATAATTTGTAAAAAAGTGATAGTGATTAAGTGAATTATAAGAAAAAGCCTTGAAAAGTAATCAAGAGGAATCAATAATATGTTTTTCCTTTGTTATAATAACTTGTCCTAAGGGATAACGGTTATAGAAACTAATGAGACCTTTTAATCGCAAAAATATCATAAAGAACTTAATTTGAAATTAAAGACTGATAAAATTTGGTAATAAGTAAGCATATTATATTTTAGTATGACTTTCAGCATTGAAGCGAGTGAGAATGCCGACTGATTTTGCTATTTTTCTGGTTCTTTGTCAAAAACAAAGGAGATAACTAGATAAGGGACAGAGGTTAAAATGAATGTCCAGGTGTTGAGGTCAATGCAAGCACTCAACAGATTTCCATGAATTAGATATTGCCGTACTACAAACTAAAACGAGTGGAGCTATTTTATTCGGAACGCAACGGTATTCTGCAGTTCGTAACTTTGTTGTCGAGAGATGTTTTGGAAGTAGTTTCACTTGTAGCCACTGGCAATTCACCGTTTGTCGACCTATAGCAGCATCACTCTATGTGTGGGGGGGCCAAGAATTTGAGCAAGGGGGCATGGCCCCCCTGGGCCCTCCCTTGACTCCGCCACTGTTATTGGGCAAGTCGTCCGAAGAAAACTCACCCCCCCCCCCAAAAAAAAAAGAAAAAGTAAAAATCTTTGGTTGATATTTTCATAAGAAGCAACTTACGGAACTTTATAAGTCATTAATATCATCATCTTCATCATCGTATATATTGCCGCAACTCAGAAGTTTGCATTTTTCACATTCTTCCGCTAGCTTCTTCGTCTATACCTATGATGTTTGCTTTGATATCCAATAATTATAGTCTCCTTCACCCTCTCCCTCTCTTTCCTGCCACCATATCCTCTATCACCCTCCATGACATAATTCTTTCTTAGCCAATGCCCCGTCCAGTTTCTCTTTCTTTTCTGAATAGGTCTAATATCTAAATTTGGTCGTTTCTCGCTCACTATTTCTAACATCTTATTCGTTTTCTTCTAGCCCCAGCTAATGCTTTCCATTCTTCTTCACACACCCATTTCGAAAGTTTTCAGTCGTTTCTCATCATTTTTGTGCAATGTCCATTTTTCTGATTCATACAATACAATACTCTACATGAAACATTTGATGAATCTTTTACTCAACTCTTTATTCAACATTCCACAAAATAGTCTTTCCTTCCTCCTAAAGACTTCTTTCGCTATTGTCATCATTGCTTTTATTTCACGTTCACATTTCATATCATTATTAATAATATTACCCAGGTATCGAAAACTAGTCACCTGTTCTATTTTCTCCCCTCCTACTTTTATATTTGACATGGGCCGCTTCGTTCCAATCATCATGGCTTTAGTCTTTCAAACAGTTACATTCATCCCATATTCTTTTCCCATCCCATATTAATTTAATACAATATGAGGAAAATCGCTTGAGTCGTTTTTGGGTAAAACTTCCTAAAAGAAACTCAGTCTCTATGGTTTTCTTAGATGAAATAAGTTACAATATCAGCCTATTATTTCAATATTTATTTCTAAAATATGAACAACCTAATCGTTTTTAATAACACCATGCGAAAGATATCAGCAGCAACAAACTACTCGTCTTTTTTTAAGGAAAATTGCGTTTCTCTATATTGTAGATCCGTTAATGAACTATTGATATAAGAAACATAAAACGAAATCGTTAATGATGCTTTCGAGAAAATTGCGTTAGTATTATTATTATTATTATTATTATTATTATTATTATTATTATTATTATTATTATTATTATTATTATTATTATTATTATTATTATTAATTTTAATTCATTACTATACTACTCTTACCTTTGAGAGTAGGAACAAAAGGCAAACGCTGCCGCACCCCCTTAGAGAATTTTATTCGAAAAATTTCTATTTAAAATTTAGTGCGGCTACGTACAAAAGTATGGACTCTTGCCTAGTGGACAAGTTTAATACATAAGATAAACAGTCAGGTAGTTTCAAAAATAACTTTTTTGGTATGTAGGGACCGCGAAAGATGTAAATTCGTTAAAAATCTCGAATTCGACTTTTTTTGTTCAATGCTTTCTTCGCCGCGGTGCCTCAGTGGTGGAGCGTTCACTTGTGCTGCATGAGGTCATTGGTTCGATTCCAGCTCGCGCCAGAGAAAAAACGTATGCTTGTGTTTTCTCGGGTTTCTCTCGTTTTCTTCATTCCACAATTTCATTCACTTGTCATCAACACCGTCTCCTTTAGGCTAGCTGGCATAATCGTGGGACATAAAACTCAAAGATTTTCATTTTCAGTGCTTTCTCTCCTCTCATTGTCGCTCAGAAGTATATTCATTGTAATGTTGTTATTTATGTCAGTGAGAAATAAATGTTCCATTATGTACTCACGAAAGAAGGTCGAATATGTATTGAAAAGTGAAAGCAGCCATCTATCTCGAAAAATATGAAAATATTTTACGAAGATTACAATTTTTTTTCAAAGGAAGTCCGAAGAATGGGGTTTATATGTAGAACGCTTCATGTTTCTATTCATGTTATATTGTACATCTGCCCGTCTGTGGAGGAGACCGTTTAAAAAAGAGAGGAAATGGCTAGTGATCATACTTCCCGGGATCGAAGTATCTGGTTCGCTTCCCGGTGGAGTGCCCGTTCTTGATTAGGATTCCATTTTCACTCGGCAAGTTGCGTCTCCTATAGCCTCGGTGACAAAAGGACCGTTTAAATCCAATTATTATATCTCCAATAAAATATATATATATTTTTAAGAAAACCACTTTTCTGTACAAACCAAGTGAAGACAATTCCAGTGTTTTCCATCTTAATTAATTAGGTTTCACCTACTATGCCCGTAAAGATATCAGGTGTTGACCATTCTTTATATTTTGAATACTGAAAAGCATCGGTATACCGAAAATAATGAGCCAATGGAAGTAAAGTAAAGGGAAAAAACAGTAATAGTACGAAAATAAAGATCACTGACAAAATGCACAACTTTGACCAATTGTCAGTAGTATTCATTTCTCGACTGAATATACAATAATCAAAGAACAGTTTGGTTGGTCTCATTGATATATTAGAAATTTAGTGTGCTGAACTTACCACAAGTTAAGCTTCAAATTGTCACTCTATTATTCTTTACGTTGACATGGTTAATATAATGGTAGCGCCGAGTGCCTTGAAATTTGTTGTATCAATATGTTTGTGCAATAGACCAGTATCTAATGACTTTCAAGCACGCAACACAAAATCCTTGCAAGGGACGAAATTGATAGGCAATTTTGCCAATTTACTACAATAACTGAGAGCGGGTTATTTAATTAAAGGAAAAGTATGAACCTTACTTAACTCCCGCCCCTCTGAAGTTGCTACGGTCCACTTATTTGTATTTAAATTCTCATTGAGTCTTGTTATATCCTATCTGACAAACTTGAATGCCTCCCTCCAAAGTTATACAGCAATTGGCGCCACTGTATACAAAGCTTCACCATTTTCACCGAATCTTATAAGTGAAATGGTAGAGTTAATTATTTGAACCTTCTTTCTTAAGGTGGATCACTACCCGGAAGTCAGTATAAGCATTAGTTCATTGCCTTAACCAACTCGTAAAGAAATGGCACATATTATAAATATTGCACTATAAAATAGAGTTACGCGTCAGCTATAACATAAGATACTATTTCCGGTGATTATGTATTCTGTTATCTAAAAAAGTGACATATAAGAGGAAAACTTGATGAGTTTTAAGATGAGTACGCAAGATGGCGCTTGCTGCTAGATTTTGCTACTCCTGTGCTCAATTTTATGAAATTTTTACTTACAAGCATAAATTATTTTATGAGTAGTTGTCTCATTACGGAATATGGACATTATATGACCATTTTTCGTGTTATGTTTTACATTCTATCAAAATATATTTCTATGTTTACGGAAATAGTTTTAGCTGCTGAATCTCATGCTTGCGCAGGATGCCATAATGCTTCGTTGCCAAACTTGCATGTCTACTGTTGCAGTCACAGTAGTAGGGTAATTCCTTGTTAGCGTTTCAAGTCCAGAGGCGGAACCTGTGAATTGTGATAAAACTATTATAAATAATAAAAGTGGAAAATGGGGAAACAGAAGGAATCATATACAAAAAAGAAGAATCCAACTCAAAGTAAAAGATCGAAGAGTCAAGGGAAGCGAAGAGAAAGGGAGAATAATTTGAAGAAATAGCTAAGCGCTTTTCAATTTTTAACTGTTTGTTTCCACGTAAATATTATGTACACGTGTAATACAAAGGTAGTTTATTTTGACGATCATTTTGAACGTTAAGTATGTAATGTGTGTTCTTTCTGTTTTCTTCTTTCTTTTCTTTCTTTCTTTATTTTTGCTGAAACTCATTTTGCTTAGGTCAAATATTATATATTCTTGAAAATAATTTATATATGTTTTTGAGCTTTCATATATACACGAATAGTTGCCTGAACTCATTAGTGGAAAATACTAATTAATTTCACTTACTAGGGAAGATCGCGGGGTGTTACTCTGGCTTCATACTGACACTATACTCAGTTGACTCCTTTTTACATATGAAACAATTAAGCAACCGGAGAAATCCTCGAACGCAAGCTTGTTCGAATTATGAGCGTTGAAAGTTCAAAATTGAACAGATTTTGAAAAAGGTTTGAAGTAACCACGCTTTTTGATATACACACTTCAGTTTTGGTACTGGGGTTTTTTTTTTTTTGGGTGCTTGACAAAATGGTTGAAGTCAAAACGTACGTATTTTGCAAGATAAGGGAACTTATTGAGGAAGGATTGAAGGGTAATGGCGTCTTATAACTTGCAAATTGCATCCTGTTTGGCACATCGGGTCAATAGGCTAATAAAATGTATTTTCCACCAACAGTATTGTCATTCAAATGTCACTTTTCTGTGTGGCCAGCTAAACATTAAACAATGATATTTGTCTCCGAAACGCTTTGCTGCAGGATTAACTTCAACGGGACTCTGTGCATTGTGGAAAAAATGAAATATTTCAGTTTAACATCCGATGATTATACCCTTTAGGCTAAGAAAAACGATGATTAAGCCAAGTGAATGGTGATCGAAGAATTGATGGAATGAGAAGAAGGGAGGAAACAGGAGTACCCCGAGAAAACCCATGGACATGATGGTATTCATTGTGGAAGGCGGTGTTTCAATATCTCATCGCTAGCCATTTTTTAAAATTTTCAAAAGATTTTAATGGCGATTGTTTGAAAATAGTGGCCAAACTTCAGGCAATATTTAACGGTATTCCGCGAGAAATGTGACCAAAAAACAAAAAAATCGGCTAGCGATGATATATGCAAACAGCGGTTTTCTCGAAAATAAAAGTCACCTGGTTCACAACTTTGAGCGCACATTCCCGCTAACCATTTTTTTTTTCTTTAAATTTTTCGGTCAATTGAATATCTTAGAATATTTCGTGGAGTTTGACCAATATTTCCCCCACAATCGACATTCCAATTCGCTGAAAACTAAGTACATGGCTGGCGATGAAGTATTAGAACACCGTATTCTGCCATGCATAAGCATAGGCCGACAGGGTTCGAAGTACCGCTCAGGAGTTCCACTGCAGGCCTGTCTGGCGCTGCGCGAGCTGTTTGGATCCATTTCCGCACGATTAGGGTCTAACTAATAAATAAAATACCGGTGGTATAAACTAATATTCGTATTCACCCTCTATGCCAGCCTTAGTAGATAATTTATTTGATTCAACTTCATTTTAACAATAACATGATTTTCGTTTTCCACATATGATACTATATTTTAGTGTGGCCCAGTGCAAAATTTTTGCTAAACAACTGATCCAGAAAAAACAACACATTGGTGACAGAGCTTTTTGAGAAAATATTGGTCTCACTCCTAGCTATAGAAGGGGAAGAATCAGGCCTGTAGCCAGCCCAAAAATGTTGGGGAGGGAGGCGATCCAACTAACTATAGTTTATCACCATATAATTGTTCATTTGCAAGCCTATCGTGAAAATTTAAGGGCGGCAGTAAAAATTTAAGGGGAGTCGGGCCCCCTAGACCTCTCATGGATACGGGTCTGGGAAGAACACTACAATATAGATCATCACAAGTTTAATTGTGAATACCACGACGTTCTTCATTGAATTTTGCACGCCTTGCAAAGCGTTTTCAAGACAAATGCTTTGGTTCAATTTGAAGGAGGCTACACAGAAAGTGATATTTGAATAACAATATAGTCGAATAGGGGTATCAAATACATTTTATTAGCTTATTGACCCAGTATGCCAAATGGGGGGGGGGGGCAATTTGCAAGGTGTAAGACGCCATTACTCTTCAAGAAAGTAAGAAAGCGAGCATGCAATAGAGGCAGTATCCATTATCGGACACAACCATCTACAGGGAAGTTAGTACTTTCTTCTGGGACCAAAAGGGTGTCATTTTGGAGCATTAGTGCCTACGGAACTCATAGTCAATAATAGCTTGTATTCCGATCTCCAAAAAATCGTAAACCTACTATACGAACTAACATGGACTTCTGAAAACAAATTTCCTCTACAACATAACAATACTCGGACTCATACTACTGCCTGTGCAATGGCTGCGATCATTGAAAATCATTGTTTCATCCTCCTTGCGAACCGAATCTCGCCTCAGTGGTTATCACACATTTGTATATTTTAAAGGCACTAAAGAGAAAGAAATTGCAATCTGATTAAGAGGTACAACAAATGGTATATGACTGGTTGCGTAGCCAATCAAAAAAAGAAAAAGAAAAGAAAAGAAAGCAAGAAAAGAAAAGAAAGAAAAAAAGAAAGAAGTTCTTCAGAGGTATTGGGACATTTTGTAAGTAATGGGAAACTTATATTGAACGTAGAGTGGATTGTGTAGAAAAATTAAATTCATGTGTTTCATACTCGCTCAATGTTAAAAGAACAAGTTTTAAAGGTTTTTGACATCATAAAACTCATAAAACTAGAAAATTGTTGTTTCCGTAAGTATTGGATATGAAAGTGGAGATACAATTTTAACAACCGGTCCCTATGTGAATGTCACAATTGAGCAAAGCAATATGCTCTGTCAACGATAAGGCCATGGGCAGCGGAGGCAAGGAGGGGACAATGGCTTTACCTTGCATTTTCGAAAGGTGTTTGGTTGTTTCGAAACATTTTTATCCAGAAACACACGTGAAGGCACATTATATTTGGTTACACCCATTAGAATATTTAACATAGGCCTATTTAATGTAGTCCACAAAGTTATGCAATATGCTTCAATAATAATTGTTTTGCATTAAGCGTTATGCATATCAATGTATGTCTGGCTTTTGCCCCTTCCCCGCCCTTGGAAAAATCCTGCAGATGTTTCTGGATACGTGTTGTTATTTGGAACTGTTATAATCTTCAGGTGTGCATGTATGAAATGTGATCGTCTCTAAACACTTTTCTATTCGTAACACATGTGGCAACATCGCATGTGTCGCAATGTGCTCTGCCATCTAGTGAGAATGTTTTACCCTAAATGTGACTAGCGATCCAGCTTAATTTGTGTAAACATATTTACTGTTAAGTTAGTAACCATGTCATCTTTTGTTTTACTCTTAATTCATTACATCAAACATATCTTACCTAGATCATTGCAGTGGCTTGTGAACGTAAACGTAAATGCTAACAACCCGAACCTAGATACCAAACAGCTTGAGTCATTTGGAAGGTCCAGGGGAAAAAAATGAGCTGAAGCTCCAAAACCCATTGCACCGCAGAAAACTCAATCTAAAGTTGAAAAACCTGTCACAGCCCGTATTATTTGACTATGGCTACCTCCCCGACTACACCGGAATGTGTTTACAATCTCTGGATATTCTGTAACATTGATTTAAATACTGGTTCAAATTGATGAAAAGTCTTGCAATCTCAGTTAATCCTACTCAAAATTTGAAGTAATTTGATAATAATTTCCCCCTGAACTCTTTAATTGTAAAACTATTGCCTTTGGGAACAAAAACAAGAATAAAACCCGTACTGAAGCATGAAAATTTAAACTTTCGCCATGGTGTTTCCACCATCCCGAAATTACATTTTCTGTAATCCCATTAACATATGTTGAAAACACCAGAATCAAATGCTAGCAAATCTAATTGTTTACGTATTGTGTGCTGAAGCTTTAGATATTGACTATCCGAAGTTATCTTACAGATAAAGTCATAATATGCCACAATTTCAAACATTGGAGGAATTTCTCATGTATTATCATGGGTGAAAGTGGGATCATAGGGAGTCAGGTGCCCGTTGTAATAATGTCTGTGCTAACAATGGGAAGTGGGCTCTGAGTTGATTATCACCTCATACTATATACGTATGTTTCTCGTTATGTAACCACCCTGATTTTCAGTGTCAGTGTTTGGGTTATGGATATCCAATCAGCGACGCAACTTTCTAATTGTATCCCGAGGCAAGAACTCGACTAAGCGCCCCCCCCCCCTGACCAACTAAACCTAAAACAGCCCCTGACTACACTTGATATTGGCATCATACAGTAATTCTCCATTTTTTTCTTCAAGTGGTAAATCTTGATTTCAAAATTGCAGTATACCCCTACATAATTTGATGTTTAGTACAAGATAACACAGCAAACTAATTAGTAGGGCTTTTGATTGCCAAATAATCTGAGAGTAGCATGCTTGATATATTCTTATAGTATTATCATAGTAACTGCAAATCACAATGTTTTACAAGTATATCGGATTGTGCATATGTGTAGAATGAATCCACAGTCTGTTGCTTTAGAATACAATATTTAATTATGACAAACAGTCAGGCTGTTGTCTCGAGTATTGTACTCGTTGGCTGCAAAGGTTTTTACAATGTTCTCAAAAGATAACTTTGAAGCTAACTTATGCTCTATGGATATGATCCTAAAGTTGGTGAGTAGCTGTTGTTCTATTAAGTTTCTGAGGTATTTTTTTTATTATCTTTAGTTTGCTAAAACTCTTTTCCTTGTCTTATAGTAAAAATAAATATTTTGCCAGTTTTACGCCCCCCTTAGTTACGTCACTATGTCCGACCTGCTATAGTTTCGAGAACCAGTAATGAAACTGGTCACGGTGATATGTGACCTGAAATGACCAGAGGATACGAATGCATTTCTAGCAAACACGATTCTCTTCTTTTCTACCTCTCTCACTCTTCTCACTAAATAAAAAAAAAACTTTTTTCTGTTGTGTGCGCCTCTGTGTGTAAAACCATTGCACTGAAAGATAACTACAAGATATATCAAAATATACAACGTGAGAATCACAGAAATGGTAAGCTACATTTTCTTATGATGAATCTTGAAAATTTAATGAATCGAGTGTGTAAAATTTGTCGTGTAGAATATAAGAGATATCGCTGAGTAGTCGAAATAGTGTTCGATGTTTTGTGTAGTCTATGTTCAAAGCCGCTGCATTACTTTTGAGTATTTGAACGTGAATAAATATACAATATTTTTTTAAAAAAGTATTGGAAATCCCATTGTATAGGAGCTTTGTCATTTAGCTAGATTCTGTGCATCAATTAGCTGTTTCCGAACGCGCCTTTTCGTAATACTGATAATACTGGTGATAGTATAACAAGTGTATTGTTGTTCAGAATGTTCATAAAGTAAGTGGATAGCCGCTCGCAGCGGCGAGCAAAGGGGCGGTTGCCCCCTCCCCTATTTGAGAAGAAGCTTCAGTTCTTGACGGCACATATGAACACTTACATATTTACCTATAGACTTACTGTAGTACTTAATCTATATGAATAAAAATCAAATGACTAGGTTTAATAACTTTTGAATCAACTGACCGATCTCGATCAAATTTTCAGCATAGATGAGGTTCGGCCCTGAAAATAACCGATATTAGTGTTGCATCCATAGTTTTCGGAATAGCTGAGACAAATGCTAACACTTCCAATGCCGTTTAAATCCAAATTCACCTCTTTATATCCAAAATGAAACGTATTCTCCCCGTGCGAAGAATGAGTATTCTGCTAGTATAGATCTATATTATATAAAATACTATAGACTATAGTATATTTATATAAAATACTATAGACTATAGTGTAGCTAGCAAAGGATATGTGAGTCAATAATTCTTGTTGTATTATATGCACGCGTGCATCAAAGGGTGTGTTTTTTTTTCGCGACTGGGCTTGTATGTCGGTCATTTTGCCCCTACCCCTAAAAAAATTATACAAGCGTCTCTGAACAGGTGTTGTCAATTTTTTACACCTAAAGAAATATTCGGCACCTTTCATTATAGAATCATTAAAACTATCAACAATCCATTATCGTTACAGACAAGGACAAAATCATTAAAGTTCACAGAATCCGCCATCAAGAGCATCATATTTTATCGTGCTTCAAATATCTGGTCATACTTATTTATGTATTCATTACCTCTGTACTTGAAAGTATTGCAAAGTATTGCACAATTGATAGAAAGGTGAGGAAATAAATTTTCACTAGAGTTTCCATATTAATACTGAAGTCAAATGTTGAGTGACAATGGGAGAGTTATTACCTCTTATCAGACCTCAATCAAGAAAACAAGCACAATTTTATCATTTTTCTTCTTTTGAATTGACATCTTTACATAGTAGTCTATTCAAATACAGAATTATTTTGATGTCACCCAAGGAAAAAGCGCAGTGAGTATTCACCCCAAATTAATACATCAAAATTAATCTTTGTAAAGGTCAGCAGTCAGTGAAATCCACAATGACAAAATAAATCATATGAAATGAAAGGTTTATAAAATTCAGCGGAGATCAATTTTAAGTCATTTGGTTTGAGAAGTGTTTAGGATTTTGTGACCATCATAACCATCCTCATCATGCTCTATATCTTAGGACTGTTGGTTCTTTCAATGTGCTGTTCAACTTTTGCTGCAGAGGGAAATGTAAGTTTAGAAGCAGAAACAGTTACCGATTGAAATAAGTAGAGTTATCAGGCATATTTGATTACGCGAACCCTTCTTCTTTCTCCCGCCCTAAAAATAATGTGCTTGGATTTGTTTTAGGAGAACGGACAAATGTCCTGTTTTTTATACAGATAGTTGCTTTAGTGTAATGTTATTTTAATATTTTATTGAGAAAAAGTAGGATTTTTTTCTAAAAACAACTCTTCTGGTACACAGCAAAAAATGAGGTGTTGAAATAACACAAAATGACTACCACCTTAGCGTGTTACTTGTGTCTCAATTCAACACCAGCCTTTTTTTTAACGCTAGCCATGGGCTAGCAACCTCTAAGAGGGCTACACCCTCTTTAAGGGAAGGGATTTGAGAGGATCACTATGGTAGTGAAGGATTGGTTGTTGGGCTATGGGCTGTGTTATTTATTTATTAAACTTTATTATCATCTTCATCATTCTGGTGGAAAGGTCTTTATGATCTTTACGATCATAAACATATTGGCGGTTATCCTGGAACATAAACAAGGTATAGACATGAGCATAAATACAACAGGGTTAATAATATAGAAATACGTGGAGAAACACATTCATATATCATCACAATCACATACACATTGACAAGATAGAAGACATATTCATAATCAGTTAGAGGAGAAAACCGAATATAACGAGTGTGAGAAATTTAATACAAGAGACAAAAGCAAATAAAGAGAAATATAAAGCTTGATGAAAATGAGTGATGAGGTGAAGTGCACTTGGCGCCACAACACAACATAAGTTTGTTAGAAAGACGAATGAGGTTATCTTCTGCCTAGGGGTAGCTCTAGGCTAATGGAGACGTGGTGAACCCTGTTAGTGAAATGGAATCACTGTGCATAGGATGGAAAAAGATGGGGAAGATGGACATGCAAACGATAGTCTTCGAGGATCTGGAGATCGAGATGGTCGGGAGGTACTGTATAACAATATAGTGTAAAGAGAAGATGAAGTGGAGTATTATGATAGCGTGCAGGTGATGAGTGAAGTGCAAGATGGTGCATAGTTTCAAACAGAAGAGGATGGTGATGAGTGTAGCGTTGAGTGATGAATTTTAAGCGGAGACTTTCAAGATGATAGCTGAGTATAGGAAATGATATTAAGAAATATAAATCACGGGTTGGGCTGGGGAGAGAAATGCGGAATGCATGTCTTTCTAAAATAGCCAGTTTCTGGTAGTATGAGGAAGAAGCGAAGATCCATGCCGGAAAACCATATGTGAGAATGGGTCGAAGGAAAGCTTTGTATGTGTTGAGAACAACGGGTGCTTTGAGTCCCCAAGTTGTGCCGGTAAGTCGTTTGAGGAGATTTAGGCGGTTATAGGCTTTAGTTTTAACATGAGTAAGATGAGGCTTCCAAGTTAGATGATGGTCGAAAATGATACCTAAGTACTTAACGGTTCGTGTGGGAATGATGGGCATATTATGTACATGAAGTGACAGAAGAGATGGATTCCGGTGAACTTTAGTCCGTTTACGGGGTGGTATGAATACAATAGCTTGAGTTTTTGTGGCGTTAATCTTGAGTCTCCATTTAGAACACCAGTGGGTGAAACGATCGATGGCTATTTGGAGTGAAAGGTTGATATCCTGAATAGTTTTGCCAAGAGCAAGAAAGGCTGTATCATCTGCATATTGAAACAGGTGGACGTCGGTAGGAAGATGTGGAAGGTCGGCAACAAACAGGATGTACAATAATGGGGAAAGAGCAGAACCTTGAGGAACACCGCACATGAGGAAAAGTGGATGAGATAGCTGTTCGTTAATGGCAATGTAAGAGATGCGGCAGACGAGAAAATGATAAATGATGCGAATGTATGCCATCGGAAGTTGAAATTTAATGAGTTTATAAATTAACGCTATATGCCAAACCTTGTCGACAGCTTTTTCAAGATCGAAAAGGACAAGACAAGATGGTTGAATAGAGTTGTAATGATTTGTTATGAGGGTTGTGAGACGAAGTAACTGATCGTTAATAGAGAAAGAGGGGCGGAAACCAGCTTGATGAGTCGGTAGTAGTTGACGGTCTAGGAAATATGGGTGTAGGCGTTTTACAAGAATGCGCTCGAATATTTTGCTGAAAGTAGATGTTAACTGAATAGGTCGGTAAGAAGAAACATCAGACGGTGGTTTAGCTGGTTTGGGAAACATGAGGGTCTTGGATACTTTCCAGTCTGTGGGTAAAAAACCTGTGCGTAATATGAACGTATAAATGAGTGCCAGAAGAGTGAGTAGTATAGCGGGGCTTTCTTTAATATGCCGATAAGTGATAGAGTCGAATCCTGGTGAGGTATTGCGTTTGTGCTGGATGACAGAGGTGATTTCTGATACTGTGATGGGAGCGGTAAGAACATGATTGGGAAGTGTATGAGAGACATGAGGTTGAAGTGAAGGACAGTTAAGATCAACTTGATCTACTGGATGATTTCAACACCAGCCACATCGCCTTCAGAGCATATCAGAAATACCTCGTTACTGGCTGTAAGTATTTGCATTGTTTTTTATTGTTTGGTATGAGCAAAGCTTTGCGAAACATATTTCGCATTTATGGCAAGTAACTAATAACATTGTATTTTTTCTGTAATCGGTCACAATAATATTATTGCAAACCTGTGAAACATCTGACAACAGTTACACAGATAGCTGTGCTTCCATCTGTTTTCTTTATCAATTATTCTTGTGTCTTAGCATATATGAACATCAGATGACAGAACTGTTGCTTATGTAACCGTTGTGAGACGATTCACAAGTTTGCAACAATATTATTGTGACAGATTAGATAAAACATAGAACATTATTCGTTACTTGGCATAAGAGCTAAAGATATTTTGCAAAGCTTTGCTCATATTAAAAGATAAGTACCAATGCAAATTCTCTCAGGCAGTAACTAGTTATTTCTGATATGCTCGGAAGGCGATGTGTTTGGTGCTGAATTAACACACGAGAAACACGGTAAAGTGGTAGTAATTTTGTGTTGTTTCAACACCTCATTTATTACAGTGTAGAATATATTTATTCAGCCCTCTTAGAATAGAAGAGGTACTTTTAGAAGAGAAAGACGGATGTCCCATTTTGGACACAAACCTATGTGAACAAGATAAAAATGGTAAGTGAGACTAACACAGGAAGAAACAGTATATAAGATTAGATTTTTTTTAATGGGTGATCTTATTTCTTGTTTCTTGCTGGGAGATGTGGTTACACTCTTGATCATCACAGTTCCTATTAACTTTCGACCCAGTAGAAGATCCTATTGTTTGTTTGATCACTTGGCTAGAGACGGCACATCTGGTATTTCATAGAGAATACGTGGAACAAGGCAGATGTTGAGAATGGAAGAATCTTTTATTTCTTTCTTTTGGTTTCATTTGAGTGCGATTTCGATATGATAAGTTGATATATCTTGATAAGTTGAGTACAAAAGTTTTCCTTCCCAAAAAGAGTGCAACATTGTAATTAACAGCAACAGAATGTTTATGTACAATATCAGGATACTCTCCCTATGAGACCTTTTCTCATATGTCACACACTAAAATTTGATTTTACAATTTCTTATTGTATTCAATTTCATATTATCAAGAATGTAAATTTCTTTTAGTGCACCGTGTATTTGAAATGTACGTTTAATTTTGGTGCACGTTATATGTCTTGTTTTTCTAATCACTATAACTAGTGAGTGTCCTCCCCTTTAACTAAATTCAATCTGATTTTACATAATGCATTCTTGTAATGGAATCTTTCAAATTAATATAGTCTATGGAACATATTTCCTTTTAAAAAATTAACTCAGTAATATTAATAAACGGTGGAGGACGTCACATTAGCCTCAAGATTGTTAGCATACATATACACAACAAAAATCGTGCATGTCATGAAACTGTGTGACCTTCGGTGTTTAACTGGTCCTCCTCTTGATTAAATTTTTTGTACGCCACTACATACATACATACACACACGCACACACACACACACACTCACACGCATATATATATATATATATATATATATATATATATATATATATATATATATATATATATATATATATGTAAGTATTAAAAAATAACGAACTCTGTTGCCATGGAACTCAAAAGATTAATGCCGCATTCACGGAAGCTCTTCTTGGATTTCAGTCCTTAGTCAACTGGATCCAGTTTCTACTTTATATTCCTATTTGTGCTCGAATCACCTCATTGTCCTACGATCCGTGCTTAGGCCTTCTTAATGAACCTTTAACGATTGGATTTGCAGTTAAAACTTGGAAAACGTTGCTACTTTCTTCCATCCTGGCCACACGATCTGCCCATCAACCTCACTCAATGACTCGACCAATATTTAGGGATGCGCACGAGACGAGTCGAGACAGGATTTTCCTGACAAAATTCGAGTCGAGACACGGCTCTTCCAGTAGAAATATATATATTTTTCGAGTCGAGACATCACTTTTACAGCACATTTTCGAGTCGAGATAGCCATAAATCTTGTCTCGTGCGCATCCCTAAATACTAGGTAAACTATATAAATTATGCAGGTTTCGCAATACCCCATTCCTGTCCCTTTATCGTAGAAACGTGGCCATGTTTTGCAACCATACAGTACAGCAGGCACAATTATCATTGTATATATTTTAGCTTCAAATTTTTTGCAGAATTCGAAAAAGTTTGGTTTGGAAATAGCACAAACTCTTTGCTAAAATAATTTTAAAATTTCCATAAATAAGTTGTATTGACATAGTTTAGGTTTATAAAATAGATACATTTCTTTCGTGTGTACATAAGAGATTTCTTCAGCAATATAATATTTCTATGGAATATAAAAACTATTTTTTTTTTTTTTTTTGAAAGAAGTCTGTCGTATGGTAACCCTAGAAACAAGTTAATTATCTCCACGAAATTCTTAATTAAATTTGCATATTCTACGTGTAATACAGGGTGTTTGAAAACAACACCGGCAACGTTTGGAAGGTGATTCCTGACACCAACATAAGACAAAAAGCAAAGACGAACCTGCGTGCAGAAATACGTCATTTCGGAGTTATAGGCTGCCGAAAACATGAAAAATTAAACTTTAAAGCCGTACAGCTAAAAACCTATGGAACTTACCGTAGTCGGGTCAAGACTTTACTTAGGAACTAATATGTGCCCTATCCAAATATTAATATTTCAGAATCCCAATGTATTGATGCAACAATTTTTATAGAAGTAATTTGTGAGTACTTCAAATTATATGCCCGTAGCGAAACTCCCTCCATAAAAATTATTGTGTGAGTACATTAGCATTCTGAAATATGGATTTTTGGATAGGGCACATATTAGTTCCTAAGTGAAGTCTTGACCCGACTATGATAGGTCACATAGTATTGGGGCTATGGATCTTTAAAATTCATTTTTTCATGTTTTCGACAGGCTGTTCTGCACCTAAGTTGGTCTATACCTTTTGTCTTATCTTTGTGTCAGGAATCAATTCCCACTCGTTCTCGGTGTTATTTTGAAACACCCTGTATAAGTGCAATTCTGATTCAAATAGCAGGGCGCTGCTATCGCTGTGACAAGTTCTCTTTTCGCCTGACGTTTTGTGAATGTCGATAGTTATGAGGATAAGTAGAGCTTTTTAATGAATGAGGAGAATGAAGCTCGCATTTTTCAGGGTTTTCACTTACATTGGTGACAATGGAACTGCAGTTTTCTGTGTCTCCTTTCAAACTTTCGTTAATTATATTTCCGTAAGATGATGTTTCTTTTCAGATCAAAAGGATGCATAAAAGAAATAAAGCCCTTTAATGGTAAAATTTACCAAACCCATAACGTGTATCAGTAACGCCAACAGAACACTTAATAAAAAGTATGTGATTGTTAATGATGCACCTCTCACAGCAATGGCGAATTCAAATAATGTTTATTTACCTCCTCCCTCCAAGTTGAAGAAATCACTTTAAATATGTTCATTCCATTTAGACGTCAAAGTCACAACGATAAGTAAAGAGTACTGGTGCAAATCCCGGGGAGATGAGGGGAACATGTCCCGCTCAATTTTGGAACTGGGGTTACTTTTTCCCCACCGCCAATAATCCGATTTAAAATGTATTTTGGGGGGAGAAATGTGATAATTTATGTCCGAATGCCACTTCATTTACATCGCCTGATATATAATATAAAACAGGTTCACCTCAGAAATGAGATTCATCAACCGTAATATGAGTCTCATCTCCCATCCTCCCCCAGGTTAAGCCTCAAATCTGCCCGCCTCCCAATGTTGAAGACAACTCTGCTCCCCAGATCCTCCACAGCAATGTTTTTCAACTTCATAAATATTTTTAACATCGCTTAAGAAAAAATATGAAACGGTCTTACTGAAAACATATAACAGTCCCGCCATTGATATGCACCAACATAAATTTTGGAAAGTCAGTGTCGTCGCCACACGTAACCATTAGGAGTAGCAAATGATGAACATTTAGAAATAACCTAGATCAGCATGTTTCGCAGAAAAGAAGACTTCATAAAACACCTAAACCATATGAAATAAATATCTGCGTTGCTGTCAGAGCAGAAAACGAGCTATAGGAATCTGGAACAGCTTTGCATGTTCGTCAGTTTGTAGCCCAAAATATCACTGCGAAATTTAAAACATGTTTGTTTTCTTTGATTTAGTGCTCTGTAACATTTAATACAAAAATGCATCCTTAAAAGGACACGCTTTTAAAGACACTTGGGATAACCAAAGCATATTGACACATAGTGGACAACGCTCCGCAAAACTAGTTCCAAAAATATTCTTCCAAATAGAGAAGATTATAGAAGTGAAAGCGTGATCATTTCTCAGAACGTCGTCGTTGTCAAAGTAAATCTATTTCACGTTGTACGCCTGAATACTATTAAGATATGGATCCTTTTGTGCGTAGAGCAAAATTAAAGACTCAGGTTTCTTTGATTCTGTGTTAACTTACGCAGTCTAGCAAGAGCATTACAAACTAGTTTGAAGTGAAGGTCAGTTTCATAGGTCAAACAATAATTCCATTTCACAATAGTACACTTAATTCGAAATTAATAGTAATGTGTATTCCTTTATTGAAGCACAAATGCTACCTTGCACTAATTGAAGTATTCTACTGTACAGTGTGACGGCTACATTCTATACCTTGGACACTTTAAGGACTGTGCAGTGGATGACCAAAGAAGCATTTCAATTAATGTCTCTTATGAACTGAAGGACTGCATCGCCATGCCATATGGTTGCATCACATACCTCAAAGAATTTGGCAACAATGACCCATATGTAAGTTCTGACATTTATTGTTTATTCGTATAATGTAAGAATATTAATATAATTACATCAGTTTTAATTACAAACAACTACACTTTCATTACATGTATTTTTATTGAGTAGTTACAAAATTAATGCAGGATTTATTAATTTTTGTAGCATAAGAGTTTAAAATATGTGTTACGCTTCACAAAAGAAACTTGAAAAAATGCAATTTATCTTTAATGAACAATTTATGTACAGAATTTTACTTCTTGCAATATTCAATAAGAGGTTAATTACCAAATTTCACAACTCCAACTTAAGCGAATCTTCAAAATGAAGTTTCTATTAATAATAATAATAAAATTTAAGGTTACAGACATTGTCCCCTTTTACAGGAAAGTTTTTGAAAATGCTGAAACAGCTGTTCAGTTATTAGAATTATGAGTTTATATTCCAAGTTCTATCTTCCTAAGTTCAGAGATTGTAACATACTCTATTATTGGAAATAAACAAAAGTGAAAAATAAATAATTAATCCCTTTCACCCTACTGATATTTCTGAAAATCAGAGGTAAATTATGGAAAGTCACTTATTGGCCGAACTTGACTTATCATATTTTTCTTCACTTACATTAGTACGAGGGATACTAGAAAAGTTTTGAGATGTGGACAACTGGAACACAGGAAGTGAACAATTTTTATGTCAATAAACAATCGACGCATTCAACAAATTATTGTCTTGCAAACACTTTTTCACTTCTCCTGTGAAATTAATATTTTATAATTGTATTTTTAGAAATATGCCTTGCTTTCTTGGGAGCCCGAAGAAAATTTTCAAGGAAAGGCATATCTCTCTGTTTGCTATATTACATTAGGTATTTTTTCTATTTGTATTAAGAAAATCTTAAGAAATTTAATACAGTTTCGTGTGCCAGGGGACAGCCTCCTTCGGGCGCCTTTGCTTGCTTTCATTAAAAAAAAAGAAAAAAATCTTTTGTTTACAATTTACGTTTATACTTACAGTGCCTTTTACCTGATTGTTGATGAGAAATTAAGTATCACTTACTCTTTTATATAAGGGTAAACTGTATAGATATAGATAAATAGTATTGAAATTCGTCGACAGCGTCACAAACTGTCGTATCTCAGTTTTCTAAACTTTTCAGGAGAGCGATTTTTAGGTTTTCACACAACTTTGAACAGCCATAACTCAAAATCTATTTTACCGAAAGGAGAGAAAATTTACCAAGTTATAACTTAAATCATAAGAAATCAGTGTAGAAAGTTTTATGGAATTTGCCTGTAAAAGTTTGTGGAAAATTTGGCGGGAAAAAGATACGACAGTTTGTGACGATGGTAATCCTCTCTTGTATGAAAGATACGACGCATATTTTTTATACTGAGAACTACATTAATAGATGAACAATCGGAATATATTGCACTTTTATTGAAAAACTTCGTGTTTATTACACAAAATAATTTAACAAATGCTTCCTGAGTTTCTTGAGGGTAAAACGAAATTCCTGAGAACACACAAGAAACACAATATTAAGAGCATACTAACCATAACATAAAATGATGCTATCAAGTTGTCATTGCCAGGATATAAAATCTTGCAAAGTAATTTGCAAATTGCATGCTTTGATATTGCACTTGAGAAGGATGGCTAATGTGGTAAGTTTCTCTAAAATTGAACATGTTCAGGGTTTCGAATGATTGGAGTTGGGCCTGGACACGAGTCCTCATAGGCGTGGGAGACCCGGGTTCGATTCCCGGCGAGAACTCATGTGGTTCGGATTCCACGTTAATCAGTAGGTCCACGTCTTATATAGCCTCGCTGCTGAAAGGGGCGTTAAAATCAATCAATCAATCAAATAAAACGAGTCCTCGTACTTCTCTGGAGCGATAATTTTTGACAAGTCTGCAAAGTAGGAACTTCTATCTGGTGGATACAATCTGCGTTCTTTTCAGGGAAATAGTTATGTAAGTGTCCTCAAAATGGCTTGTCTTAAACTGAATGCAGTTTGGATAGTCTTTGTTCACTTTCACTTCGCGCATTTCCGTCCAATAGATTGGATCTCCATTTTCGTCACGTCTAACTGACAGAATACAAAGACATTGGGACAGAGATCTAGTCTCATACATCGCTTCTGTCAACACAATGAACGGTATAAGGGTACTTTTACTTTAACAATCGGTTCAAGTTGCGAGGGTACAAAATTGCTGCCACAGTGCTTAATAGATGTGCTTATATACACTGTGGACTGAATCTCCCTCATTTTGTCCATGCATAGATTCAAAGAATCGGAGAGAAATTCTCTGATGTTCTTACGTGTTTGCACCGCATACCCCCTCATAGCAACCAACCTGAACTCCTACTAGGTCCATCCTGTATTTCTCTAACTCATTCGTTACGGATTTTAACGCGCCTCCCTATAAAGAATTCTAATATTCCATGTCCCAAATCTCCTGTCCATTTTCTTTTGCTGATGTCGTGCCAAGTTATCAGTCTTGGTCCGAGGCTTCTGTGATTGTTTCTGAAAAAGTGTCCTTTTTTTTTCTATTACAAAATGAGTTTGTTAGGCTCACTCAAATCCCCAAGCTGGAGGGCCACTCCTTGTCTGCCCGCGACTGCTCATTCAGTATCTTCGCAGCTAACCTCTAGAATATATCTAAAGTCCTTCTTCTCGATCCGCAACCTGGGGCCGCGGTGGCTCAGTGGTAGAGCGTTCACATCTGGTTCATGGGGTCACGGGTTCCAACCCTGCTCCCGCCAAGTGAACTTTGTGGTGGACAAACGGCGTGTGCGTGGGTTTCCTCGGGGTTCTCCCATTTCCTCCCTCTTTCTTCATTCCATCATTTCATTCATTTCTCATAATCACCGTCTCCTTTAGTCTAACCGGCATAACCGTGGGACGTAAAACTCAAAAATGTCATGTCATGTCAATCCGCAACCTGAGGACGCCCCATGCCGTGTAAATATATATGTATACAGCCCCGCATTGATCAAGTATAACATTCTAGCTTATGAGTTTATTTGCTTCGGCTCTTCCGAGCTTAAGATATAAGTAAAAATACATTAGGAACACATGATAAAGAAACTAAGTCTACCTGATGGATGACAATAAGAAATGATGTAAAAAGCAATGAGTTTATCAGTACGGGACTGTATACCTACATTTGGGCCACATTGGATATATATATATATATATATATATATATATATATATATATATATATATATATATATATAAATGTTTTGAATATAGGCGTATCTGTCGAGTTGCGAAAGATCTGTTGCTCACAAACTGTCGTAACTCAAGATACGACTGTTTGTGAAAATGGTTTATATGCTTCACCTTAAGATACGACACAGTGACGTCATCACGACCGTCAAAACAACGCACATTACAGATGTGTCGTTTTGGGAAATTGTAGAAGTCAGTGTATGCAACCACATAGTAAAATATGTCAATTTTCGATTTTTTTGAGATACGACACTTTGTGACGCTGTCGACGAATTGTCAAATTTCGCACACCAAAAAAGAACTTCTGGAAATGATTAAATATGTTTTCATTTACTTTCATTGAGGGGTAAATATGCTGAATTTCATGCTTCTATCTTCACAGATTCTCGAGTTACCTTTTCTTTCTTTTTTTCTTTTTTCTTTTAGCAAAACACTCGATACCCTTTTATCCCTTTAGGACACGTATTCTTAAAAATATGTTTTCTCCTTACTTTCTCACTGTAATGTTATTCATTGTACAGTCAGAAACAGTATTAATTGGAAAAGGCTGAAAGTGGCACAAAGTAAAATTTCCATTATTCAATAAAAACTTCCTAAAACTGTACTTTATCCTTTAAAAATGTATAAAATTCATTAGCATTAGCAACTAGTAGGAATTTTTCTGGCACTTTGGACCTTCTCTAGGTTATTGGCGATGTCGTTTACAACACATTCCATGCAAAAAGTCGATTTTTTTTTATTTTTTGGATCTTTCAGCCTTTTCCATTTCCCCTACACAATTATAGGTTGGAGGTATATGAAATGATAGCTTCAACCTATACTTAATGTTGTTTCTGATTTACGAGCTTTGCTTTTTATAGACTTGAATTTATTATAATGCTTAAATAGACATGTTTATTGTAAAAATTCACGTATTGTTTTACTAGACTACTGCTTTAAATGAAATTTAAGTCTATAAAAAGCAAAGCTCGTACAGTCAGAAACAACATTAAGTATAGGTTGAAGCTATTATTTCATATACCTCCAACCTATAATTAGTATTGTTTTGGACTGTACAATTAAACGTGTAACACTTAATAAAAATTAATATGTAACAGTTTCGCCAACTATCTGTTTGATGAAATGTCATGAAGTCTGATAAAGATAATGTCTGATGAAGACAAAGTAGATAGCTAGCGGAACTGTTATACCTTGGTATTTTTTACAGTAAACGTATTGTTTTGGTTAGCGAGTAGTTTAAATCACACACTCTCTCTCTCGTAT
This sequence comes from Thermobia domestica, assembly GCF_964235325.1. NCBI lineage: Eukaryota > Metazoa > Arthropoda > Insecta > Zygentoma > Lepismatidae > Thermobia > Thermobia domestica. The sequence goes on along the minus strand of NC_137467.1, from coordinate 1,181,377 downwards.
TAAAAGGAATTTTCTGTACAAATCTCGCGTTTCCAAATTATAATTTGTTGCTGACTAACTTTCCTCTACAGAAATTCAATTTTGTAGCTGAATGTGCAGTTAAATATAGTGGAAAATTTTCCACCTAACATCACTATACATAATATCCAAAATTGTCCGGCTTATGAAAAGTTTTTTCCACTTGTTTCTACATCGTGATGAAAATTTTCCGATCTATGAAAATTCCTTTCACTTGTTTCTACAGAGCAATAAAACTTTCCGATTCACAAAAAGTCGTTTTACTTTTTGCTTCAAAATGATGAAAATTTTCCAACTCATAAAAAGTTCTTCAATCTTTCCATATAAGACAGAAAATATTTCGATTCATGAAAAATTGTTTAACTTGTTCCTACATTCTACTGAAAGTTTTGTGAGCAATGAAAATGTTCAGATTCTTTAAACGATCTTTCACATTTTTACATTTCTGTACACGAATTCAACCAATTTTATGATTGCTGAGGAATTGTTACTTGATTACTGATATTTTTTTTAGAACGAAAAATTTTCCGGAAAAATATAGCGGAAAGTTTTCCGAAATGGAAAAGTTTCCGCGGAAAATTTTCCACCTCACATTACTAATGAAAACCCCCATAAATCGTGTCAATTTTTATGAAAATTATCTTTATTCCATTTCGAAAAGTCATTATCAGAAAATGGCATAATATGTGACTTTTTTCCACGGGTTGGCATCACTGCATCGTGGTGTAGAGATTAGTCCCTTAGTTAACACAAAAAACAAACTTCTCGTAGGTGATAAACCTGCATGGTTGACGCGATTTCATCCCATCTCGCCTAATCCCATCTTCCCTAAACATTTATCAGTCACTGATCTATCCAAGACAAGGATGTCCGCCATTCACATCTTGCCTAATCCCATCTCGCCTAAAATGGCAGTAAGATGCAAATAGGAAATTTCTGCACTAAAGAGGGAATTCCTGTACTAGCATTTTAACAAGATGTTTCAATCAATATTGTCATCTCTGTCAACTACAAAGTAATAACTTATATAATAAGCATTACATAACAAGCAAGCACAGAGTAGGGAGGCGATTCAGTGAATTTAGTTCACTTTTGGTTTGTTTTGGGAATACTGGAAGCTGATTGGCTGTGATTTACTTGCAGAGTAGACGCCCCGGTGGGAAGTTAATGTTCTAAGAACAGTATATATATCGTATTAATACAGTTTGTGGTAGTACGTGGTAGTAGTAAAACCTATTGGAAGCGTACTGAAGGTTGCAAGGCTACTGTTGTTGGTGAAGATTCTGTTGTGTACGTCGGGTCTGCATGCACATGAACCTGATACTGCAAGGGAACGAGGGAAAATATTGGTAAACAAAATGAAAAAAAATCAGAAGAAATTATACCTCTTCCATGCCAACAATATATAAGTATGTTAAGTTTAAACTGAAGCCGAATGTTGTGAGATTCATACATGTGTAGTTATTTGGATGAAGCTTCATTTAGCCGTACAAGTTTATATTAAGGTAACCTCAAGTGTAACAACATTTGTTAATTTTGAGAATCAGTGTAGTATTTTAGCATACTATTTGACCTCAAAGAAGGTCATAAATTCTATAATTAATCTAAAATTTCTGCCCAAGTCCGTCAAATCCGGCCATTGATGCTTGGATGTACAAAAATATCTCAGATAGATGCGTCATTTGTAGTCATGTGGAAGTGTTAGGCTCAACTATATTCCATTCAATTCATGATGAATCCAACTGATTTGACTTTTTTTAAAGTATTTAAATGCTAATGTTTTGTTAAAATATCTAACTTGAAGGTATGTTTTTTCTCTTTCTACCGATTCACTATAATATGATCTTGTGTCCTATTATCACTCAAAAGTATTTTTTAAAAAATGACGATTCACTCAGTGTGTATGGAGGAAGGTGGAAGATTTGGGATGAGTTTATGACTATAAAGAAAACGAAGAGATTAGGAAATGTGTTCGGCGTGCAGCAGCGCTTCCCCTCGTCCCATTTGATAGTGATGTGTTTCTACACATTCAGAAAAGGCACCCGATATTCCTAACAAAAGGCCATTCAGGACAATTTGGTTGGACGAATGTCGAGCATTATTTCTACCCTAAGTATTCAATGCTTGTTTTTCCTTTGATCTAATTATGAAATACGCGTCAAGTTTGTTAGGGCAAGCTGCTTTCGATTATATGCTGTTGATATAGAGTTGCAAATAAAGAAGTATTTATTTCTAAATAATAAGAGTATTGTTTGATAGCTGCGTATTTTAATATTCATAGTGTATGAATATGTCATAGTTTGGATATGACGAGAAAAGTCCTAGTCGTGAGGAAGTACACAGAGCAGCTAATAGTATTGTGCAGCTAAAATTCTCTATTTACATAAAACGAAATGAAATCTTTAAGTTTTACGTCCCACGGTTCTGCCGGTTAGGCTAAAGGAGACAGTCATGATGAGAGATGAGTGAAATGGTGGAATGAAGAAAGTGGGAGGAAACGGGAGAACCCCGAGAAAACTCACGCACACGGTGTTTGTCCACCACAAAGTCAGGATCGAACCAGGAACCCCAAGCACAGGAGGTGAACGCTCTACTACTGAGCCACCGCGTCCCCATCTCTATTAATACGGAATTGTAATTAATCTTATACTGTGATTCGAAGTAGGTTTCTTCATGCTATATCAAATGTGTTGTTTATGTAGGTGGTAGTGCATAGGTATAATATATTTACTGATTTCTTATAATGTTAGAACAGAGACTAACTCCCCTAAGGTTTGTGTCCTTTATTTGGCCTATTTACTTACGGTCTGTATTCAAGATTATGTCATCTTTTTATTCATGCCAGGAAGATGTGGGATCATTCCAGCACTGCCAGTGAAAGAACAATCAAGTGGAAGGATGGCATGCTAAAAGGAACAGGAAGTTTCCAAGATGTCACCCGAATACATTTTCATGTATCCAAGCCTTATAAGAAGAACAAGCTTCGAATGAACTAATTATAAGAATGTATACCCTTGTAAATGAAAAGAAGAAGGAGAGAAGAAGAATCAAAAATTTAAAACAAAAACTAGTGAGCGGAAATGTCAATTTATTACCATACATTAACGCTGCATCGCATAACGTTCATATACGATAGCTTCACCCTTTCTCTCTGCGTGTATTTACTGTATATGTATCTGCTGTTTCATCAAGGACAAATATTTTTGACATCAGTGTTAATGTGCTTTGTTCTTGTGTAGTGCTTAATATATATTTATATATTGCAGTTAACAAAGATAGCAAATATTGATTGAAACATCCTGAAACTACGTCATTGTTTTTCTTGTATACGAAAGATTAATACATCTGCTATTTCTTTTCTGAAATGTGCGTATGATTTCACAATTTTTTAGTGTTGGTGATTAAAATACTAGTACAGGAATTCCCTCTTTATTGCAAAAATTCCCTCCTTGCATCTTACCGCCATTTTAGATTAGATGGGATTAGGCAAGATGGAGGACACCATTGACACAGCTGACAGTCTGCATGAGCTAAATAATATCCATATCTTAACAGTTCCATTCTTTTGCATGTAAGTTTAGTCGCGGTATATCGATATTTCGTTCTAAAACAGCGTTTCCCTACCGGTGTGCCGTGTGCCGCGAATGTGCTGTTGGTATGCCGCGAGGAAATCGAAACAAAACTATTAATTCTGTGGCAACCAAATTGGAAGATATGAAAAAATGTGTATTTGTATTTCGCATTACTATGAACCGGTACATTGAAAAAAATACTGTAATTGTAATATATTATTGTACATACATTACTGTGTGAAGGACCCTTTGCGCATTCTGTCCTACAGTCAGAAGAATTAAATGTCCAAGAAGAAAGTGCTTTGTTTGATGTGAGGAATGACCAAAGTTTGCAGCTCCAGCACTCACAGCAAGACATGGCATCATTCTGGATTTCTTTCCAGAGAGAATATGCAGCTATTTCTACAAAGGCTGCGAAAGTTCTCATTCCCTTTTAAACATCCTGCTTAACTGAAGCAGGATTATCTGCAATGAACACAATCAAGTGTAAGAACAGGTCACAACTGTTAACTCCGGGACACGATATATGAGGGTTTGTTTATCAACTACCCGTCCACAATTGACGGATAGTTAGTTGCACATTAATTTTTGCTTCGTACACCAACTTGTTTCACTTATTTTTGAAAATTTGTAATTTTTATGTATTATTATTAAACAATTGTAACCTTCAATTGATATTATTGAAAAATTGTTACATTACTAATATTATTGAACAATTCTAACCTTCATATATTATTTAAAAATTGTAACGTATATTAACCATGTTAATAAATTTTTGAATTATATTTGAAGCATATTTGAATTATAAGTTTTATGCTGTGTTATTTTACTGTGCATTTTTAATGTTGTAAAAAAAAGTATTTGTTATTATTATGACCATTATTGCTTCTTTATTATTGCAGACTATTTGGTAACTAAATATTAAAATATCACACTCAATCCTTTCGACAAAGCAAACATGCATACAATTTACCTACATTTGCATCTTCAAAAGTAAAAGAGATTTGTTTGTTCGTTCGTTATTTAGTGATCTTCCGTTTTAGTGAAAGGTTGGATATTGTTTTCGAAAAAGAAAGTGTTTAAAAAAAAAAACTTGGTCCCATATTTCATTCAGTTCTTTTCTATCTTTAAATTAGAATGAAAAATAAGCTTAATGATTTACCATAGGGAACAAAACAGTGATGGAAGTTTCTTTTTGTGAGATCAGTAATTACAAAAAAAAAAAGTATTTTATATTTAGAACTAATAATAATATTAATATCATCTATGAGTGTGCCGCGACAAATCGAGTTCCACCCGTAGTGTGCCGCAAGTTGAAAAAGGTTGGGAAACGCTGTTCTAAAAGAACAGGCTATATGAGATGAAAATCGCAATATGTTTGAACTTACGTCTATAGCCTCCTGTATTTGTTTCAATCAGACTGTACTAATCTCTTGTCGTTTCAGGCGGATTTTGTTGTGTACGAGAAGGGCTTCATAGAGAGAAAAGCTTTGGAAGGAACGATCGACAATTTGTGTGCAGAGATAGAAAAACACTCAAACACAGATAACGACGACGCTAAAGTCATTTTGGATGCCGTCAAAGGAAGAAATACAACCTGTCCTCAGAAACCGGTACGTTTTAATTATTAGTAGTTTTATAAGCAAATAATACACTCAACGGAGTGTTTAACAAATACAATTGCTTATTCGTAATATTCACTCTGCAGGAAAAAAATGTATGTGGCGTAGGTAAAAATGTAAGTTATATGTGTAAATCTTGTAGCTTTTATGCTTAACGCATAACCCTATCTAACATCCTGCAGCTAAAATATAACTGAATATGTATGTTTTATACGTACATTCCGTATAAGTGTTCCGAATAAACGTACTATTGCGTACAATAGTAAGAACTGTATATAGGAGGTCAGGATGTGACATACAGTTTGGCGTATATAACGTCGCATATAATATACATTAAACTGTTAGATGCCAGACATCGTAGAGCGGCATGTTGTAACATTTAAGCGGGAAATGGATAGTACTATGTAGCATATGAATAATGTAAAGCTCCGTACAGATTTCTATAGTAAACAAAAGAAGTTGAGTTGATTTGGGGTTTAACGTCCCGTTCAGCAGCGAGGCTATATGAGACGTGGATCTACTGATTAACGTGGAATCGGAACCACATGAGCTCCCACCGGGAATCGAACGCCGGGTCTCCCACGCCAAAGGCGCGTACGCTAACCGCTTAGCCACGGAGGAGATCAGTAAACAAAAGGAATCCGCAAATTTATACAATACACTGCTACCCGGATAATGGATTTTTCTCAATGCAGTTTTCACAGTTACGCCTTCCTTGTGGTAGTGACATTTTACTAAACCTCAGTTGCATTATACAGGGTGTTTCAAAACAACACCGACAACGTTTGTGAGGTGATTCCTGACACAAGGCAAGACAAAAAGTATAGACCAACCTGGGTGCACAAATGTTTCCTTTCAGAGCTATAGGCTGACGAAAACATGAAAAAATGAACTTTAAAGGTCCATAGCTCCCAAACTATGGGACCAATTGTAGTCGGTTCAAGATTTCATTTAGGAACTAATATGTGTTCTATCCAAAAATCCATGTTTCAGACTCCTGCGGTACTCAGGCAACAAATTTCATAACGGTAGTTGGTGAGTACTTCAAATTATATGCCGGTATCCAAACTCCCTCTATAAAAATTGTTGTGTGAGTACCGCAGGATTCTGAAACATTTATTTTTAGGTAGGGCACATATTAGTTCCTAGGTGAAGTCTTAACCCGACTATGGTAGGTCTCATAGTTTGGGAGCTATGGGTTCTTAAAGTTCATTTTTTCATGTTTTCGGCAGCCTATAACTCCAAAAAGAAGCGTTTGTGCATCGAGGTTGTTCTATACTTTTTGTCTTATCCTGGTGTAAGGAATCACCTCTCAAACATTGTCGGTGTTGTTTTGTATATTGTATATTGAACTATCTGACTCCGCCATATGAATTGAACTAAATTCAAGAATATGTTTCATTTAACTGCTTGTTGTTGGGAAAACAGACCGATTGGGAGTTCTGGACACGCTGACGTCACGCTATGCAATATATTAGTCCCTGTGCATATGTGGGAAACCTCTGAAAATATGCTGGCGGTCTTTCATCCGTCTCTATCTGTATTTTGTTATTTTATCTATCTGGCACTTTAAGTGTTGCAAACCAGTGTACTACATAATTTCAGTATTATGTATTTTATATTATTATTATTATTATTATTATTATTATTATTATTATTATTATTATTATTATTATTATTATTATTATTTATTTATTTATTTATTTCAAAGATATTAGTAATACTAATGATAGTAGTAGTCTTAGGAGACTCGTTTCGTATTAGTTATTGCAAAATTTGGAGGAAAAAAACACTCCAAATATACGTTAGAAACATTTGCTGGAAAGTATGTGAAAAATGCGAATGATGCATTATTTCAAAACGTAAAATTTGCATCACTAACGTAATATTCCAATATCAGTATGTGATATCGAATATCGTACGGTAAACCCAAATTTACGTTGATAGACTCCAATTGACACGCAAGTCCCAGAATTTAGTCATGTAGTATAGTCATACAGACACTTAGTTGGTCATACTCACAAAGTGTAGGGATAGGCTTAGAATGAGGGAAAAGATCACAAGGTTAGGTTATCTTCAGAACACTCGAGTGAAATTTTCTTTCAAATCAGTGGTTCTCAACCGATGTGTCGCGACACACTAGTGGGCCACAGCCTCTAGAATTTATAAATGATGAAGAATTTAATGAGAATTAGTTAAAATCGAGACAGACTATACCAGTCAACACCTCCAACGGTTACAATAATGCTGAGTGCTATATAGAGTCATTATTTACAATAAATATTTATATTATTATTATTATTATTTATAACAAAAATATGAAACAAGTGTGTTCTGGACCAGTAGCGTACGCATGAATTTATTTCGGGGGGGTCCAAACTCAATATGAGGGTATTTTACATTAAAATTCCTAAAATTGCCCCTAAAATTAGGCTAAATTTACACAAAAGTCTAAATTTCAGGGGGGTCCGGACCCCCAGGACCCACCACCTGTCTACGTCCCTGTCCTGCACGTTCAGTAAAGTCTGCCGTAAGTCAAAAAGGTTGAGAACCATGTTTTAAGCAATTAATTAGAAGCACTCACAAGGAAAGGACATGTACGTGTCATCCGAACATCCGAATCAAACCTAGTCCATTCGATAAACATAACAATGATATGTTCATGCACAAAAAATTATGTGCCATGATCAATGGAGTAAGTAGCTGAGTCTCATTAACCCTGTTAGTATAAAGAAAATCGTAGACTCACAGTGAAATAGTTATTTCATCAACTCTATTCATTGGAAAGTCATGGCTTATAGTTCATTCTCTTCAACATGAAACAAACTTTCCAGATGTGCTATATGTTCATAACGTACTTGAACAGGGAAAATTGGAAGAATGTCGGGAAAATTCCCTCTAGAAATTCCTTTCATCAACTTTGGACGTCTCTTGAGTGGCCCTGACTAAAAGCACACAATAAAAATGTATCTCGAAAAATACTACAGGGGATGAGAAAAGTGTATACCAAGTTTTGTATTGATAGACAGAATAGGTATGAGGGAAAAGCGTGTATGGGTATGCAAACTTTTCGCTCGTATCTATTCCATCTATCAATACATAGCACATCTGGAAAGTTTGTTTCATGTTGAAGAGAATGAACTATAAACCATGACTTTCCAAGGAGTAGTGTTGATGCAATAGCTAGGCCCTATTTCACTGCGAGTCTACGATTTTCTTTATACTAACAGGGTTAATGGGTCCCAGGGACTTACTCCGTTGTCCATGGCACCTAATATTTTGTGCATGAACATATCTTTGTTATGTTTATTGAGTGGACTAGGTTTGATTCGGGCGTCCGGATGACACGTTCATGTCCGTTCCTTGTCCGCACACAATGATTTTACTATCACCGTTACGCCTCATTCTCGTAAATACATTTCTATAGGATTTATTGTCATGGGTTGCCAACTGACCGGTTTTTGACCTACCTGACCGGAAATACTGTTGTTATTTTGATTAAAGCCGGTGACCGGTACAAACTTCTTACCAATCCCTTTATGACCCGTTTTCTAAAACTTGTATGTAGTTCGAAGCAATTTCATCTAGTTCGAAGTATATGTTTAATAAGTAACTTTCATTCTGTAAATCCAAAGTATCATCTTTCACCATCATCTGTTTAGATCATTATAAAGATTGAACAGGGACTGTATCAGGAAAAATTTGAAATTAACTTGGAAGGAATTTTACACATTTATTGAAAGTGAAAAATGACTTCTTAAAGCCATTTTCTGTAGTTGAAATACAAGTTTAAAGAACAAATTACATTTTCCAAATACAAAATTGTTACGTAAGGATTAATATACTTTTTCGTCATCTGTTTCCATAATTTTAAAGAAGTGGCAGTTACTGGTAAATACAATAAAATTATCGATGCTGATTTCAGTTTCTCATTTATAGCACAATGTGTCTATTAAGCTTATTAGTGAATGTACTAAGGATATGCAGAACACAGGTGCTAATGCACTTTTGTTCACGATAGTACATTTTCTTCCCATGGATTGATCCAAACAGAGATACTTCACACTTAGACTTATATCATAGCTGATTTTGAAGGGGTGCCGGGTTTTGTTTTTCAGAGTTGGCACTGCAGCCCTAGTTGATATATAATTCAACGAGTGGTAACTTCTTTTATCTGTAACTACATCATTCATCAAATCGAATACTCTTTCTCCCTCCACGAACTCTTAGTAACAACTTTCATTTTTTTTTTTCGATCGTTAATGATTCGGAGAATTTTTGCTTTAGGAAAAACGTGATTACCCACAACAATTTCGAAAAATTATTTAAAGAAATGTTAAGTGTTCAAAAGCCGGACAACAAATAAGTATAATAAAGTCTTAAAAATACCAATAAAAATTTGTTTTTCTAAGTATGGGATCTAGAGGTGAGAGACAATTGAAAACCTGTTCGGAGAACCTGAGAATTATTAACAAAAGGTTCACGCAAACTGACACAATAATATCGCTGTATATACGCAGGTAGATATAAACAACGGAAGTTCAAATAGAGATTGTATCATTTACTCCGTGTTACAACGTTAATCGTCATATTTATTTTGTAGACATGTTCTTTCCTACACATTACAATGGTCATTGCCATTCAGTGGCGGCGATTGGACGTTAAAAGTGGGGGGCAAGACATGATCTGAATTCCCTGGTTATATAACTAATAGGATATTATCTTTTTAGGTTAAAATACTGTATATCATATTGCATATTTTATAAGTAAATTGACAAGAGCAATACAAGTAGGTACTAGTGCTGTCGAAATCGGTTTTTGAAAAAACCGTAAACCGGTTTTTGAAAAAAGTGAAATTTCATAAAACCGAAATGTCGGTTTTGAAAACCGCTTTTGCGGTTTCGGTTTTGAAAACCGCATTTGCGGTTTCGGTTTTCAAAACCGCATTTGCGGTTTCGGTTTTGAAAACCGCTTTTGCGGTTTCGGTTTTAAAAACCGCTTTTGCGGTTTCGGTTTCGAAAACCGCATTTGCGGTTTCGGTTTTGAAAACCGCACTTGCGGTTTTCGGTTTTCAGAAAACCGGTTTTCTCAAAAAACGAAAACTGCAAAAGTCACAAAAATTCGACAGCACTAATGTCAAGTAATGACGAGAAAACAGCAAAGAATCTTTCCCATCTTCGATTCACAGTTGCCAGATGGAGGAAAAAAATGCTCAAAATTTGCAGAGGGGAAAGAAGATATTTTTTTCTTAAAATGTCTTAATGTGTAGGGAAATTCTTGTTTAGTATACTTTACAATTGGCAGAATAAAAAAAATAAGTTGCAGTTTCTCACAAAGAGGCACGGCTATCGTTATTGGGAAGTAAAATGATATACAGTAGAATAAAATATGATCGGCGTTCCCTTCACGCATGAACTATTGCAGGTGTCTGGGACTTGCGATAAGAAACCAGTCAACACATGCAAAACCACAACATTCTCATTTATCGGAGTGGCAACAAATCAACAATAAAATTGTGTATTGCGATCTATTTTTTTTCTTTTCTTTTTTTTTAAGAAATGGAGGTGGTGTTTTTTTGTTAACATAAGAAAGTGTGGCAGTACTATTTAAAAACAAGGTGAAAGAGTAATGATAATATAAAAGATCTCAGTCTAAGTGGATGAGATTTCAAGTTAGATTTCATGAGTTGCAGGTGTAGTCATCTTAAATAGGGATATACCTTACTTTCTATTTAGCTTAGTGTTGTCATATTACCCGATTTTTGCGGGTACCACCCGATTTTCAGGTTCTATATTCGTCCCTCGCTTAAACGTATCTTAATCACGAAAAACCACCCGCATTTTGGGATTGAAGAAAAATCTTAGACGACTTAATGGATAAAGTCTTGGCATATTCAACGTAAACCGCTACAACTCTGACAATCTTAACCGCTACACCTCTGATTTTTTGTATTTCGTAAACTAGATCACAAGGAACACGAATCTGAAGGATTTTTGACATTCCGACTTCCGGAACTCGAGATATTAAAACTTTAAGTTTAATATAGATATATTCTCTATACGAAAAATATTATGTCCTGGGAGATATATAAAGGTAACCAAGAAAGTCCTGTCGCTTTTTGTGGAGGTCTGTGTTCAATTGATCCTCACACCGTGAGTTGAATGCGAATGGAGAAAAGGCGAAGGTCAGATGTTGGTGTGGGTATATCCAACACTCTACCTGCTTGCGGCAGTTCAGTTACAACGTGAACTTGTGTAAGGACAGAGTGAATATGGAACCTCCACAGAGCGTCATAAGGGCGTGTATGCTGTACGAGTTCAAACTTGGGTCAAACGCCACTGCAGCGGGGCGGAAGATATCTCAGGCCTTTCGTGAGGGTGTCGTGATTACGCAGACAGTGCAAGGGTGATTTAGAAAGTTTAAGGATGGTGACAAAACACTCACGAAAGACGCACCACGTGCCGGAAGACCAACACATGTACAAAATGAAAATCTTCAGGTAGCAATTGAGGCGAACAGCGGAGGGACCTGTGAGAAACTGGGGCTAACATTCAATGTGAGTGGAGAAACCATCCGGCAGCACTTCCATCAACTTGGGAAGCAGTACAATTTGAGTCTATTGGTCCCACATGAATTAACTCTGGGCCAGAAGGCTACGCGAGCAGACACCTGTGTTTCTTTGCTGTCTCGTCTGAGAAAGGAGCCATTTCTGGACAGGATGTTGACATGTGATGAGAAGCTCCATGGCGTCGTCATCATTGGTTAAAATCCCATGAACTGGTTCCAAAACAGCTGAAACCAGTAATGCAGCAGAAAGTCCTGCTGTGTGTTTGGTGGACTGCTCGCGACATCGTGCATCGGGAACTGTTACCGGCTAGTCAGAGCAGAACATTAATGCAACTGTTTACTGTCAGCAGTTGAGCCGTGTTCAAGAAAAACTCAAAACCCTGGAGCCAGCACTTCTCAATCGCAAAGGGGTTTTCTCGTTACGGGACAACGCTAAGCCCCACATGGCTAGATTGACCCGGGACACCATCCTACGCCTTGGATGGGAAACACTATTGCAACCGCCATACTCCCCGGACATTGCACCGTCCGAATATCACCTGTTCCATTCCTTGCACACTCACCTTAGAGAACTCCACTTCAACTCCGTAGTAAAAGTGCAAAATACACTTGATACCGTACCTTCTTCGCTTCACGGTAAACCAAGTTCTACCGCGAAGGAATCCATGCCCACCCCGAACGTTGGGAGAAGGTCGTTGATACTGATGGGTACTATTTTTGATCTTCCAGGTACGTCTTAGGCAGGGATGTAGCCATGGGGGGCCCATCGGGGCCAGCCCCCCCAAATGATTCCCTGGCACTCCTAATGGCCAGATGTTAAAACATCGTCCTGAGATTACTTCGCTTCAGTCATTTAAAAATAACAAAGTTTACATATAATTAATAATTTACGGTAAAATAGTATGGAAAAATAGTATTTTACCATACCGATCACAAAATAGTATGGTATTTCTTCCTTATAGCCATCCAAAAATAGTATGGTATACTTTTTGTGACAGCAGATTACACAATTTACGGCGATTTGTATTTGACAGTTTGAAGACAAACGTTTTGACAAGGTACTATAAATTCTATCATAAAACAATGGTACTAAATCGTAAGTACATTATATTATTTATATGCTGTAATTAGTGTTTTAAGAAAACTTTTTATCAGATAGAAAATTTGGTGAAAAGCAACGTTTTTATTCAGTTTTTTAGTTTGGAATTCATGCGCTTTTTTAAATGCTATTTCGTGTAAAATAGTAAGTGAGATATAGCTGTTAATAAAATAATTATGTCTTTTTCGCCACGAATAATAAATAACATTTTTGTCAGAAAATCTTAAATAAATTAAGTGCAATTTCAAAGAAAATCAGTCTTATGTATAAAAGTAACCAAGAAAGTTCTGTCGCTTTTTGTGGAGGCCTGCGATAATTGGCCCTCACTGGCGGCAGGGTTTCGTCGAGTCGAAACATATATCTCGTGTCGGGGTGTTGAAGTTACCACCGCGTAGCAGCGACCAGCGAGAACTTTATTTTGGTCCGCACTTCTTAGATTCTTTGCGGAGAATCGTGAAGGAACCAACACGAACTATCGCCAGTCATGTGCATGCGGTTATTATTATATATTATTTTTTCCTGGAGAATTGTTCCTAAAGTGAGCTCCGGGGGTCAAGAATAACCTCTGCCTCAACATCATGAAGTGAAAAATCTTGAGATAAGTGCGATAATTGCATGAATTTAGATGGCAACTGTCGTCGATCATTAGAAAGTGAGTATGGGAGAACTATGAAATAAAGTAAATAGACACGCGTGATTTTGTTACAAAATTACACACATTTTATCTAATTCCAAACAGTTATCGTCGAATATACACGGTTAAAGGAGCACTCTGATTGACCCAATTAAAAAGATCTTAACGATTTATCCCTTTACAAGCGACGTTTCCTTCATCGCCTTCGTAGCGAAGTAGGAAGAACACTTGCCTAGTAATCATAAGGTTGGTGGTTTGAGTCCCCTGCGGGGTAATTTTTTGATACTTTTTAAAGTGTTTTTTAGCCTCACCTTAATGTAACTAAATCACACATATAGCCGATTTAACATTTAACGTTTGGGGGAGTAATTTTGTGGTTCGTTGGCGCTTTGCCGCGTCTCTGCCGCTGGTGGTATAATTTTCAAAACGGTAGAGGGGCCACCGGGAATCGTCGCTGCGGCGCCGCCAATGTTTGGCGAGATGTCGCTAATTGCCCATTTGTGGTCCACCGACGCTTACGGCATGGGGACAATTCAGTGTGAGTGGCGAAACCATTCAACAGCACCTTCATCAACTGAGAAAACACTAGAAGTTGGGTCGATGGGTCCCACATAACTTGATTCCGGGTCAAAAGGCAACGCAAGCAGACACCTGTGTTTCTTTGCTGTCTCGTCTGAGGAAGGAGCCATTTCTGGACAAGGTGTTGCCATGTGATGAGAAATGGGTCCTGTACGAAGTTCCACGGCGCCGTCATAATTGGTTAGCATCCCATGAACGGTTCCAAGACAGCCGAAACCAGCACTACACCAGAAGAAAGTCCTCCTGTGTGTTTATGAACTGCTCGCGGCATCGTGCATCGGGAACTGCTACCAGCTGGTCATCGCATTAATCAACTGTGTACTGTCAGCAGTTGAGCAGTGTTCAAGAGAAACTCAAAACTCTGGAGCCAGCACTTCTGAATCCCAAAGGGGTCCTTATGTTACAGGACAACGCTAAGCTCCTCGTGGCTAGGATGACCCGGGACACCATTTTACGCCTTGGATAGGAAACACTATTGTATACGCCATACTGTGGACATTGCACCGTCCGATTATCATCTGTTCCCTTCCTTGGACAATCACCTTTAAAGGATGCCAACTCAAATCCCAAGTAGAGGTGCAAAATGCACTTGATACCTCCTTCGCTTCACGGAACACCAACCTCTACCGCGATGGAATAAATGGCCTTCCAGAACGTTTGCAGAAGGTTGTTGATGTATTCTTAATCTTCCAGATACGTGTTAGGTGACATATGAATGGTGGTGGGTGAGAAAGCGATAGAACTTTCTTGTTTACCTTTATAGATCGGTTCTGTGTATTGAAATAGTTATGAACAAAGGTATAATGTTTGGTCGGGGGCAGTAGTTCTTGGTTAAACATAATACAAACAATCTGTAATATAATTTATGAAATTATTATTATTATTATTTTGTTATTAATAATAATAGTAAGAAGAAGAAGAAGAAGAAGAAGCAGCTAAAAACAGTGTTTTTAGTTGTCTGGAAGAAAACCAAAATTTTCCAGTTTTTTTCAGGCTTCAAAAACACTAGCTGCACCACATCTTTTTTTTTTTTAGATTGTAGCTCGCCCCCCTTCAAAAACGACGAGCCCCTCCTACAGAAACCTGCTGGCTACACCCCTGGTCTTAGGTGACATATCGATGCTCTAAGGTGATAGGTCAAAAATCGACAGAACTTTCTTCGTTAATTTTATACATACTATGTAAAACTACTGTATAAGTTCTAGTATCTCGAGTTCGGGAAGTCGGAATGTCAAAATTCCTTCCGATTCGTGTTCCTCGTGGTCTAGTTTACAAAATATATACCGGTAAAAATTAGTTTTGGTCCAGTTTGCTTCCGTGGTCACTTTATGTTCGAATATCTCGAGATCGGAAATTCGGAATGTCAAAATTCCTTCAGATTCGTGTTCCTCATAGTCTAGTTTACAAAATATATAAAAATTAGTTTTGGTCCAGTTTGCTTCCGCGGTCACTTTAAGTTCGAATATCTCGAGTTCCGAAATTCGGAATGTCAAAATTCCTTCAGATTCGTGTTCCTCGTGGTCTAATTTACAAAATATATGAAAATCAGGTGGGGTCCAGTTTGCTTCCCTGCAGCCGAAAAGTACATTGGAAGTGTCACCAAAGAAGTAACTTAAAAAAAAATTGCGAAGGATCCAAGATCAGTATTTGTAAAACACAAGTTTACATCAGTACTTACGGTTTAGAACTCCCCACTTTTCTGACTTTAAAATATTGCAACCCTAATTTAGCTGTGACTTGTACAACCATCGAACAATCTCTTTTGCACAGTGCTGCATATATTACCATAATAGTCTTGGAGCAAATAAAAAAAGTTAAAACACAGACATAAATCAATACAATTGTCTCGATCGATAAATGCTTTCACAATTGTTAAAAGGTGTAATTAAAAACATCAAACATTGTTTCTGCTTTGAAAAGGACAAACAAGGTTTCGTTCATAAAACCGCAAACACGGTTTCGGGCGGCTTTCGCTTTCAAAAAGAGCTTCTGCGGTTTCGGTTTTGAAAACCGCTTTTTCGGTTTCGGTTTTGAAAACCGCATTTGCGGTTTTCGGTTTTCAGAAAACCGGTTTTCTCAAAAACCGAAAACCGCAAATGTCACAAAAAATCAACAGCACTAGTAGGTACTAGCCCGTTGTACTCTTAAACAACGAAGATGTAAGAAGAGATTTGATCCCTTACTCATGAGCATCTTAAAACTCTGTCTGAAAAATTGTGTGATCAGATTATTTAATAACAAATTTGCAAAACAAATAAATAGATAAGATAATATTAATCATAGTAATGATAATGACGAATATTCGGACCCAAGAGGAATGGGAATGGGGAATGGGGGAAACTTCATAACAAGGAACTACATAATTTATACGGTTTACCAAACATTGTTATGGTCGTCAAGTCTAGGAGGCTTAGATGGGCAGGTCATGTAGCTAGAATGGAAGAAAGTAGAAACGCTTTCAAAGTTTTGACTGGAAGACCAATCGGAAAACGACCATTAGGAAGACCTAGGAACAGATAGGGGAACAATAATGGATCTCTCAGAGATTGGAATACAAAGTAGAAACTGGATGCAGTTAGCTAAGGATAGAAGTCAGTGGAGTGCTTTTGTGAACGGGTTCTACAGGCCATAGAGTTAGTTAGTTAGTTAGTAATGATAATGAGGTTTGTTTTGCAATAGTTATATTGAAACTGGGGATTAATGAACAACTTATATTTTTAATTCACATGTGGTATTAAATGTATGTTATTACTCTCAGAAAATAAAATACAGAATGAAAATGAAATTATTAATATGCTACGACATTTAAATATATATTTGCTTTTACAGCCTCCCGAAACATGTTCATTGCCATTAGGTGCAGTTTTCACTTTCTTGGAACACATCAAAATACTTATAATCACTGCACACTCCAGTTATAGAAAATAATCCTAAAACATTGAATTATGTTGAATTCACTAAATTTAATTGTACCTAGTATATATACTCGTAGACCCCTAAACAAACCACTTCACTCGTATATTACACTGCAAAACAATGGAAAAGATAGAAGTTGTTTCATACTGCTATCTTTTTAATCAATATTCCTTACTATTAGAAAGAAGGAAAGAGATTTTAGGAACTCAATTTTTGTGCACTTAAAGAATAACTTGTGAAAGACTTCTTTTTGTGCGAAATGTTCTCTGAATTAATTTCAAAACTTACTTACGTATCGATCCCTTGTAAAGAGAAGTGAAAATATGCTGAAATTGTGCTAAAATAGGTTATTTTTTGGATTATTTTCTGTGGCAATTAAAATGCAATTCCTGTAGATTTCTTAATTTCACGGGGAGACAACCAGTGTGTACAAATATTATATGGTACCATTTTTTTCCTATGAACCAGTTATACATACAAAAACTATCCTTTTCCAAATAAAAATGTATATATTAATGGGTTGCTTCAAAAAAGTGGGGGGCAACTGCCCTCCTTTGTCCCCCCTAATCGCCGCCCATGTTACAATTTCTTTTTTATATAGACTGAATAAGTTGGAGTGCATCGTCCTTTTCAGCAGCGAGGCTATGTGAGACATGGACCTAAGCAGCGCCGGCCCTGGGCAATTTGCCGCCCCGTGCAATGTCATTATTTGCCGCCCCATCTTTCTCCAGAAACAAGAAATCTTAAAAGCCACAATTTTAAGTATGCTACCCGATTATGAACAACGATGGGGAACGAAATAGCACTCGTACTCAGAAAGGAATAAACATTACAAATACAGTCTCGTTGTGTCTGTATGTTTTCTCTAAATAGTAATCTATTGTGTTATTGAAAGATGAAGCAAAAATACCTGAACAGGAAAAATGGAAATCCTTTTTTATAGACTTCAATATGGAGCTTCAATCTCAATATATCAATTTGCAATTCCAGTGCAACTAGCTCTTCTATCTTTATTTCTTGATTTACCTTCTATATCTGTTAAAAATTTTTATATGTAAAAAAACTTGTTTCTATCTTCAATGATGTTTGTGACAAAGACAAGACTAGTTTTCATATCAAAATTCTGATAACTAACCAAATGGAACGGGTGTTCGCTATTGTTCGAGAATTTACTTCTTGCATTTGACAACAATCAAACAATTCTTACTGGGATTTGTTAGATCAATTGTTTTAGCATTGTCAATGTGACAATGGAGTACAGTCAATGTGACAACTAATACAACCTAAACATGATTTATGAATGTAACATTCAAATAAAAAATCAGCTTAATAAATTTAACTACCCTCATCGTGAAGTGTGTTTCGAAAAGAAATATTTATTTTAAATAATACAGTTATGACAGATTTTGCCGCCCCGTACAAAAGCACGTGTTGCACATATAGTAGAGCCGGCCCTGGACCTACCGTTTAAAATTAAACTCGAACCACTATAATGCGTTCAAATATGAAGGTTCTGGCACAGGGTGTTAAACCCACTATCCCATACACCATCCCCTACCACTAGACCTGATAGAGGGTGAGTGATAATTAGAGCAACCCACATTATGCTTTATTTGTTTTTCATATTAGGCTTTATTATGTTTTAGTCTTTGTTTTAAATTAATCGTGTATAATGTATAATATTTACTATACATTAAATATTCTAAATATCTTGATCTATTTATTAATATTTTATGCAACCAGTTTCTTTCATATTTAATGAACTTTCTATTTAATGCACTTATAAAGAGATATACTTTACTCGAGTCAGTCTTTTTATCACTAGTGTGCGCCTTAGAGATGCTTATATACAGAAAAGGAAAGTAAAAGATGCCACCAAAAACTACAGAAAGTCTTATGTTTAAGAAATACACATAACAATATAGTCTTGAGTTCTTGTGCATTTTTTGTATATACATTTCGAATCATCATACATAACTGCTCAGTTTCACTTAGGAAAAAAAAAACTATTGTTTATTCATTGTTGGCGGAAAGTTTTCTTCTTTTTCTTTTTCTTTTCTCCACTTCAAAGGGTTACACCAAAAAGTTTACAGCAATAAAAATAAGGTTTTCATTGTTGCATTGCAAATATTGGTTTAAAAAATATTAATATTAAACTTGCAGTTAAACAGAATTTTCTAAAAATTGTGCTATATGTTTTAAATTATGCTTTATGCTTTATTTTCTAAAATTATGCTTTATTATGCTTTTAAAATTAGTTTCTTCTGGACCCTTAGACAACCACAACCATGTTCAAGGTACCAACCATATGTGTAAATTGCTGTTATGCTTTTTATGCTTTTTGGGCTGCTCTAGTGAATAGTTTCTTTAATTCTTTGTTCTAAATAGAAGCTGAGCAATGTTAGTGGCAGGCAACAAGTTTGCTGGTTCTTCTCCAATTAAACTTTGCTCTGATATTTCATCTTTCTTATGCTTGGTTCATACACCATGTTGAAATCAAACTTATTTTCCAGACGGAGCTGTGAACATGCAGGAAATTAAAAGAATCAGTGGACGTCAATAATAGTATAATATAGGCTCCTACATAAATATGCGTTAACTACTCATTTCTTGAGGTCGTTAACCCTTATAAATTATATCGTATATTTGTATACGATAGCGTAGTATATTGATTATTCGATTTAAAAAGTACTAACAAAGCTTTTTACTTTTTTGTTTTTTGAAGCCTGGAGGGTTGTAGAACCCGTTACGTATGCTTTCACACCTTTCTGCGTCGAAACGTACGGTGTAATGACGTCATAACCTGAAACAAATAAATTTTTTGTTAGACCTACTTTATTGCTTTTGACGGGCTTCCCTTTCCACCTAGAAGATTCAAATTTTGCCACATATGCACTGCACCCCTTAGTATTTTTTAGATTTGTTTCAGACCTCTACGTTAACACAGGAGGGCTCCAGAGGAGCAAAAAGGCAAGAAAAGGGATATTTTTAACAAAAAAATCCATTTTCTCGCGATTTTCCCACCTCACATACATGATGGAGACCTGAATAGTACCATTTGAAAGGCTGTTCTATTCTGAAGAGAATGAGGTACGAACCATGATCCTAGGGTATATAGGGATGATGCTATAGCTGCTTAACTGAAAGTCTATAACTTACCTTTAAAAAGCCATAATTTAACTAAAAAAAAAAAGAGTTTGAGGTTCAATTTCCGGTTTATATAACTTGTAATAGTATGTGGTAGGCGAATAAATAGAGTTACCTTGCATGCTGTGTGTTAAAGAGAAATAGTCTACGGTTGATTTCCTTATACGTTGTAATCCACTGCTTGATAGAAGTTCCTTCCATTGAAAATTGATTAGTGGATTTGTTTGAAGTTCTCTTCTACACTCAGGCTATATGAGACGTGACTCTACATTTGACGCTAAATCCAAACCACATGAGCTACCACAGAAAATCCAGTCAGGTTCTCTCGCACCGAAAGGTACACAGTAACCACACTGAGAAACATCCGTTATCCGGGCAGCGGTGCATACGGAATGCTTCTGTTTACTACGGAAATCTATAGGAAGCATACGTTGTCCTATGCTACATACGTACTGCCTATATTTAGGTACTTATTTGGAACCAATATATCAACGTTTCCTAGTTATGATAGCCAGAATATAGAAGGAGCGTAGTCCATTTTTTCTTATTATTTTTTTATATTTTTTGTAAAGATAAAGACTATAGATTCCCTACTTCCGTACTATCCTTCCTCCGATGGTTGTGTTCAATGTTTCTATAGTAATTCATGATTTCTTACAGAATGTTTGATTTGTAGTCTCATATATTCAACATTTATGTTGCTTCTACCTCTTCTTGGGCCCTGTGCAAGGGCACCGATTTCTCTGTAAGTTTGGGGGGCTCATTCAGATGCAAAAGGTATAGTATATATATGAAGATTTTAAGACAAATTGCACTCAAATTATGACAAATATTGTATATTCATAAATACAATAGGGGGCCACCATGAGTTTTGGGGGGCCCGGGCACCCTCGTCCCCCCAGGATCAGCGCCCTTGGCCCTGCGCCTAACTGTTCACCCCGTCGTTCTAAGTGGTTACTGTAAATGGCTTTGGCGTGGAAGACCTCGGTCAGATTCTCTTTAAAAATTCATGTGCTTCGGATTCTACGTCTAGGGATGCGCACGAGACAAGATTTGTGGCTGTCTCGTCTCGAAATAGTGCTGTAAAAGCGATGTCTCGACTCGAAAACTGTATATTTTACTATTGGAAGAGTTGTGTCTCGATTCGAATTTTGTGAGGAAAATCCTGTCTCGACTCGTCTCGTGCGCATCCCTATCTTCGCCAAGCTCTGTATGTCTCATAGAGCCTTGGTGCTCGAAGCTATATCAATTCTTCCTAGCTATATATTTAGTCTTTTTAATTCTAACTGTAACATTTATCCATTTAAGGTTTCCATAATTCCATTTAATTGTAATTCTAGTGTATGGAGTTTACTATTGTTTTACACACTCTAATTTGTGTGAGATTTTTACGATCTTGTTGTAAACAGAAATCGACTATACAGTTGTTCATGATACTAGATTTGGTTTGATTTAGTTTAACGTCCCACGATTATGCCTGCTAGGCAAAAGGAGACGTAGACCTGCTGATTATAGTTGAATCTGAACAACTTTGGTTGTTCAACTGTACCCGCACCGAGAATCGAACCCGGGACCACGCAAACGTGATAGCCACTAGATCCAGCGGGAGTTCTTCCATGATACTCAGAGTTAGAGTTGAATCGTGAAAATGAAATAAAATGAAATCTTTGAGTTTAACGTCCCACTATTATGTTCTTTCGGCTAAGTGAGACGATGATGAAGGTAAGTGAATGATGATGGAAGAATTGGTGGAATGAAAAGTGGGAGGAAACAGAGGTACCCCGAGAAAATCCACGGACACGATGTTGTCCGCCACAAACTTACTTCGTCGGGAATCGAACCAGCGACCCTGCGCACCAGATGTAAACGCTATGCAACTGAAGCACTGCGCCCCTCTGGAGCTGAATCGTGCGTAGAAGTATCGCAAAAGTGGTGTGTCGTCTTTAAAAATGTATTTGTATTGGAAGAATTCTGTCTTGTACATGTCGTCATTAGTGTTCTTGTTTGATGGTCAACCCTCATAGACATACTTTAATAAGAAATTTCAAAAACATGTTGAATTGCTTCTCATTATGATTAAAATAGTACTTTTTAAGGTGCACCACTTCTACCATTCCTTGAGTCAATCTTTTCTCCACGTGGCGTTATTTCGAATAAGAACTACCTTAGAATGAATACAAATGGCGATTAGCCTTTACGCTTATCTTTTTTCTAAATAAATGACGTCTTTTTCCATCTTTTCAGGACTCGAAGTGCTTCGAACCAAATACAGAGTATGATATCACAAAATTCCGACAACATTTCCCGTTGGCTCTGGGCAAGGTCTACACATTCATGGTACAAGTGTACGAGAATGACGAAGTGGTCGCCTGCTATGACATTGAAATGGGTTTGAAGAAGCAGTAAACGATTCTCAAAAGCATTGTAACTCTCAAATCCTTCAGGAACGGTGGTAAGCATAGTTTACCACACATTTGATTATCATTTCCGATAAACATATGGTAGGCTGCGCTTACCACCGTGGCTGAGGAATGAGACAAACATGAAATAAATATGTGTTATATGAGAAGCAGAGGATTTAATTCATTCCTATATTTTTTCTTTCTTTTGTTGTTGAAAATAAAACGTTAAAAAGACAGAAATTGATAGTGATTACGACGGAGCTTTCTGTATCAGGTAAAGAAGTAAGACTCACTAGGGAAGTACATCAAGTAGTACGCGGGGATCTGCATATGTTATATATCGTTGAAAAGGTCACAATGAGTATACCTCACATATGAAATATCTCGCTTGAATGGGGCTTGTAAGGAAGGTGGCACACATTTGAAGATCAGAACAAGGCACGCTCCGAACTAAACGTGGCCAAAATGTAATGTAATTGTTTTGAGACGTGATATATGTATAGGTTTGAGAGGTAGCTGAATACGAATCTGACATCAAATGTTCAGAAATCAAAATGGCGGATCCAACATGGCAGATACAAATTACAAAATAACAAACAATGGATCTGAAATTGGATATATAGAGACACTCGACGTCACTATGTATGAATCGGATACCAAAATGTAAAATTCAGAATGGCGGATCCAAAATGGCGGACTAAACGCAAAACACTGCTATGGAACTGAAAGCAGGTATGTAGAGATTTTTGTGGTCGCTGAATACAAATTCAATGTTAAAAGTGCAAAAATCAATATGACGAATCCACTTATTTATGTGGCGAATTCGTGGCGTACATAAAATCGTATGTTGCATATGTAAATCCTGTAGCGTTTAGACTTAACGTACAGCAAACGTATAACTGAAAGCGCAAACTGTTCCCCTTATACGTACTTTCCATATGAAGCAATATTGGCGGTCTGGATCTCACATACAAATGTACTTTCTATAACATACGTATAGCTGACGGAGGTAACATGCATATATGTATGTAATGTAAGGAAGACTGTTAGATATCAGATATCCTGCAACGATATGATGTAACACCTAAGAGCAGTGCGCATGTAGCATATGGATAACGTATGCTTCGTACTGATTTCTGTAGTAAGCAAGAGGATTCCGTATATTTGTACAATATATCGCTGTCCGCAGAAGGAATTTTTCTCAGTGTAGTAACCTACATTCAGAAGTCCATCCTGCTCTAGTGTTTAACGCGCGACCTACTTTGGTGCAAGTGGTTCCGGATTCCATTCCCGGTGGAAAGTGTTCAAATTTAAACCCATTACGGTGATCCTGAGCAACTTTAAATTGGAAGTCTACGTCTTATATACCATCGATGTTAAACTAACTAACTCTATGGCCTATGGAACCCGGAGGTTCAATGTCGCGTTCCCAGAAGCACTCTATTGACTTCTATCCTTAGCCAACTGGATTCAGTTTCTACTTTGTATTCCTATTTCTGTGAGATAAATCTTAATATTGTCCTCTCATGTACGTCTAGGTCTTTCTAATGGTCGTTTTCCGATTGGTCTTCCAGTTAAGACTTTCAATGCGTTCCTACTTTCTTTCATCTTGGCTTCAAATTCCCTGTTAAACAAAGGGTTGTCAAAGAGATCTTAAACGAAGAATAAAATTACATTCATCATGAATTGAGATATTATCTGGTCTTTGGCCTGCCCCACTCATTTAAGAAAATTAATTTATTTTTAGCCATTGTATCCTACCGAGTACCTCACCTCCGAACACTTCCAAAAAATGACATTTTAAAATCCCTCAATATCAAAACTCCCGTAGTGAGAAACAAAATTTCTGAGCTAATATTTTTGCACAAAATTGTGAATGGCCACATATTATGTGAACAGCTGTTAAGTCAGATCAATTTTCGCGTACCCGTTAGAACAAAACGGTCTAGTGATCTCTTTTACACTCGAGCGGCGAGAGTTAATATTGTCCAAAGGTCTCTTCTAAACAGAATCGTCAGTACTTATAATCAGTTACCAGAAATGGTAGACGTTTTTTTCAAATGCGTATACCTTCAGATTATCTATAAATAAGCTATTTTTGTAATGTTGCTGTTGTGCTGTACCATCTTGACCTCAAATTGTTATTCAATTCTTATCAAAATGTTAAAATGTTTCAGTGTAAAATGGCTTAGTGCTGTATCTGAAACCTATTATAAATAAATAAATAAACTATCCCCCACCCGAGAAAGGATTTTCTAACTACCGGACGATTTCTTCCCCGGACCATTCCCTGAAATTACCATTGGTAGGAGAAGAGGAAGCAGAAGAACATGAGTGTTTTATTTGTGTAGTGCACCAAGTTTTACATTCAAACTTTTATATTCTTAAGCATATAAAATTAAGCATGAAAACCATCACGACAGAGGAAAACTTAGGCTGATTGTTTCAAATCAGGCTCGGTGGTAAAGTATAGCCTATTTTTGGTTTTCAAATACACACAAAAATCAATTATAATATACGATTTTCTTTACAATATCAGTGACTGTGAAATACAGAGAATATATATGTATATATTAAGTTGAAACTGATCAGAACTTAGTTGAGATCATCAATTTAGCACCAATATCTGAACTGTTTACCAATCTCAAATTAGCACACAGAGGAAAATCATTTCTCCGGACAGCGGTATATTGTACAAATATACGGTATCCTCTTGCTTACTATAGAAATCAGTACAGAGCATACGTTATCCGTATGCTACATAGGCATTGCCCTTAGATGTTACTTTGTGCCGTTGCAGGATGTCTGACATCTAACAGTTTTTCGTGTATCACATGCATAGACTTATATTACATTTCTCAGCTATATGTTATATACGTGACGTCCATTTGTATGTGAGATCCTGACCGCCTATATTGTTTCATACGGAAAGTAGGCCTACATATACATGGAACACTTATATTGAAAATGAAGTGAATGAAATGAAATTTTGAGTTTTACGTCCCACGGTTATGCCGATTAAGCTAAAGGAGACGGTGATAATGAGTAATGAATGAAATGGTGGAATGAAGAAAGTGGGAGGAAACGGGAGAACCCCGAGAAAACCTACGCACACGGAGTTTGTCCACCACAAAGTTCACTTGGCGGGAGCAGGGTTTGAACCCGAGACCCCTAGCACCAGAGGTGAACGCTCTACCACTGAGCCACCGCGGCCCCCCCACTTATATTGAAAGTATTATAAAACATGCGTTTTCAGTTATACGTCTGCTGTACGTTAAGTCCAAAAACTACAGGAATTACGCATGAAACCTATCTTTTTAAGTACGTCATCTACATTTTTTTCTCAGTGCAGGAGTTTGAATTTACTAAAATTTTAAAATACTTTGCAGAGAGAAAAAAAAACAGAAAACAAGAATAGTAATATTACTCATTTATATTTTATGAACTTTTTGACATTTAAAAGTTAAACAAATATAATTTCCTTTCAATTTTGTACACAAGTTTTCTTTCTTTCGGAAGGAAAATTATTTTATCAATGAAGCATTTTACAGTCACTCAAAACTTGGTATTGTGATTATGTACAGTACTTTTCAGAATTGATATTCAAAAATTGTTAATTAGTTAGTTACACCGATCAGCAGCGAAAATGTTTCTGAAATTAATTCAGTCCCAAATTGTTAAATTTAGTCCCACAAACTCGAAATAGACAATGAAATGGTACCATTAGTTCTTGTTTCAAAGAAACAGCCAATTTCTGTGATTAATGAGGGTGTTTTAAAGCAATTGTGGAGACATTGTTATTAAATAGCTACTGATTCAACACTGTTAATCAGAATATCATGGTTAATACGTGGTACACGGAATGAACTACACCTACTTTCATAGACCGAACTTAGTGATTTCTTTCAGGATATTGAACTGCCTAAGAACAAAGCTGAGCTTCCTGATTCAAGACTTAAGGAATGGAATTTATTACAAGATGATGTGAAAATATCGATAGGTATATACAGGCAAGGGCGCCCATCAGGGGGGTCAAGGTGGGGCGCTTGCCCCCCTAAGAGGAAATCGTACTTGGGAATATCGAAAGCCCAATAGAATTTTTACATTAGTTATAGGAAAATTTGAAGCTATATTTGAAACCTCGCTTATATTTGCCCCCCCTTGGAAACCACAACATGGGCGCCCTTGTATACAGGAATCGTCAGAAAGCAGTTTGAGATTTATTTCACACACCAGGACACCCTGGTATTTTGTCTTATGTAATTTGTTTGATGAATAAATTGCATTTCAAATACAAACCATAGGAGTAAAGACAGTTAGTTCATAGACAGCTCTAAGTTTACAATGAAAGCAGTCCTGTTCCAAAATTCCAATTTTCTTCCATTTGTAATTTGTAATAGTTAGGTATGTCATAATTACGTATTTAGTTGTGTATTGACTTTTATACAATCGTAAGTCTTGTGATAAACTGGAGAAAACACATACGAAGGCTAAGAAAAGTATTTCCCGTGAACGAAACTAAATGTTGATTCCACATAGCACTTTGTTGTAAATATTTTTCGGTTTATGTTGATAATATATGCATTTGTAAGAGTACGATAAGTTTTTAATGCAACAATCATTTAGTAGTACAATTCTATTGTTGCACTGGAGAAATGTACCAAAGGAAATATGCAGTGGCGTATTTAGGGGGGTGGCTTCCGGGCTTAAGCTTAACCCCCCGAAATCTTTCTTAGTATAGTAAAGTAAATTAAATACCTTGGAGAATTTTCACATTTCCAGGCAAAGCCCCCCCCCCCCCCGAAAGTTAGCAAAGCCCCTCCCGAAACAAAATCGTAAATACGCCACTGGAAATATGTAATACCTAATATAAAGTATTGACATCCAATGCTATATACAACAGCTGTTTCTCAAAAGCAGTAACTAATAAAAGAAATGTGAACTCAGATTCGTTTTTCTTGTCCCACAATTAATAAAAATCAACTATTTTGGTAAAGGAAACATTCAACAGGTCTTTTTTTGTTGTCCAGTGTTACCTGTAGGTTTATAAGTATGCAATCTTAAATTAAAGAAAAACTTACACCTCTTTGATCAATTAACTCATCTGCGCTTTTAAAGTATAGACCTATATTTGGATTGTTTTCCATCCTACTGTAGAGAAATATATACTGTACACTTTGTTGCAACTTGTAAGGAAATGGTTCCCACTTGGAACCCCGCACCTCCTAAGGCCCGAAGTATGGACCCTATGCCGTAAACACCTACTATAGGTCTAATAGCCCACTTGCCGGTAAATGTCGATCATTGGTATAGCGCCGCGTCGAAGGATTGCCGCTAGGGTAACACTGGCGGCTGGGTTTCGTCAAGTCGAAACAGATATCTAGTGTTGAAGTTATTACCGCGTAGCAGTGAGGACTTCATTTTGGTCCGCGCTCCTTCGATTCGTCGCGAAGGGACCAACACGAACTATCGCCAGTCATGTGCATTCGGTTATTATATATTATGTTTCCCTGACGAATTGTTCCTAAAGTGAGCTCCAGGGGTCAAGACTAACCCCTGCCTCTACATCATGAAGTGAAAAATCTTGAGATGAGTGCGTATAATTGTATGAATTTAGATGGCAACTGTCGCCCATCATTAGAAAGTGAATATGGGGGAACTATGAAACATCTAAAGTAAATAGACGCGCGTCATGTTGTTTTAAAATTACATGGTGAACGCATTTTGTCTAATCCCAAACGGTTATCGTCCAATATACAAGGTTAAAGAAGCACTCTGATTTACTCCTCTACAAGGGAGGTTTTCATCATTTTCTCCGTGGCGAAGTCGGAAGAACACGCGCCTAGTGGTTACAGCGTTTGTGGTTCGAGTCCACCCCTGGTTACTTTTTTTATACTTTTTTAGTGTCTTTTAGACTCACCTTAATGTAAACAAATCAAACATATAGGCTATTTAACTATTTTGGAAGAGTAATTTTGTGATTAATTGGCGTTTTGCTAGTAGTATAATTTTCAAAACGCAAATGGAACGACTGCGGGGCCGCCCATTTTTCGCAACATGTCGCTAGTTGCCCATCGGTGGTCCACCGATGCTTATGGCATGGGAGAATTTGCCCAGGGCCGGCTCTAGGCAATTTGCCCTTCCCCCATGCAGATGCACCTGTTGCACATATGGTAGAGCCGACTCTAAATTCACTCCGCCTTATGCAGAGTCGTTTTGACGTTATGATTAGCGTCATACTAAAAGCCTGACTACTGCAGGGGACATATGTTAGTCGAACTCTTTAGTATGCCACTAATCAAGCATTAAAACGACTCTGCATAAGGCCCACTGCTACTAGGACAGAATTAAGTAGTAACGCCGTTCATTAATGGTGTTAGTAGCCTTAGGCTCCAATCTGACGTTGTGGTAGTTTTTTTTTTTTTTTTTTTAAGTTACTCTTCCTATTTTGTGCATTGTCATAGGCTAACTTCGACATCTCCCTAGAATACAACGATTTATATGAGTTTAGATGTGGCTGATTCTCTACCAAAAACAACCTTTTTCACTTTCATTATTTTAACCTAATGAAAGTTTTTTTTAAATAGATCTCTCAGTGAGTTTTTCTTTCCACTGAAAGACGAGAAAATGAGAGAATAAAAACCAACGCCAGTTAGTTTGTTGAATTTCCGCTAGAGAGCAGAAACTTACAATACAAGAAATATCGTGATGGTAGCTTCGCTTCAACACACGGGCCGCGTAAGTTGAAAATTTCTGTAGGTATCATTCAATATGCGAGTGCAACCCACCCAACATTTAGGCTATCGGTGTTACTATGACAGCCGATCGGAATAATTTAACATGTCTTCTGTTTTATTTTCGTCCATTTCTTTCGCATCACAAAGTACTTCATCATCCTTCTTAAATTAAAAAAATAAGATTAAGTTACTCTCCTGAGTTTGTCCACAACCGTGTATGAAGTTCTTGTAGTCTGGCACTATTTAAATATTTCCTTAATTTACGTCATACATCTCTTTGTACCACATTACAATGTAGAATCTCTGATTTATTTAATGATATAATTACAAATTTATAATTAATATTTTTTCCACAAAGTGTTAATGGATTCTAACTAATGTTCATTTATTTTTAAAATTGTAGCGATTCAAATGAAATGAAATGAAATCTTTAACTTTTACGTCCCACGGTTATGCTGGGTAGGCTAAAGGAGACGGTGATGATGAGTAATGAATGAAATGGTGGAATGAAGAAAGTGGGAGGAAACGGAAGAACCCCGAGGAAACGCATGCACACGGTTTTTGTCCACCAGAAAGTTCACTTGGCGGGGGCTGGGATCGAACCCGGGACCTTATCCAGAGGTGAACGCTCTACCACTGAGCCACCGCGGCCCCTTGTAGCGATTCAAAGTTTGCGAACTGATTTAAACTGAACGAAAGGAGCTAAAGTGGAACTGAAAAGTAAAAAAGAACGAGAGAAAGATGAAGAACTGTCTGGAAGTAGTTTTGTTGTTGTTGTTGTTGTTGTTGTTATTTTGTTGTTTGTTTGTTTGTTTAAACTTGCATCACTGTTTTCTGTGACAGCTGATATTACAGTTCTTGGTTGTTTTGATGCTCGTTTGTTTTTTCAATTTATCATCAATAGATTCAACCGGAGCAACTTTTGCAAATTGTGCAAATTTATTTGGAAAACCATGCTTTACTTACAAGATACATTCGCAAAGTGTACCCTCAGGACTCGTGTAAAATTGATTCAAATGGAAAGTACCAAGCGGTTCAACGTGTATTGTACAAATTTTAACGGCCAATATCGGTAATTTCGATATTTATGGGCGTTCAGACATCCGTGGTTCAATCATACACTATTAGAACGTTCGGACACAAAAATGCTTTTAGTTTCTTTAGATGTAACTGGAACTGAATATAGACATATGCAAAACAAATTGAATCAAGGTTAACGTTAAATGAAGTCAGTACTCTATTATATTTGTAACCTAGTTTTCGCTTGTCGAAATCCGGTCACCCTACTTTAAATCAAAATGGAATGTATACTTGAATTTCGGAGTATTATGAAAGTATCAACGTGTCCCTATTTGAAAAGCGAACAAATATTATAAATCGATGAAAATAGCTTTAAATTACACTGGTTATAAGAAAGAGTAAGAAACGCAGATATTTTAAAACGGATAGGAAGGAAGAGGATACTTTTTGCCAGCATCCTTTGTAGGAAGGCCAATTGGATTGGATACATCTTGCGATGAAATTGTCTTCTTCATACCGCCATAGAAGGAAAGATGGAAGGAAAGCGAGAAATAGGAAGAAGAAGAACACAAATGATCGATGATTGAAAAATACAAGAAATTATTGGGAGTTAAAAGAGACCGAGAAATGTGTTAGAAACATTTCAGCCCTCACCTAATAATAATAATAATAATAATAATAATAATAATAATAATAATAATAATAATAATAATAGAAAAACACCTAGTTAGTCCTAGGACCTGCCAAAAGGAACAATACTTAATAATTATTATTGTAATAAGTATTATGTTGATTGGATGTAACCAAATGATTTTTTATGAAAAAGATTTTTAAAATGAAGTTCTATAATTCTGTATGTAATGTGTATACTGCATAATGATAAAGCAATGGAAAATTCATTATTTTTCCTGTAATATTTGTGCCTCGCACCAGAATATCAAGAATGTCTTAATTTTGTAACTAGAGGCCCCGCAGCCAGATATGGCGAATGCAGGGGAAGAGAAATCCGGTTTTGCCGCCACTACCGATGTGACTTCCCTCTCGTAGAGCTGTGGAGCCGCCACTGGTGTCAACTGGAGCTATTTGTGTGCCCTATTGAGAAAAAAAAAATAGAAAATGTATGATATGCATTGTAAAATTAGTTACTGAAAATAAAAGTAGTCATTATTCTAAGGAAAGCATACATGCACGTAATGACTTGTATTCTGGTCCTCACTCGCATATGCTCGTAAGCAAACGCAATTAGGGATGTGCACGAGTCGAGTCGAGACAGAATTTTCCTGAGAAAATTCGATTCGAGACACAGCTCTTCCAATAGAAAAATACACGTTTTTCGAGTCGAGACATCACTTTACAGCACATTTTTCGAGATGAGACAGCCTCAAATCTTGTCTCGTGCGCATCCCTAAGCGCAATTTTTATGATTTTTTTCATATAATGTCGTTTACCTGCGAGAGAAGATGATCAGGGCCGGCCCTAGACAATTTGCCGCCTGTGCAATTTCATTATTAGCCGCTCCCTTTCTCCAGGAAGAACAAATCGTAAAAGCCACGATACTTAACCATACGTCCGTCATGAACAACGGAGTTAAGGGAAAGTGTACTCGCACTCAGAAAGGCCTAAATGCTACAAATACAATCTCGTTGCGTCTGTTTTTTCTTTAAATAATAATCTATTTTGTTTTTAAAAGATGAAGCAAACACATCTGCAAATGGAAAATGGTAATCCTTTTTATAGCATTCAATATCGAACTTCAATCTCAATATATCAGTTCGGAATGCCAGTGTAACTAGCTGTTTTATCTTTATTTCTTGATCCTCCTTCTATATCTGTTCAAAAATTAAAAAAAGAAACTTGTTTCCACTTTCAGTGATAAGGAACTTGTTTTTAACACAGACATGACTAGTTTTCATTTAAAGACTGTGGCAACTAACTAAATGAAGCAGGTGTTTGCTACTGTTTTCAGAATTAAGTTCTTGTATTTGACAACAATCAAACATATTCATGCTGAGATTTATTTGACCTAGCACTGTCCATATGACCTTAAACTAATGCGACCTAAACATGATTTATGAATGTACTATTCAAATAGGAGGTCAGCTTAGTAACTTTAAGTACCATCATCATGAAGTCTGTTTCCAATAAGAAATATTTATTTTAAATGATATAGTTATGACAGATTTTGCCGCCCCACCCTCGAAACTTGCCGCCCCGTGGAAATGCACGTATTTTATGGTAGAGCCAGGGGCGGATCCAGGGGGCGATCGGGGCAATCGCCCCCCCCCCTTCCGAAGAGGAAATTTTCTTATTTTATATATAAATAAAACCCATCCGAGAGCTCTTAAAAGTAGCTCTAAGTAGCAGTATTACGACCTACCGCCCCCCCAGAAGTCCGTCCTGGATCCGCCCCTGGGTAGAACCGGCCCTGAGGACGACCACAGGTGGAGTTTTATGTATGAACGAAATAAGCATTGTAAATAAATCTTTCAGACTATCAAGCATAGTTATTTAATACTATCCGTGCTTTTATTCCCGATGTACACGTTTCACTTTTAATCATACCTTTTATCGCGTTGTCTATCAGCTTCTGTCACTCAACACGACAAGCGGATTAGGAGTGGAATAAATGCTGAGATTGCATGTAGCCCCATTTCCTTTCTTCTTTCCTGCTTCTCTTTTGTAATCATTCTCTTTTGCAATATCCGGAATCACTTATTGGGATCTTGCAAAATATCATTCCAAAGACGATAATGCAAAAACGAGACACGCACACAAAAAATATATATTTTTCAAAATACTAGAAATTGATTAGAGAAGAAATTCTTTGTGATTTTTATAAGTACAAACTTTGGTTGTTTTTCGACAGTGAACGTCCAAACATTTCAGGTACCGTCACCAAGCTTCCGTGCACACTCTGTGTAAAAAATCTGCAGGCAGTCCAGAACAGATGTCTTGAACACTTCACTGTCATTGAAACGCTTCAATGCCAGTCAGATTTTTAGGTAAAAAAGAAAAAAGAAACAGAAAGAAATTATGGGACAAGGTCATGACTGTAAGGAGGATGATTGAATAGTTCGAATCAAAATCTTTGACCTGTCTCAATAGTGCAAGCAGCTGTGTGTGGCCGAGCGTTGTCATGGATCAGAAGAATTTCAGAGCGTAGTAATTCTCTCTCCCGATTTTGAATGACACGTCGCATATTATTCAGTGTTTGACAATATATATCTGTTGTAATTGTTCGCCCACGTTTGGATAATTCCACAAGAAACACACCCTGTTAGTCCCCTTCCCCCAAAAAATACTGTTGGCATGATTTTGAAAACTGATGGTGCTTGTCTGAATTTCTTGAAGAAAATGAACCAGGACGCCGCCATTGCATTTACTGACACTTCGATTTCCAGTAGCGTATGATATCCAAGTTTTATCTCCCGTCACTGTGTAAAAAAAAAAAAAAAAAAAAAAAAAGGGGGGGGGCACTCAGTGGGCAAATAAAAACCACTTGCAGGTGTCATTTTTTGCTCTTTGTGAGAATTTGTCAGCATTTCTGGCACCCATCTAGTACACAGTTCGTGATAACCCACCTTATTGGTCACAATTCGATACACTGTTTTCGGAGACTCTTCTGGAAACTTTTTAACGAGTTCAGTTATTGTGAATCGGTGATTGAATAGCACTTTCTCGTTAACGCTTTGCATCACATCTTCTGTCTAAACATTAGGCCTTTCTTTAAGCTTATCGCCATGAACATTTGAATGGTCTTCCCAAAAATCTGTGCTTCGTTGACTGGCCTTCCCTTCATTCATCCCTGTCGGTCTGTAAATGACACGCCCCCTCCAACCAGATGACGTTAAACAT
Organism: Thermobia domestica; assembly: GCF_964235325.1. Taxonomy (NCBI): domain Eukaryota; kingdom Metazoa; phylum Arthropoda; class Insecta; order Zygentoma; family Lepismatidae; genus Thermobia; species Thermobia domestica. The sequence continues at coordinate 1,147,209 of NC_137467.1, read as the reverse complement.
TTGCAATAACGCAATATATAAATTAATCGAGACGTTGCATAAAATATCGTTGGCGTTCAGACAGAAGTCATTAACCCCAAAAACACAGGAATGGAGTTAGGTACTTCTTCCAGTACGATAACGATAACATTGTCAGATTAGATGTAGCAGCTGAAATGGTGATGCTAAGCGTGGTTGTCCTTAATGTAACAATGCCATCTGCTATATCTAGCCTCATAATATGTATCAGAACGTCGTATATTTCACCTTGTATCGTCCTCGTACTGGAAGAAGTAACTAACTCCATTCGTGTGTTTTTGGGGTTCGTGACTTCTGCCTGAACGCCGACGATAGAAGACACACAATTAATACCTGGAGCAGTGTTGGACGAATCACTAAAGGCAGGGTTAAATTCGTGAGCCTAAAATGGAACACTATAATGTTCAGTAATCATGCTACAGAAATTTAAGTAGTTCTCGGTATACATGTAAAAATAAGTAAGATAGGAAAAGATAGAAGGAATGTCGACAAATACGTTGGATGTCTCTGCGTGCTTAGTCTCCTAAATGCTGTTTGCTGATAGAGCAGATACACTGCGAGAAAAATAATGTCCATTTATGGAGCGAACCCGACACCAAACACTATCATCAGCGCTTGACAACTGAGAGATACTGCGTAATCCTTCCAACATTGGTATTTTGAAGATTTTATAAGATATTTAGAAAAGACATGATAAATGTGAAGCTATCTAAGATTCTCGTCAGTTGGAAGGAGATTTAAAAGTGTCGCTGACGAGTCCGGATAACTATATGTGTACACACAGACCACCATGAAACTTGCCTCCAAACTCTGGTATGGGGCCATAGGCAGCGTCATTCACACTATGCTAATAGATCTACAGCGGTAGTCATAGTACATCATCTCCCCAATTTGGTATGGATCCATAGTCAGCGCGTCATTGACAATAAAATGTTGAAATAGGTCTACAACATTAGTCATGGGACATTGCCTCCACAATCTGGTATGGGATTATAGGCAGCGTCAATCACAATAAGCGCTAATAGATCTACAACAGCAGTCCTGAGACATCACCTCCGCAATCTGTTTTTTAATCACATGCAGTGTCGATCACAGCATGCTCCAGTAGGTCTACAGCAGCAGTCGTGGGATATCGTCTCCACAATCTGGCATGGGATCATATGAGTCGTCAATCACAGTATGATCCAAATAGGTTTTCAAAAAAAAAACAGTCGTGGGACATGACTTCCACAATGTGTATGAGACCATAGGCACCGTCAATCACAGTAAACTTCAATAGGTATACAAAAACTGTCCTGGGACATTGCCTTCACAATCTAGTATGAAACTATTGGCAGTGTCGATCACAGCATGCTCCAATAGATCTACAGCAGTGGTCATAGAACATCACCTCCACAATCTGGTATGGGTCCACAGGAGCAGCAATCACAGTGTGCTCTAATAGGTCTACAGTAGCAATCATGTGACATCCCCTTCACAATCTGATATGAGACTATAGACAGTTTGAACCATAGTATGCTCCAATAGGTCTACAGCAGCAGTCATGGTACATCGCCACCACAATTTGGTATGAAACGATTGGTACTGTCGATAGGGCAGTTTCTGAAGAAAATGAAATTCACAGGTAAGCATTCTTTCCCAAAAACTGGGATCCACATACTACGCATATATTTGTAACTGACCTTGTTGGTGTTCCTGTTATGAATACGTCGTAGCTTACATTGCATGCCGTTAAATTTAAGGATAACATTTGTTAGCAGTGATTCTTTCAGAAATAATGTTCAGGGGGGGCACACTTAATATTCTGGAGGGGCACTGCTGATACTATTCTATTTATTATTATATTATAAATGTATTATTTTTTCTGCTCCTGAGGGCACTCAGAGCTCCGGGGGGGGGCAGTGCATCCCCAAAAACAGGTCTGGAAGAAACACTGTTTGTTTGGATGTTATCAAAATTTATTATATTCCTAGTATACAAATATTCTCTGAAAGTGCACAAGGTCTTATGCGTTATTATATTTTTTGTATTTCTCGGATAGGCTCTGTAGGCAAGTTGGTGCGATGCCTTTTGGTAATGTATTTACTGTTACAGAATGATAGCTATGCGTGCAAGTGGCAGTAGGTAAACAATAAGTGCTCGGACATTTTGACTTATAAATAAGGGATATTCAATTTAAAATATGTACTGCTTATCAAGGACTATGTATGACTAGACATCTTAATTACGTTCCAATATCTATAAAACCTCAATCAAAATTTTACTATAATAACAAATATCCGTGGTTAAAGTTTCCTTACCCGTATGTTGCAGTTTGATTAGACGTAAATATTTATGTTCAAAACTTATTCTAGCCTTGCCACAAAAGGAAATTAATTGTTATGGCAACTTTGAACTCTAGTATACACTCAAATATCGAACAATACTTGAAAATTGATTAATATAATATATTTTTCTAATTAGTGCTTATCGTTAACAAATACAGTAGAGCGTCGATTATTAGAAATAATTGGGGGACATGGGTGTTCGGAAAACTGGTTTGTTCGGATAATCGAACTGTACTGTACTGTACTGTACTTCTACAGCCAGTGCCAAACCGACAGAAGTGTGCTGATTGTTGAAACATAGCGACTGGCGGCTTGGCCGATCAGCAGCGCCTTATGAAGGCCCCATTAGAAGCAATGTTCCGCCAGCGGTGGCTCAGTGCGGCGACTACTGTGGGAAACTTGGTTTGGGAGTGAGGGGGATGATGGACGGTAGGGTGGGAGAGCAACAGGTGCGAGCGAGTACACAGTTCGGTTAAGCGGTCGTTCGGTTGACCGACGTTCGGATAATCGACGCTCTACTGTATAGGTATCTTAATTGAAGCAGAAAATAATAATGATGGAACAGCTGACGTGCCAAATTCGAAAGACTCAGCAAAGAAATAGTACTGTGTGCAGAAATTAATATTTTATTAGTTTCGGAGAAGTAAAATGGTATGAATGATTTATTTAGAAATTACGGGAGTAAATTTTGGGTGTTAAATATGATCTAAAAAAATAATATTCTTATAGAAGTGAGAAATGTAGTTTGTTAATGACGCAGCATTAGTTGTTGGGTGAGTAACATAGAGGAATCATTTTTTTAAAATCATTCACTGTTTAAGTGCAAGTGCGAGTCCTAATATCATTGGATTTTGAACTAAAATTATTTCTTTATAATACTTAATCTGTAAGAAATTATCAAAATTTGAAATCTTAACAATATCAAAATTGACAGAGTAGGACTCCAGCCGCAAAATTGTCTAAGTGTTTAGGTTTTCAGCACAAAGATGACTACTCGCCATATTTAGTAATGTGGTGGTTTGAAACCAAGCAGATGTTTATAGATCTATCCTGGAAATATTCTGGAAGGCTCTCGAGGAATTTTACTTGGGTATCTGATCGTTCAACTGTATAACTGTCCTATAAGGTAATTTCTAACAAATCTTTTGCATTTCAGAAGCTGTGTCGGTTGCAGCGACGAATTCGAGGATAATTCAAAATGAAAAAATGAAATGAAATTTTTGAGTTTTACGCCCCACGTTTATGACGGCTAGGCTAAAGGAGGCGGTAATGATGAGAAATGAATTAAATGATGGAATGAAGAAAGTGGGAGAAAACGGGAAACCCCGAAGAAATCCACTCACACGGTGTTTGTCCACCACAAAGTTCATTTGGAGCGAGATGAGATTGAACCAGGGACCCCATGCACTACAGGTGAACCCGCGGCCATACCACTGAACCACTGAGGCTCTCGAGGATAACTGATTGAGTACAACAAAATTAATAATTATTTTCAACTTTAAAAGTTTTGTTTATAGCTCTGGGCGGTGGCATTAGCTGTTGTGGAGATATAGCCTAATATCTCAACCTTGACATAAAATATTTCGTACGCCTTAAATTATTTTCGTGTGTATTTCGTGTGAATTTTTATAGTATAAAAATAATGAGTATTATTAGGAAGTTCATAATAATTAGCGTCATGCATTCCAAGTTCATAATGGGAACTCCTTATCCCTATGTCATAAACGTTACCAACACCTAGTGGTCCACTTGCCAGTAAATGTCGATCGTCGATATAGCGACGCGTCGAAGGATTGCCGCTAGGGTGCCACTGACGGCAGGGTTTCGTCGAGTTAAAACAGATATCTAGAGTTGGGGTATTGAAATTACCACCGAGAAGCAACGAGGACTTCATTTTGGTCTGCGCTCCTTCGATTCGTCGCGGAGAGCCACAAAGAGACCAACAACGAACTATCACCAGTCATGCATGTGGTTATTGTTATATATTATTTTTTTTCTTGACGAATTGTTCCTAAAGTGAGCTCTAGGTGTCAAGAATAACCCATGCCTCTACATCATGAAGTGAAAAATCTTGAGTGCGTATAATTGTATGAATTTAGATGGCAACTGTCGCCGATCACTTGAAAGTGAATATGGGAGAACTATGAAATGAAGCACATTGACAAGCTGCATTTTGTTTTAAAATTAAATGGGGAACGCATTTTATCTGATCCCAAACGGTTATCGTCGAATATACACGGTTAAAGGAGCACTCTGATTGACAAAATTTAAAAAAAAAAAAAAAAAAAAAGAACTCAAAGATTTATCGCTGTGCAAGGGAGGTTTTCTTCATTGCCTCTGTGGTGAAGTCGGAAGCACACGCGGCTAGTAATCATAAGGTTAGTGGTTCGCGCCTACACAGTTTTTTTTTTTTATTTGTGTTTTTAAACTCACTTTAATGTAAACAAATCACGGATATAGGCGATTTAACACATTTTGGGGGACTAATTTTGCGGTTCATTGGCGTTTCGTCGTGTCTCTACCGCTGGCGGGCCACTCGTGGTATAAGTTTCAAAATTGAAGTGGAGCCACTGCGGATCGTCGATGCTGGACCGCCAATTTTTTGCCAGATGTCGCTCGTCCACCGATGCTTACAGCATGGGGGATGTCTATGTGAAATTAGCTTAGACGGTACCAGCCATTCACAGTTACCTGAAGAAAATTTGTAGCTTATCAGCATACAACTCTTTTAATATCCAATATAAATAAAATAAAGAGTTTGTCTGTGTGTCTGTGTGTCTGTGTGCGGCCTGGGGACCAGACGAGTGGACCTAGAGTTATCAAATTTTGGTCACGGGTATCTTGGTCCAGATCTCAGATGAAGATGAAGCTTTAAAAACAATCAAACCAAGAGGTCTCAAGGAGGGCGTTTATCGCAGAAGTAGAAAGTGACCGATATTAGTGTCAAATCCATAGTTTTCGCGGTTGCTGAGATCAATGGTGACTCTTTCATTAGCGATGATTTTCAAATTCAATTACCATTGTACGCGGACCGGGGGTCACCTGTCGGGGGATACGGAAACATGTAAAAATAATAGAAAATGATCGATATTAGTGTCATATCCATAGTTTTTGCCGTCGCTGAGATGAATAATGATACTCTCACAGGCGTTGACTTCCAAATACAACCCCCATCCGCTGAGGGCCAGATGCTTTTTTTTTTTTTACATTCGAACTAGGGGTCTCAGGGGGCATTAACCGGGATATGTAAAACTAGTAGAAAATGACAGCTATATTTTTCTTTCGTTGTTCAGTTTGTTTACATAGATATTTTATCTGACCGATTCGAAGAATGGGTATTTCAGCTAGTTTACTAAAGAAAGCTAAAAATAACAGAAATAATATTATTGCTATTATTTTGCCTGGTTACAGACGGTTATTGCCCCATGCTAACAGACAGGGTATATGTATAGTTAACTAGTGGCGTAATACAATGATGACTGATAGGGTCTACATTAAGGTCAAGCCCATGGCTATAATTCCATATATATTTTGCGTGTAAATACATCATTTCTCATTTTTTTTAAAATCATGATGTATATTGAGTAACTAGGCAAGTCCATGCTATACATTATTTATTCGAAGATTGGAGTGTCAGTGTATTGTATCACCAATGTCACAACTCCATTGATCTCATCTTTAACTTCCAGTTGTCCCTCTGTAACCCAAGATAATTAAGTTATTAGTAGTAGTAGTGCGTAGTATATTTGTTATCTAATTTTATGTGATGGCATGGCTAATATGAAGCATAATATTCGTCAACACAAGTAGTGATAGCGTAAGACATCGTATAAGCTCCAGACGTCCCTGGTGCGATCCCAGACATGTTTTTAGGAGGGTACTGCCCCCCGGAGCTCTGAGAGTGCCCCCGGAGGAGACCAAAATAATAGCGTCTATAATATAATAATAAAAAGAATAGTACCAGCAGTGCCCCCGGAATACAAAGTGTGCCCCCCGGAACATACAGGGTGTCCAATATACAATGCAACCCGGAGTTTGGGATAATAGAACTTTTGAACCGGAAGCGGTACACAAATAATGATTATACCAAAATGAAGCCTTATTTATGCATATATTTTTAAACTAGGAAGCAACGATTGAAGTACACTAGGAACCACACAGTGTTGCTAGATGTAACCGAAGGTGTAAATCAATTTTTTTACAAGTCACGTAAATTGACTCATAACTCATACGTATGGATGTTCTGTCGTTAATTTTCAGTTTGTATAATTGGAGTAGCTTGGAAATTATGGAATGAAAAATAGAATTTTTCATTTCCACCGATAACTAATCGAATGAGGCCTCTGAAAGGGGTTACTAGGGAAAACGTGATTTTCATAAATTAACATTCTGAATTCGCAACAGTGGTGATGTTTCAGTGCATCAAAAGGTGTGTTAAAGATCTGTCTACATTATGCAATTCCTGAAAACAATGAAAATGAAACTTTGAAATTATCGTGATAAAACTTTTACTTACATGATGCCGGCAACATTGCTGTCAGTTCTACGCAGATTCTGAAGTGCCCCGTTTCGATTCAATGAATAGCAGTGTTGCCGGGTGCATGTAAGTAAAAGTTTTATCACGATAATTTCAAAGTTTCTTTTTCATTGTTTTCAGGAATTGCATAATGTAGACAGATCCTTAACACACCTTTTGATGCACTGAAACATCACCACTGTTGCGAATTCAGAATGTTAATTTATGAAAATCACGTTTTCCCTAGTAACCCCTTTCAGAGGCCTCATCCGATTAGTTATCGGTAGAAATGAAAAATTCTTTTTTCCATTCCATACTTTCCAAGCTACTCCAATTATACAAACTGAAAATTAACGACAGAACTTTCATACGTACGTGTTATGAGTGAATTTACGTGACTTGTAAAGAAAAATTATTTACACCTTCGGTTACATTTAGCAACACTGTGTGGTTCCTAGTGTACTTCAATCTTTGCTTCCTAGTTTAAAAATATATGCATGAATAAGGCTTCATTTTCGTATAACCATTATTTGTGTCTCACTTCCGGTTCAAAAGTTCTAGTATGCCAAACTCGGGTTGCATTGTATATTGGGCACCCTGTAGTTTCTGAAAGAAACACTGATCCCAGCTCGCGCCAAGTACATTTTATGATAGACAAACACTGTGTGCGTGGGTTTTCTCGAGGTTCTACCACTTTCTTCATTCCACTATTTCATTCATTTCTCATCATTGCCGTCTCCTTTAGCCTATACAGCATATCCGTAGGACGTAAAACTCAAATATTTCATTTTTTCTTATAAGCTCATCATTTCTCACAATCACTACAAGGCTACTCTAATATAGAATACCGTTACTTCTCAGCAGGTGGAAACATTCTATCTCTTAATAATAATACTAACTAATAATTTTATTGGAATGATTCAGACTAAAAATACTTAAGATCTGTTAAAGCATGTAGGTGAACAGTGATGTAAAATTATATGTATTATTCTTACGCAACGTAAGTAGATGTAAACATACAAGTTGCTTAGCTGAGGCTAAAATTGTTGTCTAGGCGAGTTTCCAGGTTGAATATACATTTTGAAAGTGGAAGGATTTGCATTTCAAATCTGTGGACGTTATAAACATTATTTCGCTGATTTTTTTTAAGCATCAATTTCTTTGTTGCTGTGTCCTAGCGACGCTTCCATTGGTCTTATTAAAATGGCGTATGTTTTGTGGTCGTAGCCACAAGACTCGATGCGGGAAATCAAAGGAAATCAGACGGTAACCATGTTGTAGGCCCTTTGCTTCATGGGATTAAAAGCACAACAATGTTACAAGCAAACAATCAATGATTAGCCAACATGAGCAAGAGGAAGAAACAAAGGTCTGTCTTTGCTTTTGTTAATTTTGTATTTTGGTAATCAAATTATTTGCATTCTGTATTTTGCTACTGCGTCTCACTGTGCATTCGTTGGAAGTATCCTCCACAAAGACGCAGTTACACGAGCTTCAGAATGTTCAAGCCTGAGGAGGGCGACCATTTGTCCAGTTTTGACCGGCACAGTACCGTTTTAGGGGCGTGTCCCAGCCGTTCCGTCAGTAGATTAAAAAAAAAGTAGTAGGCCTACTTGACCTGTTTTATACAAGTCAAAGAAGTAAATAACAAACCCTTTACCTTTACTCCTTGTAAAAATATTAATAATTAAAAATAACAAAGAGGTAAGAATTGAATTTAAATTCCATATATTAAATATGATCTATTATTCGCAGTACTGCTCGAAAGGCAGCAGAGGTTTCAGCAATTGCTTGATTGTTAAACAATGAAATCTATAATGTTACCTGTACTGCTACGGTAATTTCAGGGAAATGCTATGAATTTTATGAAAGACTAGTGAAGAATAAAGCTATTCTCAAGAAGATAGGTTCTTCTGATAAATATATTTGGAATTTTTCAGTTCAAGAGTCAACTTCTCATCCAATGTAATATCAAGGATTCGAGCTAGGGCAAAGGAGCAAATGCAGGCAGCATCATGTCCTACTATATTGTAAAATTGTAAGATAAATGCTGTTTATATTTTATAGCTTATATATTATGTTACATTGCAATATCAATGTAGGGTCTATTAGGTATTGCTAAGGTAAACAGCTATTAATTTACGATCTGAACTGTTTTTCATTTCTCATGACTTTTAGAAAGCCGCAAGCTGTCCCGTTTTCAGCTGAAAATTTTATGAGTCTGCAAGCGAGACGACACAAGAAATAAGATCTTCTCGTCTCGTCCCATACCTTTTGTGGAAATCCCAATTCTTGAAAAGCTTTTCCCGTCTCTCGTAGTTCTGTAAATAGATGTATAAAATTTATGCAATGTTTTTTTTCCTTTATTTCTTCTAAAAGTTATCAGAATTCATCCACATCCGCAAATATTCACTAGAGACTGCGGCGGCTCAGTGGTAGAGCGTGTGTGGAATTCCTGGTTTAATCCCGGCTCACACCAAGTTATGGGTATTGGATGCGAAGTTAAAAGTTTCTCAGCACACACCGTAAAGTACTAGCCGTCATAATTTATAAGGCAGATCTCTTAAAGTAGGGTACAAAGCGAAAAGGCAATGAGTGACGTAGAGGAGGTGAGACGAGACGGCGATTTCGGTTAAGCTTGCGATCTCGTCTCGTCAACTGGAAGGTTACTTCTATCCACGGTAGTGCTCTCAAACGGGTCGGGTCGGGTCAGGTCAACTCGGGTCTGGTTGTCGGGTCAGGTCGGTCGGGTCACCTCGGGTCGGGTTGGGTCAGGCTACTCGGGTCGGGTTGTCGGATCGGGTCAACCGGGTCAGCTCGGGTCGGGTCAGGTCAATCAGGTCTTATCACGGTTCGGGTCAGTCGGGTCGGGTCGGGTCGGGTCAGTCAATTCGGGTCACGGGTCGGGTCGGGTCGGTCTTCAACCCGACCCGTTGAGAGCACTAATCCACGGATCGTATAGTTCATTGCGGAAGTATATTTGTTGTAGGAACACTGTCTCTCTCATCCAGTACCCCAAAGATGGACAACTGAACGTCAGACTCAGGCGAGTAACAACTTTCTGGAACGAATACCCGGTTTGTCACATTCCACACTCGAAGCTATTTAACTGCTCAATAAACTTACATTGGTGTTGCACACAGACCATGATGAATACAAAAGTACATGGACATCCCTCAGACTACTAACAGAATGTCCTAATCAGACCAGTGTTTTGCCATCTCCTAAGTACAGACTGCAAACTTTCTATTAATATACATGTTTGTGAATTAGAAGACAAATACGAGATGTTCTAAAACGTATCTCCACCTATCGGAAATAGCCACTTTTGAGTGGTTGCTGGACAATATTCCAACAAAGGACATTTGTTAACTTTACTTTCAAGATTATATTTCAGGCGCCTTTAGATATTAAAATAGGACACGACGTCAGCTCCAATTCCAATTTACCCTCAAAGTTAAACTTTATGCAATATTCTTTTTTTCAGAACCTCAAATTCTGAGGAGAACTTCGAAACGCCCAGAGTGGCGTGCGATGGCAAAGTAGAAAGGAGGGCTCTGCTCCTGGACACCGGCCATTTGAGCGACTGCCAGTTTGTTGTGGAATTTGACAAAATTAGAAAGGTACCACATCATCTTCTTCTTTTCTATATAGTTAACAAAAGTTGTGGTCTCTTTCTAAAGTGTGACACAAAAGTACCGGGTGGCTCCGAGTACTGTAATCGCTAACACTCTAGACTTCGGTGCGAGCGCTCCCGAGTTCGATTCCCGGTGGGGCACTCGATCTAGAAAATGTAAAAAGGTTTTTCAGGCCAGCTATTCTGAATGAATTTTTTCTGGGTTTTCCTCATTCGCACCAGGCGAAGGTCAGAATGGTACCTAACATATAGGGCCCAGGCTGCTTCCTTCCTTCCTTTCTTCCTTTCCTTTTCCCGGATAGTGTGCTCGCCATGGGACGCCATCTCTCAAACGTGGCGGCCTAACATGAGCATAGATGCTAGAATTCCAGAAATCTGAATCTTAAATCCTAACAAAAATGCCGGACTGTGGTTGTATTACTAAATTATTTACCTGATGCGTATTGCAGTGTTCAACGATAAACTACGATATCTGCTTCTCCCTAGAACCTTGAATCGAACTCAATCGACCCAGCCAGTTGCGAGATAAGCATCACTTTGTGAACACATATGTCAGTGCGTTGCCGGAAAATAACGAACCTGAAAATAGAACAAAGAGTGGACAACAAGTTTCTCCTTAAACTTCAAAACTCTACTGCTTAGGATTAGGTTTAGGATTAGGAATTAGGTTTCTGGGCTGTGGACATCTAAAACCATTAGCTCCTCACGTATATGAGGGATGACGTCCCTAGGCAAGCACACTATCCATTGAAAGAAAAGGAAGAAATGATTGTGGAAGGAAGGAAGCGTCCTGGGATTATTATTATATTAGGTACCATCCCGGCATTTCACTGGTATGAATGAGGAAAACCAGGGAAAACCTCACTCAAGATGACTGAACTGAAAAAGCTGTTACACTTTTCCGACCGAGTGTCCCCACCGGGAATCCAACCCGGGACCGCTCTCGCCTTTGGTGACGACTACACCACGTGGGGCCAAAGATTCTAATACTAAAACAGTTCAAATGACGAGCGAAGTTTATGTTGAAGTGTGCATGTGAAGGACATAATGTTTCCAAGTGGCACAAAAGGTCTTTGGAGGATAGGGAGATTTGTGGTGATGATGAACGACCAAGTCTCCCGCGTTTCTGTGATTGAAAGAAACATCAAAAATATTCGTCGTGTTGTGAGAAATGACCCTAGTTGTTTACATTCGTGGGATAGTAATGATTGAATTGGTTCCAAATTGTAATTCAACATTACTACCTTAAGGTGTTGGGGAAACCTCCTGAAAATGTTCGAAAACAAGAGTTTTAGGAGGGGGTGCGGTGGCTCGGTGGTAGAGCGTTCACCTCCGGTGCTTGGGGTCCCTGGTTCGATCCCAGCTCGAGGTGTGTGGACTTTGTGGTGGTCAAACACCGTGCTCGTGGGTTCTCCCGTTTCCTTCCACTTTCTTCATTCCACCATTTCATTCATTTCTCATCATCACCGTATCCTATGACCGTGGGACGTAAAGCTTAAAGATTTCATTTCAAGAATTTTAGGAAAAGATAAAAAATATGGATCAAAAGATTGCATTCTTGGCCAATAATTTGTTTTTGGATCAGAGGCCAGAAAAGTTTTGAACGGGCCCTAAATCGAGCTTTTTTTTTTTTTTAACGGAATAAGCACATCATACGTGATGTTAAGTGATAGGTTTGGTCTCTCCACACTATATGTAATTCCCCAGATACAAAGCTATAAGAAAATGTTTGATTGAATGAAATATGTTGGATTTTTTGGGTCAAAAGCCAGAAAATTTTTAAACGGCCCCTAAATCGAGTATTCATATTTTCTACGGAAAAGCAACATCATACTGAGTTAGATAGTAGTTTTGGTTTGGGTACAATATGTAGTTCTCCAGATATAAGGCCTACAAGAAAAATTTTGCCTGAAATATATTGGACCTTTTGATCCCAAAGCAGACCTGTTGTGTGAAAGTGGATGTATCTTGCATCAGGACAATGCACCAGCCCGTAAGCCATTATCGGTTCACTAATAATAGTGTGGAAAAAAACACTATAGTGCTAGAACACCCACCGTACCTGCCTGATTTGGCATGTTGTGACTTTTTATTTCCAAATATCAAATTTGGATCTCCCCCCTTATTTATCTCCCTTAATGAAGTTTTGAAACAACTGAAAAGGTATTAAAGACCCTCAAAGAAGATGACTTTCAGGAGTGTTACAAACAATGGCAGCGGCGAATCAAGAAGTGTATTGAAGCAGAGGGGAACCACAGGCGGCGCCAGGATTTTGGTAATGTGTGCGCAGGCTAGGACGAGACAACACATCCTAACATTGTTGCCAGAACGCTCTGCACTATTGAGCCTTAAGATCTCAAAAAATAATCCCTAAGTTTTACTTTAAAAAGTAGAAAAATACTGTATGACAGCTAGTAACCTATGAGAAACTTAAGAAGTCACTCAAATATATCCAAACAAAGGAAACAATAAGTATACAAAATAGAAAGGATTATTGTAGGAAATCTGAAGATCGAAGTTAATGCGGGTGCAGGTGCACCCACTGCACTCACTGTGGCGCCGCCTATGAGGGGAACTACTTTGAAGGTGACAAGAATCATTAATGTAAGTATTGTAATATATTACTTCAATCCGGTATTTTATGTGTTACACTTCGTATACTCTCCTCTCTGCTTCTATCCCCTATAATAGTACGGAGTCATAGTTACAAGAGCTAAAGATCCTTTTGGGACGGTGGACCACAGTTGTGTACAACGAAAAATGTTTCGATTTCAGTTTTAATGGCATACTGGGACAATATACCGTTTCGTAGATTTCCTTGGAGTTTCCATTTTTATTTTTTAGAGCACATGTTTAATCAAAATACAGTAGAAACTCGATTAACCGTCACTCGGTTATCCGTCACTGCTCCGGACAGTACTGTACTTTAAATGTACCGTAATTGACGCCGTAATTTAATTACAGCGTCATTAATTTAATTTAATTTAATTGACGTATGTAATTTAAATACAGTATAAACATGTATTATTCACTTGTATAATGTTATTTATTTCTTCCAGAACCTTTTAAATCTACTTACTGTAGAGGTTTATAACGATATTTCTGTTATCCGTCTATTTGCTTAACCGTCATGGTCCCGGTCCCGAGGGTGACAGTTAATCGAGTTTCTACTACTTGGAATAAAATTTGTTAAACTTTACTCGAAAGAATACCAAAGTTTGAGGTAAACATTGTATTTCTACAGGTTACGGTAATATTGTATCAGTGTTAGTAAAAGACAGACAAGGATAGATACATTCTACTATTAACGACTATATTACATATCCTGTCAATAATTTAATAATATAAATAAAAATAATATTTTTTGCAATGAATGATGTAGTTTCAAGTCCTTAAAAATTTCCTTTTTTTCTCGAAAACTGCGCCTGAGAATTTCCCTTTACGCTCAAGCAGTGTATTTTATTATTATTTTTTTTTCAGTATGATGGGAGGACATGGTGACTCAGTGGTAAAGTAGTTACCTCTGGTGCGTGGGGGTCCCTGATTCAATCCCCGGCCAAGTAAGTTTGTGATGGGCAACATCGTGTCCCTGGGGTTTTAGGGATACTCCCGTTTCCTCCCACATTGTCATTGTACCAATTCCTCCATCATGATTCAGTTGCTTTAATCATCATCATCTCTCTCTCTCTCTCTCTCTCTCTCTCTCTCTCTCTCTCTTAACCTAAAAGGCAGCGAGGGACGTTAAACTGAAAGAATTCATTTCTTCGGCTCGATATCTCGCATCGATTGACATGTGTCTGATCTTTGCACAATATCATCCTTAAATGCAAATTAATCATATTTTTTTGGTTACTTTTCATAAACCACATTAATTCCTTTTGCCTTAACCCTTTATTGGGCAGTGTTGTTCTCAAACATCATCGCAGGCACGTAGCCAAAGGGGGGTCCGGACCCCCCCCCCCCTTCGAGAGCAGAAATGAAAAAATTAAGGATGAAACAAAATGAAATGAGAAAAAGAAGGATCAGCGTTAAAAAATAAGAAACTACAAGAAGCTTTTGGTTATTCTTTCTTATGAGGAGATTTTATTACTTGCAATACATGGTGGCGAGATGAGCGAGATATCCTGGAAAAGTCAGGGAATTTGAAATTTCTAGAGAAGTTACGGAATTCTCAATTTCTGCTACTAATGAGGGAGATTTCAAGCTTCCGAAAGCACAGTGCTTTTGTCTAATAGCGTGGACATTTTTTTATCATAATTTTTCGTCATCGCACCCTTGCAGTATCAAACATGTTATTTCAAAAACAATTTCTGCTGATCCTTTAACCTGTCATTTGGAACTGACAGTAGTTGACGGAAAAATAAAAACAAAAAAAAATTATGTGGAAAGAAACTTCTGTTAACATTTGATTCAACAGAGAAAGGGACGCAGATATTGTAAAATATTTTACAATACATTATTGAGTATATACTTTTCATAATAGTGAATATGTACTTTTTATAATAGTTGAGGTCATAATGAAAGGAAAATTGTTATATTTGAATGACGTAAATATTGTAAAATCTTTTTAATACATTTTTTTATTATTATTTTACTCGAGATTTCTCCATAGTTTGTTATTAAAATACTTACCAACATATCCTCATTTTATTGTCCTAACAAACCAATATATGTTGATAGTAAAGTAATCTAGATTGATCGAGCTCCTGGGCCTTCAGAATTTCATGTCACGCCCCCCCCCCCCCGAAATCCTGGCTAAACGAACTAATATATGTTCCAGTAAAATAGTTTAGAATGATCGAGCCCCTGGTGTGATGACAACAATATTTCATGTCACGGACCCCCCCCCCCTTCACGAAATCCTGGCTACGTGCCTGAACATCGTATTCAATTGCGTTATCTGTTATTATAACTTCAGTGATCATTTAATTGGCATTTTTGCTTTCATACAATATTCATATACATGATTTGCGTGTCGCTTCTTTACATACTTCTAATCTTCGTCAACAGGGGACAGTCAAATTTAGTATTGTAGAAGCTTTATCTCCTACGCTCCGCAAAAGTTTATTTATTTATTTTTATTTGTGGTTTCTTGCTCTGTAGAAAAATTTTTCAACGAAACTGTTGGTAAATACTGGCAGTATCCTTATGATATTTGACTATAATACGGCAATGCTGCTAGTAGCTACACGCAAGATCTATTTACGCTTTGAAATAAACAATCTGGATTGTGTAGCCAAAGTACAAAAATACTTTAAAAATTACGAAATTATGATCTCGAGGACATGGTTGAACCATAAAAGCAAACTAAATATTTTAATGGTATTGCTATCAATGATTGCCAATTAAAGGGTTAATGGAAAACTTAATGAGCGTAGAGTTCAGGTTGACCTTTAGTTTAGTTATTTTCAATGGTTGTCGTATAGCATCAATTTTTAACTTTAAACACTATTCATTTTGTTCTGGATTTTCTCAAAAACTATTCATGAG
Organism: Thermobia domestica; assembly: GCF_964235325.1. Lineage (NCBI taxonomy): Eukaryota > Metazoa > Arthropoda > Insecta > Zygentoma > Lepismatidae > Thermobia > Thermobia domestica. Next base: position 1,131,221 of record NC_137467.1, on the reverse strand, counting down.
GATTTCCATACACCCTTATGATATTGTTCAGCTTAATGAGATCTACCAATTGCTATGTGTCTCGCCTTTGGACATTCTTCCGTTAAATGCATATTATCTTTTCATTTAATGTAGTATGTATTGCAATTTTTGTATAATTTTTGTTCCAGATTTAATAAAATTCTGTTACATACTACCTGCTGTGATTCACTTGGAAATATTATGTACAGTACTTTTTAAGTTCTATATAAACAGAGGCTATTTAATGTCGTTTTTGTTCTCATGCAGGTGTATCATCTCCATCGTCTCATTTTGATCACGGCCAGCCCTTATTTCAAGACTCTGACTGATCGCAACAGGAATGTGACGCTGACCGACACCTCAGCTGATGGCTTTTATCTGGTGATCAAGTAAGTCCATTTTATATATATATATATATATATATATATATATATATATATATATATATATATATATATACCACACACACTATTTCTTGTAGCCTTTCTGTCTTCAGTAGTGTAATAGATTCCTAGATTGAGTTGTTTGAAGATTGAAGTGAAAACTTTGTAGTCGGTTCATAATACGAATATTTGTATCGTAAGTACTGTTATTTAGCTGAATTGAGTGATCACAGTAAATTGGAAATACGATATGAATAGTTTTAAACCTATTTTAACCGTGTTCAAAATTCGACCTGATTACATAAATGAGTTATTGTGTAGAAGGAGTTGGGATCGAACTACAGAACAGTATGTAGATAGTTTTATTTCGGAAATGCATATCATTTGAATTACTCAAGGTAAGCTATATGGGCAGCAGACCTCACAACTCTAGGAAAGCTAAGAGGCTCGTGTAATGCTAGATTTCTCAGAGCTTCAGGCAAGCTAAGAAAGGGAATTTGAGTAGTCGAAACTCATGTTGATGGAAACCTTACATAGTATTTTATACCCTCTTTTGGACAGCAATGGTGCTAGTGTTTTTTTTTTTTTTTTTTTTTTTTTGTGACATGACGAAGATAATTAGGATTTCTGTCGTCTGCTTCTTGTACTTGTTGTATTACCTGACCAGGATAGCTGTGCGGTTTTAGGAGGATAGCGCTGCTGTTGTGTTTACATCAGTTCGAGGGCAAGCGCGGTGGGACAACCCCAATTTCACTCTGCAGTGTATGCAACGGTTTTTAAAAGTTGCAGTATGGACGTTATGCATAGCCTAATCTCTTTCCGCTTAACAAAGAACGCCGTAAATTATGTGATTGTAGTGAACCATTCCTGCAGTAATGCAGATGTATTGTGAATACTGATATACGAATGGAACTTACCAATTTAAAAACAACATAGCACAATTGACAATTCAGTGAGCTTCTACCGTGTATTAAGCAGATTGTATAAACATTAATTACGTTTTATTCGATGGTATTATAAAACAGGAGCAGCCTGTATAACGCTGCTCGCTAGTTTGTTCGCAAGTTAATATGGAGGGTGTACCTTTGTTGTAGTTTTTTTTTTTTTTTTTTTGCTTGTTACGTAAGATGTTCTGCAAATAACTTTAATAATTTTTAAAATTGTTTGTCTTAACTTGAGCCAGGGGCGGATCCAGGCTGAATGTTTAAGGGGGCGGTCGTTCGAAGTCAAATGAAGGTAAGAGTATATTGAAAAAAAAAAGCAAAACAACTTTAGAAAAGGAAAAGTAGCTATTGTCTGCAATTTCTACAACAGAAATGGCCACCTGTGATTTCGAAAGTGGACATTTTTTTTTCTCGCCCATGTAAGTAATTTGTTGCAATTTATTCCTTTATTTGACTTGTGTAACGTAAAACAACAACAACAACAAAAAAAAGCAAGACCTACCTATTTTAGGTTTTATTTTACATTTATAATACAAAGGTGAAAATTCTTAGGTTTTATTTTTTTAATCCTATTCTAGGGGGGGGGAAATTGCCCCGCCCCCTGGATCTGCCCCTGACTTGAGCATATGCGTGAAGTGGTTTATTACGAACAGGACAAAAAGAACTGTGATAGATTGATTACAAGTAATCCGGTTAGAAACACTGCTGCTTGCATTTTAGTTCCAAAATCGGCCGCCCGCACTCGTTGGCTGGTCAGGTAATAGTAAGAGAGCAAATGGTTTTGTTTATAAATAAGAAGGACGTGTATGTGCTTAAAAATAAAGCTGGCGTATAAGATGTTACAGTATTAATACTATGTATAATTCCGTAACGCGTAAACCAATTTAAATATATATTTATTCATGCATGTTTCACAGGCCGACGTATTTTGTAGGAAGTTAGGTAATAACTTTTGCTTAGGTGTCTAACTAAAATATTCTGAGTAATGAAAAACTGGAAAAATAAATAAACAAATAAAAGTAACCAACGTCATAAACACAGTAAAAAAATGAATAATGCAAAACTTTTTTTTTTTTTTTTTGAAAAACACGATGTTAAGCATTTCAACAAAAGTGCAAATAACCAGAAGATAATAATAATGCGCTTAAAACCAGAAGATAATTCTTCACTATCACCTGTAAAGCAAAAAGGCCTTGAAGTCAATGACAAGGCACTTTAATATAAAATTAGTTTGGCTTGGCACGGACTTTAAATATTTTCATAGACAATAATAATAAATTATCTTCTGGTTTTAAGTTCATTATTATTATTACTGATTTCTGGTTTTCAGCAGTTTTGTTGAAGTTTGTTAATATTGTTCTTTCTTTTGATTTTACTTATTTATTATTATAGCAAATCCTCCATTATTATTTCGGGCAATGTTATTCTTTCCTCCTTTTCTGTCTTCAATATACAATTACTATGACTCCAAGTCTCGTAGTACATTCGAACCGATAGTATTTGTATTGATAGAATACATATGAGGGGAAAGTGTGTATTGGTATACAAGATTTTCCCTCATATCTATTCTGTTTATCAATACAATATTTTGTATAAACATTTCTTATCCCTTATAGTATTTTTCGAGATATATTTGAGGGGGCGCGGTGACTCAGTTGTAGAGCGTTCACCTCCGGTGCTTGGGGTCCCTGGTTCGATCCCAGCTCGCGCAGTGTGGACTTTCTGGTGGACAAACACCGTGCTCGTGGGTTTTCTAGGGCTTCTCCCGTTTCCTCCCACTTTCTTCATTTTGCCATTTTATTCATTTCTCATTATCACCGTCTCCTTTGGCCTAACCGGCATAATCGTCGTACGTAAAACTTAAAGATGTCATTGATTTTTTCGAGATATATTTGGATTGCGTGCTTTTATCCGGGACCACTCCAGAGTGGTCCAAAGTTGATGGGAGGATTTCTGGAGAGAATTTTCCCGACATTCTCCTAATTTTCCCTGTTCAAGTACGTTATGAACTCCAATATATAGCACCTCTGGAAAGCTTGTTTCATGGTGAATTATAAACCATAAACCATATTTTTATTTAATTATAAACCACATTGTTATTTAATTTTAATAACTGTAGCTTAAAACTACTTTGTTTATTACAAACTAAATTCAACTATTATTTAAAAAGTACTTCACAGGGAACCAAAACAACATGATACGTAACCAAATGCAGTTCAGTTTGTTCCTCTACTCATTGCGGTAACTTAGATTTTTGGGGAAACGTTTTTCTGGCAACACTGTAATTTCTATGGATGGTAACATTGAAAAGTCCACAATACGTTGCATTTCATTATCTCCTTTCGCTTATGAATAAACAACCAAAAGAAAAATGGTAAGTTTTGTATTTTTTTAGTATGACAGGCTCTTAATATATTTTCCTGCACTTTTCTTTATATACTTAGGTACATGTTTATTAGTGTATGTATTAAGAGTCTTTGTGTCACCATTAGGAGATAACAAGGCACACACATATATATAATTTGTATTTCAGGAGAAAGCTATCAATTATTTTAACAGAATTCCAGTTTAATGAGATCTAATCGACTGCAATATGCCTCACCTTTGAACAAGTTTAGAAAATCTACCACAGTTTCAAAATGAGAAACAAAACTCACTTTAAAATATGAAAACGTTAATCCATTACGACCACGCGACATGTAAAACCCAAAACGTCTCGGTCTGTGGGTCACGTTAAAAATCCTAATAATAGATAGTGAAGGTAATAGATGTCGTTACTTTTATAACAAAGTCTTTGGATAATTGGATAAATGTGATGCCATTAACTAACTAACTAACTAACTCTATGGCCTATGGAACCCGGAGGTTCAGTGCCGCGTTCACAAAAGCTCTCCACTGACTTCTATCCTTAGCTAATTGGATCCAGTTTCTACTTTGTATTCCTATCTCTGCGAGATCCATCTTAATATTATCCTCCCATCTGCGCCTAGGTCTTCCTAATGGTCGTTTTCCTATGGGTCTACCAGTCAAGACTTTGAAAGCGTTTCTACTTTCTCCCATTCTAGCTACATGACCTGCCCACCTAAGCCTCCTAGACTTGACGACCCTAACAATGTTGGGTAAACCGTATAAACTATGTAGTTCCTCGTTATGAAGCTTCCGCCATTCCCCATTCTCGTTCCTCTTGGGTCCGAATATTCTTCTCAGGATACTGTTCTCAAATACTTTCAGTCTATGTTCTTCCCTCAGAGTAAGCGACCATGTTTCGCAACCATACAGAACAACAGGCATGATTATCGTTTTATATATTTTAAGCTTCAAATTCCTCGACAGAATTCGCGACGACAAGAGATTTTGAACCGAATAGTAACACGAATTCCCTGCTTTTAGTCGACATTTAATTTCTTCGTGAATATGATTTTCGTCTGTTAATATTGATCCTAAATATTTGAAAGTATCCACTTTATCAAAAGTATTATTTAATATTTTAACGCCTCCACAATTTGCCGTATTACGGTCCCGACGCACTTCCATGTATTTAGTTTTCTCTGCATTTACTTCTAAACCCATGTCCCTGCAAGCGTTTAATAATATCTCTGCATTTATTTCTACTGTTCTCCTATCATCCCCTATTAAATTTACATCATCAGCATATGCCATAACCTGGTGAATGCCGTTCAACTCTAGGCCCTGGTTGCTATCTTTGATTTTCCTTATGGCGTATTCCAGCACAAAGTTAAATAATAATGGCGACAACGCATCTCCTTGTTTCAGGCCATTTTCGACGTGAAAGCTCGTGGACAAAAATTTTCCTACCCGGACTTTACTTTGGGATTCACTTAAACATATCTTAATTAATCTAATTAGCTTTCTCGGTATTCCAAGCTCTGTAAGAACGTTGTATGAGTGTATGAGTGATGCCATTGGGTTTGTTAAGTGTAAACAGTTACACGTTAGACGTCTCTAATGCACAGTAGGCCGAAGGTTCGGAGAAAAAATAGTATACAATAAATTATCTTCTGTTGGATCTATTCTGTTTTCAGAAAGGAGCAGATCAGTGCATTGTTCGTTTTACCTACAAAGGTTGGATAAATCGAGAGCTGTTGAGTTTGTAAACGATGGGTCGTTCAGAGCGCCAGGAGGTAAATTGCGAATACCGCAGTTGTGAGAAAAGGAGACATTAACTTTGTAGGGTGTTCTAAACTACATAGAAAAGTTAATATTCCCTTTTTACTTTTGGTGAGTTATAAAGTATCTGAACGCGAATCTTTTACTCTCTAAGAGGAGCTTGAGACACAGATTTTCAAGATAAAATATATTCAAAATAACGAAAAGTGCACTCAACGGGCCATGAAAGAAGCTACCATTATCGCAGAGATCATATTCCAGAATTTCTGTGCTAGAGAGATGATTTCTTATGTAATGGTATTAATGTGAATTGTTTGGAGAATTAAACTTCGTTTAACTTTCTGAGACAATGTATTTGTTTCGTCATCTTTCCAGGTTCATTTACTTGAATGAGCTAAACCTGCAGGATATTTTTGATGCTGTGAGAATGTACCAACTAGCTCATAAGTTCCAGGTGCCCGACATGATACGAGAATGCTCCAGAGCAGTTTGTCAGTATATAAATCAATCCTCCATTTGGTTAGCCTTGGAGTGTGGCGTCTCTTTTAGAGATAAAGCAATCACGGAGGTTGCCATTCAGGTAATTTTAATCTCTAAGTTCTAATTCTGGTATACGGACAAAATATCACCCCTTAAACCAGCGTCTCCCAACCTTTTTCAACTTGCGGCACACTACGTGTGTAACTTGAATTCTCGCGGCACACAGATAGTTACTATTATTATTATTTGCAAATATAAAATACCATGTTATTTTTTTTTCTGTGATTACTGATCTCCTTCTCACAGAGACCAAAGCTCGTTTACTGGTTTTTCGCTATGCTAATTCATTATACTTATTTTTTATTCTAATTTTAAAATGGAAAACAATTGCAATGAAATATAGGACTCAGATTTTTAAAAAAAATACGCTTTCTTCTTCGAAAACTGTATCCAACCTTTCACTAAGAACGAAGATCACTAAATAACGAACGAGGAAACAAATGTCTGGTACTTTTAACTTTGCTGTTTTAACCAAAACCGGTGCATATTATTGCAATCACAAAGCTTGCGTCGAAGTCAAAACACACTTGTTGAACAAAGTGTTGTTCTGTCATTCACGTGCGAATGAGTGTTCTACGAACGTTCACTTGACGCGTACTGTACAAGTGCTTCCATTTCTTTCTTGGTGTTAGTATGACTCTCAATTGAAGCGAAACACAGCAACTAACCGTGGAAATGTGTACGAACCGAAATACTGTCTGCTACACAGTAATAGATGTAGAATAATATATTACAATTACAGTAATTTTTCCATGGAAGAAATTCATAGTAATATGAAATACAAAAATAAAAATTTTTCCTATGTCTTGCAATTTGGTTGCTATAGAATTAATAATTTTGTTTCGATTTCCTCGCGGCACACCAGCAGTCCATTCGCGGCACACCGGTTGGGAAACGCTGCTTTAAACCGTTGAGGGACAAAATATCACGTGGACGAAACCTCGCGGAACAAAATCTTGTCTGGCCAAAAGCTCGCGATTCAAAATCACGCCAAGGTAAAACGTCTCCATAACAATGTATTTAATGCAGACAGTTCAATACACAGAATATAGGCTATATATTAATTATCCTGGGCCCTGCCAGTCATTTTAAGTGTAGTATTATGAATTTCACTAACGCATGATTCTAAAGTCCGTATTTAGAAACACGATAATGAAGTTAGCAATTATATATATCGAGAAAGCCAGCCAGGAATTTTCTGCAGGATTTTCCAACATTAGAATAAATCTAGGTAATCCATTTCCTAACCAGTCCAGCTATTGGAGTTTGGTGTTTTCCTTTATGTATTCCTCAGATTACACTTATTTGCTTTTATCAGCAATTACAGGACCAGACCTGTAGCCAGCCCAAAAATGTAGGGGGAAGGGGGGCGGCGAAAGTTAGGGGGGCCCGATCCAACCATATTATAGTTCATTTGCCAGCCTACTGTGAAAATTTTAGAGGGGACCAGCCAAAATTTAGGGGACTCTCGATCCCCCTGGATACGGGCCTGTACAGGACTACAAAATATCACGTATTTTCATAGGTTTTTTCTTAATTACCAAAAACAGTGGTGCCATTCTATTTTTTAACAACAGTCTCTCTCTCGATCTCTCTCTCCCTCTCTCTCGCTATATATATAGGGTGTCACACCAGGACTGGCCATATTTTGAGAAATGATAATATGGTTCATGACAAGCAATTATTCGAGGTATCGATGAAAAGACCATTCTATTTAGTACTCATTGTTTCGAAAGCGCATATCTACGGAACTAATGAAGATATCAGAGTGATTCAAAAACATGTAGGTAGCACACGTAATAGGCAATAGCTACGTATGACATTCATTACACTCACAGCTCTCAGTGTTCCGGGCAAACCGAAATTTATACTCAAACTTATTTCTGCCCGTTGAATTGAAACAATTCAAAGTTGCTTGCTTTCACAATAAAGCAAGCAAGCGAAAAAGCACAGGGGTATTTTCATAAATTTGTTTAGCTTCTCTCTTTCACTCTTGGCTAGGTCATGCGTGATATTTTAAGAACCGATTCTAGCAAACCGGTACGAATCGGCTGAATAGTGCCACTGCCTAAATAGGAGGAAGTTAATAAACACATTTTTACAAACGTTATTAAATCATATTTTGATGTCGAAATTAGATTCTAATTTTTTAACAAAATGTTTTCTTTGAATATAACATAAGTTGTGTGTGGTTGCATAACTTTCGAAAATAATATTGCTTGTTACAGGAATGGGGAAAGTGTGATTGATAATTTTCCTAATAGAGTAACGGATTGATGTATAATTGTCATCTCCCTGAATGTTGTCGTTAATCCTCGGAATGCCTAAGTTGAACCATTTTAAGCCTATGTAAATTTCTCGTAAAAGAATTAGATAATTTTGCCAGAATAGAGTCAACAAATATACAGTTCTCAGTCGACGTAAGCGATGACTACTCTAAAGAGAAAACTCATTTCTTAGGAGAAATTAGCATGTATCCAAAGTTGCCTCATCCTGGTGTTCTGAAAGTTATTGCTTAGTTAGTGTTTACAGTTGTATCCTCCTATGATTCATCTCATTATCACCATCTCCCTTAACTTCGGTGTGGATACGTTGGACTTTAAATGCGAAAAAGAACTAATATTTAAGAGTTAGTGGTTTTTGTTTGCTATATTTCATTATCTATACTGTAGTCCAGCGTAGCGTAGTCGCTAACGGTCTCGCCTTCGGTGCGAGCGGTTCCAAGTTCGATTCCCGGTGGGGGCACTCGGCCGAAAAAGTGTTAAAAGCTTTTTCAATTGGCCAGCCATCCTGAATGAGGTTTTCCTGGATTTTTTCATTCACATCAGGCAAATGTCGGAGTGGTACCTAACATATAGGTCCCAGGCCGCTTCCTTCCCTTTTTCCGGATAGTGTGCTCGTCAGGGAATGCCATCCCTCAAATGTGACGGGCTAACATCGGCATAGATGGAGCAAGCCCAGAAATATAAATTCTTAATCCTAAAATCCTGCATACTGTGCATCTTCATAGTGTCATAACAGACAGAATGATGAGGGTGAACTTTATTGTCAATTCAGCTTAACAGATGGCGTAGTCTCCGTATAGCATCAATTTTTAGCTTCACAAGGAAATAGATTTTCTCCACTTGCCCGAAACACACTTATCCATGTAATTTTTTCAAGCGAATGAGATCTGTCGATTGACTCATGTCTTATTTTTGAATCTTTATTTTTAATCGCTAACGATAAACTAGAATTTTACCAAGTGTTATAAGCAGAAACATGTACACTTATGTCCAAAATGATTGTCGCATGTCTATAACGGTCTTCTTGTAAGAATATAACTTGATAATGATTTTGCAGCGTACTTTTAATATTGATACTATGTGTTTTATCGGGGAAATGTGTGTTTGTGATAAGTTTCATAGGAAAAGAATTATAAATACGAAAATTAGAATGAGTAAAACAAAATGTTGCTAAATGGATAAGAAAGTTTTATTTTCGTTTTATTGTTCTTATTTACTGCTCTTTTGACGTGAAATTTGCCACATACATGTCTTTGCCGATTATACACATACTAATATTGTAAGAAAAACCAGGCGGATCCGTTATCAAATTATATTCCTACAGCAACATATTTATAGACATGCGACAATAATTTTGGACATGAGTGTACATAAGTATTTAGTAGTAATATAAATAATGATCTGCATGAATTGATTATCGTAAATTTATTCCAATTGTTTGAAAGTGTGTAGAAAAATACATTAACTTACAAGTATTTATGTCTTATCATTAACAGAACTTGAAATACAACTGTAGTTCTGCTTTAAGAGAGAACGGCATGCCTACCGTATCAGTTGCCGTGATGGAATTCGTCCTTGACCAGGAGACGCTGAGGATATCATCGGAGTTGGAATTATGGGAAGCGGTTGTTGAGTGGTCCGTCTGCCAATGTAGAAAGCGAAATGAGTTGGTGACCACTGATAACATGCGACGATTGATGCTTCCTCTACTGAAGAAGATCCGGTTCCTTACAATGGCGAAGCAGGAATTCACCTCAGGACCTGGAACAACGGGATTGTTATCAGAAGACGAGAGAGTGGCTGTGATATACAACCTACTGAAGCCGGGAAGCTTGAAGATGCCTGATACGCTAAGTGATTGTGCAGTGAAAAGAAACAACTTCGACCAGTTATTTCAAGAACTTAAGCTTGACCAGTTGATTGATGTCTATCCAGGGAACGGGAAAGAAAAGACACTTGTTCACTATTACCAATGTAGAGATGATTCTCGTTCTGTGAAGGAGTATTTTCAGGCCACACGCGGCGGATGTGTCGAAAGCGTTTTCATCACCACGCAATCTACAAACAAACAAGTTCTTCAAAAACTTTATCCGGACAGAGATATATCATCCTATGAAGAAAAATGCGAGATATCGATATTTAAAAATAATACTCTAAATGAGAAAACTCTGTTTAATCAAAGAGTTCCGTGGGACAGTATTTGGACACACGTAATCCGCCCTCCTCTGCTGTTGAACGAGGGAGATTTAGTGATAGTGCAGCTCAGACTACTTACAACCGGATGGTATCCGCTCACGAAACCCAGCATCGAAGCTTTCCAAATTTTCAGATACGTCACATCCAATGGTTACTGCTTTGTCAGAGGGTTCTCATCCCCAATCAACCCTTATCAATCACCTTCACAGCAAATATAATTGTTTAATTTCCAACTATCAACAATTAAAAGTTATTAGTAATTGAAGTTACTACGTTTGTTTCATTTTTTACTAGAAAATGCCTCCACCTGTTACTGTGGACAGTGTTTTCCGTTCTTTCTTCTGCCGTTTTCGCATAGAATTCGTCGGAGTCTCATAGGAAATTCGAATCCCCTTATAGCCATCTTAGTGAATCCTCGTATAGCCAGTTTCTTTCCAGTTCAGGCCGGTAGCCAGCCCGAAAAGGTAGGGGACCCCGGTAGCAGTTAGGGGGTCCCGATCCAACCATATTATAGTTCATCACTATATAATATTTCATTTGCAAGCCTACCGTGAAAATTTTAGGGGGTCCCGGCCCCCTAGACCCCCGTGAATACGGGCCTGTTCCATCTAACTCTGTTATCCCTCTTTTATCTAAAACTAGCATATATTACCCGCTTCGCTGGGTTGAAATGAAAATTTAAATGCACAACTCCATATCTCATGTGTTTAATACCCGTGAAATATGCTTGCAGTAAATGTTAACATTATATCGCCTGTCATTTATGTTAACCCGCCGAGTGACACGGTCATGCGGGTTGCATATAAATACGTTTATTTTTACCTATGATGAACTAACAAAGGATTTGTACGTTATGGACACTTGAATCGTCAATTATCTCAAGACACTGGTAATTAAAAATTAAAGTGATATGATAAAAACAATCTAGGGTCCAAATCCTAATAACCCCCCAAAAATGAAAGAAATTGGTTCAGCCGTATTAGCGTGATGAGGGAACAAAGGATTTGTACGTTCTCTTTTATATATATAGATTTGTATTTAAAAAAAAATCTTCTTTAGTGATACCTTGCCTTACAAATCCTATGTAATGTGCAAATTTCCAGTTTGTAGCTTAAACAGTTTGGCGAAGGCGTTGATTGTTTTGCCAGGACTTCTTTTATAGAGAGAGTTGCCAGTGACAATCAATATATAATGCAGTGCGGGCCAAACCGAAATAACAGCCAAATTAGGGAGCCAGCCAGTTTTCATTTTCCTTGCCCCCAACGAAGGCGAATATTTTCTAAATGTTCTTTAGTTATAGTTTCAGAATTTTTGGTTTATTACGCATGTCCTGCTTCTTATTTCACCGGTCTAGGCCAATTACATACTGACTATGAAATCTGCACTTTTTTCTGTAATAAAAACGGCCCATTATCAACGATCTAATCTTGTAGAATGCCCTCTGTAACCAAAAAGTTAAAGAAAAATTTTCACAGCTAAAAATTGTCTCGATTCAGGTGCAAGCAAGCTACACTTTTCTTGTTACACATGGAGTTAAGAAAAGGAATAAATAGTATTTTTCATAAGTTGAGTTGAGTTGGTTTTGAGTTTGATTTTCCTTTCAGCAGCGAGGCTATATGAGGCCAGACCTAGTGATTAACGTAGAGTCCGAACCACATGAGCTCCCGCCAGGAATCGAACCCGTTCTCCCACGCGTACGCTAACCGCTTGTCCACGAAGTATAGCTCGTATAATATTTTTCATGTTTATTTTTGGGCTGTCATTTCACCATCACTGCTCTAAGAATGTTGACACCCTAGGCGAGGAATAGTTCGTCGCTTCTGTGATATTTCGGTGACCCTCCTTGCCTCAACAAAGTTAACGTCATATCGATTTCGATCAAATACACGGTGAAGCTAGCTTACACTATGTTGTCATTCGTCACCAGACACCCACTCAAGTACCATATCGAATCTTCCAGACAAGATTTTGTAGGGTCACCTTATGCCGCAATGACGTCCGCAACTCTTCGAGGAAGATTTTCCGCCAATTTTCAATTGATGTCAAAGGGAATCGTGGTTCATTCATCCTGCAAAGCGGCAACCAGTTTAGTGGTAATTCTTGGGCGACATGGCCTGGCTCTCAAATGGAGCTCCAACTCGTCCAAAAGGTTTAAATGGGTTGAGATCTAGACTTTGAACTGGCGAATCAAGTTTTCCCACACCCATGTCGTTGAACCATGTGTTTATAATGCTCCTGTATGACATGGAACATTTTTGTGCTGAAACAGGTATAGACCAATACTGAATTCTTTCCATAATGCCGGTAGCGCAGAATTGTCTACAATTGTTTGGTGTGATTCGACATTCATGTTTTCCCCAACTGAAACAAGACGACCAAGACTATAACACAAAAAGCAAGACTACACCTTCATGCCACTTACTCTCAAATTCACTGTGGGTATGATACAGTCCTATAAAGAGATTTTTCCAGGCGCACGCTACAGCCAGACATGTAAATCGGATCGCCACATCTGGTAGCGTGAAACATCACTACATATGACGGATATCCATTGTCCGAGAGTTCAATGGCGGTGTTCCGTCCACCACTGTAAACGACGGGTCACATTTCGGACTGCGGCATTAGGCTCGTGAACTGCTGCTCGATCATGAAAATCAAGTGCGGTGATCAGCACTATTGGAAGCCGATCGAAACGCTGCATCACACTTATAGGCTCAGTAAGTTTAGCATCATTCAAGATGGGCGGTCTCCATGTTCTCTTCTTGCCTGCAACAGACCTGCATTCTCTAATGGATAAATTGTTAGGCTCTGCCATATCAAGATATCTCTACAACACGTGTAACTCGCAAATCAATGTTTAATAATGAAAATTCTTTGATACTGGGAAAACAATATGTTCACGAAGGAATACACTAATAATAAAGACTCTTTGGTACTGGGAAAACAATATGTTCACGAAGGAATACACTAATAATGAAAACTCTTTGATACTGGGAAAACAAATATGTTCACGAAGGAATACACTAATAATAAAGACTCTTTGGTACTGGGAAAACAATATGTTCACGAAGGAATACACTAATAATGAAAACTCTTTGATACTGGGAAAATAAATATGTTCACGAAGGAAATCACTAATAATGAAAACTCTTTGATACTGGGAAAACAAATATGTTCACGAAGGAATACACTAATAATGAAAACTCTTTGATACTGGGAAAACAAATATGTTCACGAAGGAATACACTAATAATGAAAACTCTTTGATACTGGGAAAACAAATATGTTCACGAAGGAATACACTAATAATGAAAACTCTTTGATACTGGGAAAACAAATATGTTCACGAAGGAATACACTAATAATAAAGACTCTTTGGTACTGGGAAAACAATATGTTCACGAAGGAATACACTAATAATGAAAACTCTTTGATACTGGGAAAACAATGTTCACGAAGGAAATCACTAATAATGAAAACTCTTTGGTACTGGGAAAACAAATATGTTCACGAAGGAATACACTAATGATGAAAACTCTTTGATACTGGAAAAACAATGTTCACGAAGGAAATCACTAATAATGAAAACTCTTTGGTACTGGGAAAACAAATATGTTCACGAAGGAATACACTAATGATGAAAACTCTTTGATACTGGAAAAACAATGTTCACGAAGGAAATCACTAATAATGAAAACTCTTTGATACTGGGAAAACAAATATGTTCACGAAGGAATACACTAATAATGAAAACTCTTTGATACTGGGAAAACAAATATGTTCACGAAGGAAATCACTAATAATGAAAACTCTTTGATACTGGGAAAACAAATATGTTCACGAAGCAATACACTAATGATGAAAACTCTTTGATACTGGAAAAACAAATATGTTCACGAAGGAATACACTAATGATGAAAACTCTTTGGTACTGGGAAAACAAATATGTTCACGAAGGAATACACTAATGATGAAAACTCTTTGATACTGGAAAAACAATGTTCACGAAGGAAATCACTAATAATGAAAACTCTTTGATACTGGGAAAACAAATATGTTCACGAAGGAATACACTAATAATGAAAACTCTTTGATACTGGGAAAACAAATATGTTCACGAAGGAATACACTAATAATGAAAACTCTTTGATACTGGGAAAACAAATATGTTCACGAAGGAATACACTAATAATGAAAACTCTTTGATACTGGGAAAACAAATATGTTCACGAAGGAATACACTAATAATAAAGACTCTTTGGTACTGGGAAAACAATATGTTCACGAAGGAATACACTAATAATGAAAACTCTTTGATACTGGGAAAACAATGTTCACGAAGGAATACACTAATAATGAAAACTCTTTGATACTGGAAAAACAAATATGTTCACGAAGGAATACACTAATGATGAAAACTCTTTGATACTGGGAAAACAAATATGTTCACGAAGGAATACACTAATGATGAAAACTCTTTGATACTGGAAAAACAATGTTCACGAAGGAAATCACTAATAATGAAAACTCTTTGATACTGGGAAAACAAATATGTTCACGAAGGAATACACTAATAATGAAAACTCTTTGATACTGGGAAAACAAATATGTTCACGAAGGAATACACTAATGATGAAAACTCTTTGATACTGGGAAAACAAATATGTTCACGAAGGAATACACTAATAATAAAGACTCTTTGGTACTGGGAAAACAATATGTTCACGAAGGAATACACTAATGATGAAAACTCTTTGATACTGGAAAAACAATGTTCACGAAGGAAATCACTAATAATGAAAACTCTGTGATACTGGGAAAACAAATATGTTCACGAAGGAATACACTAATAATAAAGACTCTTTGGTACTGGGAAAACAATATGTTCACGAAGGAATACACTAATAATGAAAACTCTTTGATACTGGGAAAATAAATATGTTCACGAAGGAATACACTAATAATGAAAACTCTTTGATACTGGGAAAACAAATATGTTCACGAAGGAATACACTAATAATGAAAACTCTTTGATACTGGGAAAACAAATATGTTCACGAAGGAATACACTAATAATGAAAACTCTTTGATACTGGGAAAACAAATATGTTCACGAAGGAATACACTAATAATGAAAACTCTTTGATACTGGGAAAACAAATATGTTCACGAAGGAATACACTAATAATAAAGACTCTTTGGTACTGGGAAAACAATATGTTCACGAAGGAATACACTAATAATGAAAACTCTTTGATACTGGGAAAACAATGTTCACGAAGGAAATCACTAATAATGAAAACTCTTTGGTACTGGGAAAACAAATATGTTCACGAAGGAATACACTAATGATGAAAACTCTTTGATACTGGAAAAACAATGTTCACGAAGGAAATCACTAATAATGAAAACTCTTTGGTACTGGGAAAACAAATATGTTCACGAAGGAATACACTAATGATGAAAACTCTTTGATACTGGAAAAACAATGTTCACGAAGGAAATCACTAATAATGAAAACTCTTTGATACTGGGAAAACAAATATGTTCACGAAGGAATACACTAATAATGAAAACTCTTTGATACTGGGAAAACAAATATGTTCACGAAGGAAATCACTAATAATGAAAACTCTTTGATACTGGGAAAACAAATATGTTCACGAAGCAATACACTAATGATGAAAACTCTTTGATACTGGAAAAACAAATATGTTCACGAAGGAATACACTAATGATGAAAACTCTTTGGTACTGGGAAAACAAATATGTTCACGAAGGAATACACTAATGATGAAAACTCTTTGATACTGGAAAAACAATGTTCACGAAGGAAATCACTAATAATGAAAACTCTTTGATACTGGGAAAACAAATATGTTCACGAAGGAATACACTAATAATGAAAACTCTTTGATACTGGGAAAACAAATATGTTCACGAAGGAATACACTAATAATGAAAACTCTTTGATACTGGGAAAACAAATATGTTCACGAAGGAATACACTAATAATGAAAACTCTTTGATACTGGGAAAACAAATATGTTCACGAAGGAATACACTAATAATAAAGACTCTTTGGTACTGGGAAAACAATATGTTCACGAAGGAATACACTAATAATGAAAACTCTTTGATACTGGGAAAACAATGTTCACGAAGGAATACACTAATAATGAAAACTCTTTGATACTGGAAAAACAAATATGTTCACGAAGGAATACACTAATGATGAAAACTCTTTGATACTGGGAAAACAAATATGTTCACGAAGGAATACACTAATGATGAAAACTCTTTGATACTGGAAAAACAATGTTCACGAAGGAAATCACTAATAATGAAAACTCTTTGATACTGGGAAAACAAATATGTTCACGAAGGAATACACTAATAATGAAAACTCTTTGATACTGGGAAAACAAATATGTTCACGAAGGAATACACTAATGATGAAAACTCTTTGATACTGGGAAAACAAATATGTTCACGAAGGAATACACTAATGATGAAAACTCTTTGATACTGGAAAAACAATGTTCACGAAGGAAATCACTAATAATGAAAACTCTTTGATACTGGGAAAACAAATATGTTCACGAAGGAATACACTAATAATGAAAACTCTTTGATACTGGGAAAACAAATATGTTCACGAAGGAATACACTAATGATGAAAACTCTTTGATACTGGAAAAACAAATATGTTCACGAAGGAATACACTAATGATGAAAACTCTTTGGTACTGGGAAAACAAATATGTTCACGAAGGAATACACTAATGATGAAAACTCTTTGATACTGGGAAAACAAATATGTTCACGAAGGAATACACTAATGATGAAAACTCTTTGATACTGGAAAAACAATGTTCATGAAGGAAATCACTAATAATGAAAACTCTTTGATACTGGGAAAACAAATATGTTCACGAAGGAATACACTAATAATGAAAACTCTTTGATACTGGGAAAACAAATATGTTCACGAAGGAATACACTAATAATGAAAACTCTTTGATACTGGGAAAACAAATATGTTCACGAAGGAATACACTAATAATGAAAACTCTTTGATACTGGGAAAACAAATATGTTCACGAAGGAATACACTAATGATGAAAACTCTTTGATACTGGGAAAACAAATATGTTCACGAAGGAATACACTAATGATGAAAACTCTTTGATACTGGAAAAACAATGTTCACGAAGGAAATCACTAATAATGAAAACTCTTTGATACTGGGAAAACAAATATGTTCACGAAGGAATACACTAATAATGAAAACTCCTTGATACTGGGAAAACAAATATGTTCACGAAGGAATACACTAATAATGAAAACTCTTTGATACTGGGAAAACAAATATGTTCACGAAGGAATACACTAATAATGAAAACTCTTTGATACTGGAAAAACAATGTTCACGAAGGAAATCACTAATAATGAAAACTCTTTGATACTGGGAAAACAAATATGTTCACGAAGGAATACACTAATAATGAAAACTCCTTGATACTGGGAAAACAAATATGTTCACGAAGGAATACACTAATAATGAAAACTCTTTGATACTGGGAAAACAAATATGTTCACGAAGGAATACACTAATAATGAAAACTCTTTGATACTGGGAAAACAATGTTCACGAAGGAAATCACTAATAATGAAAACTCTTTGATACTGGGAAAACAAATATGTTCACGAAGGAATACACTAATAATGAAAACTCCTTGATACTGGGAAAACAAATATGTTCACGAAGGAATACACTAATAATGAAAACTCTTTGATACTGGAAAAACAATGTTCACGAAGGAATACACTAATAATGAAAACTCTTTGATACTGGGAAAACAAATATGTTCACGAAGGAATACACTAATGATGAAAACTCTTTGATACTGGAAAAACAATGTTCACGAAGGAAATCACTAATAATGAAAACTCTTTGATACTGGGAAAACAAATATGTTCACGAAGGAATACACTAATAATGAAAACTCCTTGATACTGGGAAAACAAATATGTTCACGAAGGAATACACTAATAATGAAAACTCTTTGATACTGGGAAAACAAATATGTTCACGAAGGAATACACTAATAATGAAAACTCTTTGATACTGGGAAAACAATGTTCACGAAGGAAATCACTAATAATGAAAACTCTTTGATACTGGGAAAACAAATATGTTCACGAAGGAATACACTAATAATGAAAACTCCTTGATACTGGGAAAACAAATATGTTCACGAAGGAATACACTAATAATGAAAACTCTTTGATACTGGAAAAACAATGTTCACGAAGGAATACACTAATAATGAAAACTCTTTGATACTGGGAAAACAAATATGTTCACGAAGGAATACACTAATGATGAAAACTCTTTGATACTGGAAAAACAATGTTCACGAAGGAAATCACTAATAATGAAAACTCTTTGATACTGGGAAAACAAATATGTTCACGAAGGAATACACTAATAATGAAAACTCCTTGATACTGGGAAAACAAATATGTTCACGAAGGAATACACTAATAATGAAAACTCTTTGATACTGGGAAAACAAATATGTTCACGAAGGAATACACTAATGATGAAAACTCTTTGATACTGGAAAAACAATGTTCACGAAGGAAATCACTAATAATGAAAACTCTTTGATACTGGGAAAACAAATATGTTCACGAAGGAATACACTAATAATGAAAACTCCTTGATACTGGGAAAACAAATATGTTCACGAAGGAATACACTAATAATGAAAACTCTTTGATACTGGGAAAACAAATATGTTCACGAAGGAATACACTAATAATGAAAACTCTTTGATACTGGAAAAACAATGTTCACGAAGGAAATCACTAATAATGAAAACTCTTTGATACTGGGAAAACAAATATGTTCACGAAGGAATACACTAATAATGAAAACTCTTTGATACTGGGAAAACAAATATGTTCACGAAGAAATACACTAATGATGAAAACTCTTTGATACTGGGAAAACAAATATGTTCACGAAAGAATACACTAATAATGAAAACTGTTTGATACTGGGAAAACAAATATGTTCACGAAGGAATACACTAATAATGAAAACTCTTTGATAATGGGAAAACAAATATGTTCACGAAGGAATACACTAATAATAAAGACTCTTTGGTACTGGGAAAACAATATGTTCACGAAGGAATACACTAATAATGAAAACTCTTTGATACTGGGAAAACAATGTTCACGAAGGAAATCACTAATAATGAAAATTCTTTGATACTGGGAAAACAAATATGTTCACGAAGGAATACACTAATGATGAAAACTCTTTGATACTGGAAAAACAATGTTCACGAAGGAAATCACTAATAATGAAAACTCTTTGGTACTGGGAAAACAAATATGTTCACGAAGGAATACACTAATGATGAAAACTCTTTGATACTGGAAAAACAAATATGTTCACGAAGGAATACACGAATGATGAAAACTCTTTGATACTGGGAAAACAAATATGTTCACGAAGGAATACACTAATGATGAAAACTCTTTGATACTGGAAAAACAATGTTCACGAAGGAAATCACTAATAATGAAAACTCTTTGATACTGGGAAAACAAATATGTTCACGAAGGAATACACTAATGATGAAAACTCTTTGATACTGGGAAAACAAATATGTTCACGAAGGAATACACTAATGATGAAAACTCTTTGATACTGGGAAAACAAATATGTTCACGAAGGAATACACTAATGATGAAAACTCTTTGATACTGGAAAAACAATGTTCACGAAGGAAATCACTAATAATGAAAACTCTTTGATACTGGGAAAACAAATATGTTCACGAAGCAATACACTAATGATGAAAACTCTTTGATACTGGAAAAACAAATATGTTCACGAAGGAATACACTAATGATGAAAACTCTTTGGTACTGGGAAAACAAATATGTTCACGAAGGAATACACTAATGATGAAAACTCTTTGATACTGGAAAAACAATGTTCACGAAGGAAATCACTAATAATGAAAACTCTTTGATACTGGGAAAACAAATATGTTCACGAAGCAATACACTAATGATGAAAACTCTTTGATACTGGAAAAACAAATATGTTCACGAAGGAATACACTAATGATGAAAACTCTTTGGTACTGGGAAAACAAATATGTTCACGAAGGAATACAGTAATGATGAAAACTCTTTGATACTGGAAAAACAATGTTCACGAAGGAAATCACTAATAATGAAAACTCTTTGATACTGGGAAAACAAATATGTTCACGAAGGAATACACTAATAATGAAAACTCTTTGATACTGGGAAAACAAATATGTTCACGAAGGAATACACTAATAATGAAAACTCTTTGATACTGGGAAAACAAATATGTTCACGAAGGAATACACTAATAATGAAAACTCTTTGATACTGGGAAAACAAATGTTCACGAAGGAATACACTAATGATGAGAACTCTTTGATACTGGGAAAACAAATATGTTCACGAAGGAATACACTAATGATGAAAGCTCTTTGATACTGGAAAAACAATGTTCAAGAAGGAAATCACTAATAATGAAAACTCTTTGATACTGGGAAAACAAATATGTTCACGAAGGAATACACTAATAATGAAAACTCTTTGATACTGGGAAAACAAATATGTTCACGAAGGAATACACTAATGATGAAAACTCTTTGATACTGGGAAAACAAATATGTTCACGAAGGAATACACTAATGATGAAAACTCTTTGATACTGGGAAAACAAATATGTTCACGAAGGAATACACTAATGATGAAAAATCTTTGATACTGGAAAAACAATGTTCACGAAGGAAATCACTAATAATGAAAACTCTTTGATACTGGGAAAACAAATATGTTCACGAAGGAATACACTAATAATGAAAACTCTTTGATACTGGGAAAACAAATATGTTCACGAAGGAATACACTAATGATGAAAACTCTTTGATACTGGAAAAACAATGTTCACGAAGGAAATCACTAATAATGAAAACTCTTTGATACTGGGAAAACAAATATGTTCACGAAGGAATACACTAATAATGAAAACTCCTTGATACTGGGAAAACAAATATGTTCACGAAGGAATACACTAATAATGAAAACTCTTTGATACTGGGAAAACAAATATGTTCACGAAGGAATACACTAATAATGAAAACTCTTTGATACTGGGAAAACAAATATGTTCACGAAGGAATACACTAATGATGAAAACTCTTTGATACTGGGAAAACAAATATGTTCACGAAGGAATACACTAATGATGAAAACTCTTTGATACTGGAAAAACAATGTTCACGAAGGAAATCACTAATAATGAAAACTCTTTGATACTGGGAAAACAAATATGTTCACGAAGGAATACACTAATAATGAAAACTCTTTGATACTGGGAAAACAAATATGTTCACGAAGGAATACACTAATAATGAAAACTCTTTGATACTGGGAAAACAAATATGTTCACGAAGGAATACACTAATAATGAAAACTCTTTGATACTGGGAAAACAAATATGTTCACGAACGAATACACTAATGATGAAAACTCTTTGATACTGGGAAAACAAATATGTTCACGAAGGAATACACTAATGATGAAAACTCTTTGATACTGGAAAAACAATGTTCACGAAGGAAATCACTAATAATGAAAACTCTTTGA
This sequence comes from Thermobia domestica, assembly GCF_964235325.1. NCBI lineage: Eukaryota > Metazoa > Arthropoda > Insecta > Zygentoma > Lepismatidae > Thermobia > Thermobia domestica. The sequence goes on along the minus strand of NC_137467.1, from coordinate 1,109,027 downwards.
TACTGGGAAAACAAATATGTTCACGAAGGAATACACTAATAATGAAAACTCTTTGATACTGGGAAAACAAATATGTTCACGAAGGAATACACTAATAATGAAAACTCTTTGATACTGGGAAAACAAATATGTTCACGAAGGAATACACTAATAATGAAAACTCTTTGATACTGGGAAAACAAATATGTTCACGAAGGAATACACTAATGATGAAAACTCTTTGATACTGTGAAAACAAATATGTTCACGAAGGAATACACTAATGATGAAAACTCTTTGATACTGGAAAAACAATGTTCACGAAGGAAATCACTAATAATGAAAACTCTTTGATACTGGGAAAACAAATATGTTCACGAAGGAATACACTAATAATGAAAACTCTTTGATACTGGAAAAACAATGTTCACGAAGGAAATCACTAATAATGAAAACTCTTTGGTACTGGAAAAACAATGTTCACGAAGGAAATCACTAATAATGAAAACTCTTTGATACTGGGAAAACAAATATGTTCACGAAGGAATACACTAATAATGAAAACTCTTTGATACTGGGAAAACAAATATGTTCACGAAGGAATACACTAATGATGAAAACTCTTTGATACTGGGAAAACAAATATGTTCACGAAGGAATACACTAATAATGAAAACTCTTTGATACTGGGAAAACAAATATGTTCACGAAGGAATACACTAATAATAAAGACTCTTTGATACTGGGAAAACAAATATGTTCACGAAGGAATACACTAATGATGAAAACTCTTTGATACTGGGAAAACAAATATGTTCACGAAGGAATACACGAATGATGAAAACTCTTTGATACTGGGAAAACAAATATGTTCACGAAGGAATACACTAATAATGAAAACTCTTTGATACTGGGAAAACAAATATGTTCACGAAGGAATACACTAATGATGAAAACTCTTTGATACTGGGAAAACAAATATGTTCACGAAGGAATACACTAATGATGAAAACTCTTTGATACTGGAAAAACAATGTTCACGAAGGAAATCACTAATAATGAAAACTCTTTGATACTGGGAAAACAAATATGTTCACGAAGGAATACACTAATAATGAAAACTCTTTGATACTGGGAAAACAAATATGTTCACGAAGGAATACACTAATGATGAAAACTCTTTGATACTGGGAAAACAAATATGTTCACGAAGGAATACACTAATGATGAAAACTCTTTGGTACTGGGAAAACAAATATGTTCACGAAGGAATACACTAATGATGGAAACTCTTTGATACTGGAAAAACAATGTTCACGAAGGAAATCACTAATAATGAAAACTCTTTGATACTGGGAAAACAAATATGTTCACGAAGGAATACACTAATGATGAAAACTCTTTGATACTGGGAAAACAAATATGTTCACGAAGGAATACACTAATGATGAAAACTCTTTGATACTGGGAAAACAAATATGTTCACGAAGGAATACACTAATGATGAAAAATCTTTGATACTGGAAAAACAATGTTCACGAAGGAAATCACTAATAATGAAAACTCTTTGATACTGGGAAAACAAATATGTTCACGAAGGAATACACTAATAATGAAAACTCTTTGATACTGGGAAAACAAATATGTTCACGAAGGAATACACTAATGATGAAAACTCTTTGATACTGGAAAAACAATGTTCACGAAGGAAATCACTAATAATGAAAACTCTTTGATACTGGGAAAACAAATATGTTCACGAAGGAATACACTAATAATGAAAACTCCTTGATACTGGGAAAACAAATATGTTCACGAAGGAATACACTAATAATGAAAACTCTTTGATACTGGGAAAACAAATATGTTCACGAAGGAATACACTAATAATGAAAACTCTTTGATACTGGGAAAACAAATATGTTCACGAAGGAATACACTAATGATGAAAACTCTTTGATACTGGGAAAACAAATATGTTCACGAAGGAATACACTAATGATGAAAACTCTTTGATACTGGAAAAACAATGTTCACGAAGGAAATCACTAATAATGAAAACTCTTTGATACTGGGAAAACAAATATGTTCACGAAGGAATACACTAATAATGAAAACTCTTTGATACTGGGAAAACAAATATGTTCACGAAGGAATACACTAATAATGAAAACTCTTTGATACTGGGAAAACAAATATGTTCACGAAGGAATACACTAATAATGAAAACTCTTTGATACTGGGAAAACAAATATGTTCACGAAGGAATACAGTAATGATGAAAACTCTTTGATACTGGGAAAACAAATATGTTCACGAAGGAATACACTAATGATGAAAACTCTTTGATACTGGAAAAACAATGTTCACGAAGGAAATCACTAATAATGAAAACTCTTTGATACTGGGAAAACAAATATGTTCACGAAGGAATACACTAATAATGAAAACTCTTTGATACTGGGAAAACAAATATGTTCACGAAGGAATACACTAATAATGAAAACTCTTTGATACTGGGAAAACAAATATGTTCACGAAGGAATACACTAATAATGAAAACTCTTTGATACTGGGAAAACAAATATGTTCACGAAGGAATACACTAATGATGAAAACTCTTTGATACTGGGAAAACAAATATGTTCACGAAGGAATACACTAATGATGAAAACTCTTTGATACTGGAAAAACAATGTTCACGAAGGAAATCACTAATAATGAAAACTCTTTGATACTGGGAAAACAAATATGTTCACGAAGGAATACACTAATAATGAAAACTCTTTGATACTGGAAAAACAATGTTCACGAAGGAAATCACTAATAATGAAAACTCTTTGGTACTGGAAAAACAATGTTCACGAAGGAAATCACTAATAATGAAAACTCTTTGATACTGGGAAAACAAATATGTTCACGAAGGAATACACTAATAATGAAAACTCTTTGATACTGGGAAAACAAATATGTTCACGAAGGAATACAGTAATGATGAAAACTCTTTGATACTGGGAAAACAAATATGTTCACGAAGGAATACACTAATAATGAAAACTCTTTGATACTGGGAAAACAAATATGTTCACGAAGGAATACACTAATAATAAAGACTCTTTGATACTGGGAAAACAAATATGTTCACGAAGGAATACACTAATGATGAAAACTCTTTGATACTGGGAAAACAAATATGTTCACGAAGGAATACACGAATGATGAAAACTCTTTGATACTGGGAAAACAAATATGTTCACGAAGGAATACACTAATAATGAAAACTCTTTGATACTGGGAAAACAAATATGTTCACGAAGGAATACACTAATGATGAAAACTCTTTGATACTGGGAAAACAAATATGTTCACGAAGGAATACACTAATGATGAAAACTCTTTGATACTGGAAAAACAATGTTCACGAAGGAAATCACTAATAATGAAAACTCTTTGATACTGGGAAAACAAATATGTTCACGAAGGAATACACTAATAATGAAAACTCTTTGATACTGGGAAAACAAATATGTTCACGAAGGAATACACTAATGATGAAAACTCTTTGATACTGGGAAAACAAATATGTTCACGAAGGAATACACTAATGATGAAAACTCTTTGGTACTGGGAAAACAAATATGTTCACGAAGGAATACACTAATGATGGAAACTCTTTGATACTGGAAAAACAATGTTCACGAAGGAAATCACTAATAATGAAAACTCTTTGATACTGGGAAAACAAATATGTTCACGAAGGAATACACTAATAATGAAAACTCTTTGATACTGGGAAAACAAGTATGTTCACGAAGGAATACACTAATGATGAAAACTCTTTGATACTGGGAAAACAAATATGTTCACGAAGGAATATACTAATGATGAAAACTCTTTGATACTGGAAAAACAATGTTCACGAAGGAAATCACTAATAATGAAAACTCTTTGATACTGGGAAAACAAATATGTTCACGAAGGAATACACTAATAATGAAAACTCTTTGATACTGGGAAAACAAATATGTTCACGAAGGAATACACTAATGATGAAAACTCTTTGATACTGGGAAAACAAATATGTTCACGAAGGAATACACAAATGATGAAAACTCTTTGGTACTGGGAAAACAAATATGTTCACGAAGGAATACACTAATGATGAAAACTCTTTGATACTGGAAAAACAATGTTCACGAAGGAAATCACTAATGATGAAAACTCTTTGATACTGGGAAAACAAATATGTTCACGAAGGAATACACTAATAATGAAAACTCTTTGATACTGGGAAAACAAATATGTTCACGAAGGAATACACTAATAATGAAAACTCTTTGATACTGGGGAAACAATGTTCACGAAGGAAATCACTAATAATGAAAACTCTTTGGTACTGGGAAAACAAATATGTTCACGAAGGAATACACTAATGATGAAAACTCTTTGATACTGGAAAAACAAATATGTTCACGAAGGAATACATTAATAATGAAAACTCTTTGATACTGGGAAAACAAATATGTTCACGAAGGAATACGCAAAGCACTAATGCAAGCGTTGTTTTCTCAATACACACCTCAGTGGCATCTGTGCTGTTGTTATTAATATTCACACTGATATGCCATCTTGCAGTAATCGATAGAACTTTTCAACTATAATACTATTAATAGACAATTGAGTTTAGGTGTGGGCAACATTTGGATCCCATGGTAGAACGGTACTATGTTCCCTGGTTTTAATATTGACTACTACCACAGAAAGAATGGTAATAGATATCTGGAAAGGTTTCTTCATGTGAATTTACACTTTTAATAGTAAGTTCAGTTTTGATTCTGTCTGCATTCATACCGAAATAGTAAGAATATGTTACCTTTTCTGGTTTCAATATAGATCCTCGCAGATCAAGAACTGTAACAGGTAACGAGAAACGGCCTCTTTTCTATGAATTTAGTGTCGTAAAGATAGGTTCAATCACGGCATTTATCCCTCTATTGGTACCAAAATCTGTGGAAATCTAATGTTTCCGCTTTTAATTTTGGTTTTTTGTAGTTTAAAAAAATAAGAAACGGAGATTTTTAAATATATATATCATAATCCACCATGTCTCTAACTGAAGGTCTCTAAGTAAATGAAGGTCTATTGGCACAATCAGCCAATAGTCTGAATCTTTCTGAAACGATTCTAAACAGGTAAGAAATTTCTACTTACATCAAACGTCCGACCATCCATCTTTGCAGTTACGTGACTACTATTGAATTCGTATTGTAGTCGAAGCACGAACATTGTGAAAGTAATAAGGAGAACAAAAGCAAAACTACAAGTTACAATATAAGAAACTTAATTAAAGTAATAAGGAGGACAAAAGTAAAATTACAATTTACAATACAAGAAACTTCGTGAAAGTAATAAGGAGAACAAAAGTAAAATTACAATTTACAATATAAGAAAATTAAAGTAATAAGGAGGACAAAAGTAAAATTATAATTTACAATACAAGTAACTTAGTGAAAGTAATATGGAGGACAAAAGTAAGACTACAATTTACAATATAAGAAAGTTAATTAAAGTAATAAGGAGAACAAAAGTAAAATTACAATTTACAATACAAGAAACTTCGTAAAAGTAATAAGGAGAACAAAAGTAAAATTACAATTTACAATATAAGAAAATTAAAGTAATAAGGAGGACAAAAGTAAAACTACAATTTACAATATAAGAAACTAAATTAAAGTAATAAGAAGAACAAAAGTAAAACTACAATTTACAATATAAGAAACTTCGTGAAAATAATAAGGAGGACAAAAGTATAACTACAAATACTACATCTGTGTGTACTACTCCTGTATATGGAAGAACTGCATTAGCATTCTAATAAAACTATTACACTTCAACATAGTTTTTCATATAAACCAAGAAACAAACTTAACCCAAAAAAACTGTTTAAATGAACCATGGTTTTGAGTTTCTATTACAAAAGGGTGATTTTTTCACAACCCTGCTTTTATGAGGACGTTTCCTAGCTTGTTTCTGGTTGTTTTGGAATTTATTTTTCATTGATCATCACTTTATTTTTATAATAATATCCATCACTCCTGTTATTCTTCTGTTCCATATTATTGTTTTCCTATCTTTGCGGGTGATTCCTAACATCTCGCCAAGTTCAGTTGTGCTGCTGCAGATCTTGTTATTGTCCACGTCTCCGTACATATCTGAAAACAGGCAGAATACATTCATTGAGAGTTTTACCTTTACACATATTGCATTAAGCACATTCAGTGTTCAACGGAATGAAGTCCAACTTCAAGATCTCTATCGGGGTATCCTTTCAGAGATTAAAATATTTAGATCGAAATATTGTAAATATGTGTTATGATGTGCAAAGCAATCTTAACTTTTTCATTACTTAAGCGTTCCTTGAAAATGTATATATTTTTTCTCACAGTTTTGGCAATTGAACTTGATTATTTTGTGCTCTGAACGTTCCATTTGGTATTTTAATATGAAGCTCTTCCTGCCGAATGCACTCCAGTCCAACTTAATGCATCGGGTAATTTCTAAGAGAGTGTATTGGCTCAGTTGTAGAGTGCTGTCTCTTGCGCGTGTCGTCCCTGATTCAATCCTAGCTCCTGTCAAGTGGGCTTTGTGGTGGACAAGTACCGTGTGTGTTTTCTCAGGGTTTCTTTCATAATTTCACCAGTATCATTCATGTCATTTACCATCTCCCTTAGCTTTGGTGCATAATTGTAGAACGCTATACTGAAAAAAAAGGTTAATTTCTTCATTAATGTTGCCAACCATGGTTATCTTCTGTCCCATATATCAATATATCTAGAGAGATAGATGGGGCAGAAAATATACATTGATTTCTACATTAAAGAAATTAGTCGATTTATTAAGTTAGGCTAGAGTGCATTTGGCAGGACCAGCTTTATAACAAAAAGCGAAACGGAGCACAACAAAATGAAGCTGCGTAACGTGAACTTTTGTGACAGATACATAAATTGGCGCGATACGTTTACGTAATGCAAAAGGTAAAATTGCTTTTTGTAATCTAACAGCTATTTACAATATCGGGATCGAACTCGTTCTAAGAATGGGTTCCATTTTCATCCTTACCCGCGTACTAAAACGGAAATTCATGCATACAGAGAAAAAATGGTATGTGGTGTACGTAAAACGTAGGTTAGATGCGTAAATCCTGTAGTTTTTGGACTTAACGTTCGAGTTTATGTAATATCCCGCAGCAAACATAAAACTGAAAATATATGTTTTATAATACTTTCCGTATAAGTGTTCCATCTATACGTACTTTCCGTATGAAAGAAAGGACTGTATATAGACGGTAGTAGAGGCCAATTCAGCCTGAATGTACCTAGGCCCGGTCCAGCCCGGTCCAGCCCGGTCCCGAAAAATTTTGGAGATTTTCGGCCCGAGCCCGACCCGGCCCGATAAGTTTTTTAAAAAATTCTAGGCCCAAGCCCGGCCCGGGCCCGATAAATTTTAAAAGTTTCATTTTGTAATATTTTTCACGGGCACACTTCTTCAACGTTTGTCTTTATTCCAATTATCGTTTAACAAAAGTCAATAATTATTAAAGAATTGGAATTAATCGGCCCCAGCCCGGCCAGACCTGAAGAGAAATCAGTGTCGGCCAGCCCAAGCCCGGCCCGGCCCAAAGAAATAACAGAGTCGGCCCGCGCAAGCCTGGCCCACGAGCCGGACCGGGCCTCTTGCCGAGCCCGGCCCGTGCAAGTCTCTATCTCACAGATCGACGTGTACATATGTAAAGGATCATTCTGCTTGCGTGACATTGATTCTTACAGTTATCAATAACGCCCGGGAGTTTATGTTTGGAAATCGGATAATGGGTTGAGATCTTCACGTATCAGACAAAAACCAGCTGAAATAAGCAAAGTTGATAGGACATATTTTGACATATTTTACCGATTTGGAAACCCATTTTTTCACTTTCTAACGATAAGACACATTTCTATATATTCTTTGCAATATAATTGCACAAAATCGGTAATTCTTTTAAGTTTTTCTTATATGTCTTCTACCAAAGGAATAAAATCCGCGTTCTCGTTGTGGTCGATTGAACTTGCATCAGACTATGCGAAACGCATTTGGTTTACTATCAGGTTAAAATTTAGTATGGGATAAATAATACCGCTTTTCGTTATAATGCCGACAATCGTTTAAAAGAAATAGCTCTCTGGTCACTTTTAAACGTGCGAAAGACAATTACACTGTTCTTTTTCTTTACATTTTTTTTCCTTTTTAAGAGAAACAAACAAATTAACATTTTGTGCTGGAAAAGTAATTTTTACGTCAGTCAAAATCAACAGTAGTTTTAGCCAGGCGTGCAGCGGAGCAAGTGTAGAAAATTCCTCCTGTGAAGCAAGGGGTCCGGACCCCCCCCTTCGAGACCAGAAATGAAAAAAATAGGAAAGGACGAAACAAAATGAAATGAGAAAAAGAAGGATCAGCGTTAAAAATAAACTATAGGAAGCTTTTGGTTACTCTTTCTTATGAGGAAATTTGTATTACTTGCAATACATGGTTGCGAGGTGAGCGATTTATCCTGGAGGAGTCAGGGAATTTGAAATTTCTAGAAAAGTTGCAGAATTCTCAGAATTTCTGCTACTAGTCAGGTACTCCACCAGCAAATTCATTACGTCATCCAGTCACTGTAGAAGATCTTCTCCGTTTTCTCACTATTTCATTACAGAACATTCATCCATTTCTTCGCAACCATATTCTAACTCAAATCATGCACGCAGTTAAACTCTTGTTTAATTTACAACTACATGCAACTTATTCGGGACCAACAGTGCATTTTCAAATCCAACCACTTGAGGTTTATGTTTAATATGGAAAATTCAACCTATTCATTTATATTCTTTATCATTATGGGTTACAACTTACTTTTTCTTAACATACGATCTCTGTTGACACATCAAGTACTCTTCACCCAGCTCCTTCAGGAAGAACAAATTGCCGCATTTGCACTAAATGAAACTTATCTTGCACCATACTTAACGTGTTATATACCAAAGTATCATCTACTTCGCCACGACGCTCCAACAGGCCCACGTCTCTACGGAGGCACAGCTATTGGCATCCGGCACAATCTTCCTTATCGTGCAGTTACGGTTCCACCTGCACTTCACCTTCCCGAACACATCACGACGGTCTATTTTCAAGGCCGCACAGTGACCCTTGTCACCATTTACTATCGTCCAGGACGAGCTATTAATTATGATTTCTTCCGCCACATTGATGATAATTTCCGGCATTATATTATGATGGCCGATCTAAATTTTCATAGTCGCTCACAACGAGACAAGGACAACTTTTTAGATTTTGTTCGGAATGAAACACGAGCTGAATTCCATAATCTCCCGAAACCTACACGTCCTATCAGTAGTACTACTCCTGATGTAGTCATAACCTCATCTTCTCTCTCTCAGTCCATCCATATATCTGTGCTAGACTCCATAGGTAGCGACCATGTTCCCATCAAAGTCGAACTTCACTGTTCTTCTAGCACTCAGCCTAAGCCCTCTACTGTTACCAAAGGGCAAATTGGGAGCAATATCGTTCCGACTTAGACGCTGCAGTAACTTCATTCACTATGCCTAGCACACAATACGAACTCGATAGGACAATAACTGATCTAACTACAGCCCTTCAGGACGCAGCACAACGTTCAATTCCAACAATTGAAGTTCAGTTACATAAACCTAAGCTACCTCCGCAATACTTAACATTTATTACAGCCTCACGCAGAGCTTTCCGTGAATATCTAACTACGGGCAACCTTGAAGCGCTTCGTCTGCATCGCCAATACTTAAGGATAACTCATAACTATATCGTTGCGTTTAAGAAGCGTCACTGGATCGAAACTTGCAACACACTTGCTAATGAAGCACATCCTACAAAATATTGGCGCAAATTTCATCAACTAACTGGTAGAGTTTCTCGTACGCCATACTCCATCGTTCATAACCATCAAGCAGTCCTTACGGATACGGACAAGGCCAATATATTTGCTTCTTATTTTCAAGGCATCTTTACCCCACTACCCGGTTGGTATACACCAGACCGCTTACAATCAGCTATCAACCGACATACCGATGCAGCTTCTACTTCCTTTCGACCATGTGCTGATCATACTTTAGAACCAAATAATCCTCTAACCATGACAATTTACCCCGAAACTATCAGTAATGCACTTATAGGCAAACGGAATACAGCACCAGGCTTTGACGGTGTTACATATGTTCTCGTCAGACAGGCGTCTCATTCTTTTCTCCTTTTTCTCAGCAGCATCTATAACTTTATTCTACGAACTGGATTTTTTCCGCTCGATTGGAAATACTCCAAAATTCTTCTTTTCCCTAAACCAAAGAAACCTCCATCAGAAGTCACATCGTATCGTCCTATTCACCTCACAAGTTGTCTCTGCAAAATCTTGGAATGAATCCTTGTACGCCGCATGCACGACCATCTCAAATCACATAACCTTCTTCCAATTCACCAAGCTGGATTTAGACCACATTTTAGCACTCTAGATCAATTATTCCGTCTCACCACAGCCATTTATAATCAGTTTAATACAGGCTTACCTTCTTGCCTTGTAACATTTGATTTAGAAAAAGCTTTTGACAAGGTTTGGCACCCTGATTTACTATACAAACTTCGTAATTACCTTCTACCACCCTCGTACCTTCGATTCATAAACTCCTTCTTAATAGGGCGACTAGCTTATATCTCGATCAATAGAACGCTATTTCATCCTATCTTCTTACATTCTGGAGTACCGCAAGGCTCATCTCTGTCGCCTTTATTATACTTATTGTACGTCGCCGATCTAGTCGTTCCTAATACCACCACAATATTCCAGTTAGCGGACGACACTGCATTTTTCACAACTGCCCGCACAGTACGATCTCTTAATAAAACCATGCAAGAAGCTATTGATGCATTCGTGCGTTGGTGTCACATATGGAGGTTGAACATTAACTCTTCCAAAACACAAGCCATAGTTTTCTTGACACGTAGACGCCGCTCTCGAGTCCATCGAAATCCGAATCTACTTCGCCTTCAGGTTGATCTTACGCCGGTTCCCGTGTCAACTACTGTTACGTATCTCGGTGTCATTTTTAATACTCATCTTACCTGGACTCCACATCTTACCAAACTCATAGGCCAAGCACAAAACCGACTTAATCTTCTAAAACGGCTAGTTGGCACAACTTGGGGACTACGAGCACGTACCGTAATCAATACATATAAAACATTCATGCGGAGTACGTTAACATACGGACATACAGCTTGGATATCTGCACCGTTAAAATTCTACCCAAAAATTGCTATCCTCGAGCGCCATGCTCTACGCCTAGCATATTGTATAAGTCTGCCGCATCCAACGAGATTACTTTATGAGATGATCGACTTCCCACCATTACCAAATCATCTTGAACAACTTCGTATACGTTATATCTGCAAACGAATTGCTCAGCACCATCCCCTGATGCTTGAAATTCTCCGCTACGACCGTGATAATGATGCACCGCCTCATTACATTGACACTCCCCTTCAGCACTTCATGACACTATATCATTTACAATTAGATAACGATGTGCTGGACCCCGAAATCTTTGCAGTGTATCGTTCGCATGAATTTTCATTTCATATCTATCCATCATACGCACAGTAAGTACCTATTAACAAGGGCCTCCTCCGTCCTCATCAGTTCCTGAATCGCCCCAGGAACAGAAGATAACTTCATTCGTCTGAACTAACATAACCCAGTGATGTGACGTCCAGAGCACTTCATTTCATCCATTCCATTAACTACATTTGCACCTTTTGTTTTTGAGTCCACAAATTCCTCCATGCTTTCTGTTCATCTAATACCTGTCAATGTTAACATATTCACTTATAGCACCTAAAATATTACCGTTCATGTATGTGTTTCTTTTTATATGTATGTGTTTCTTTTTATATGTATGTGTGTCTATGATTAATATTAATATGATGAATAAATAAATGATAACTAAGAAACCTCTTAGACCACCTACATTTCCTTCAATTCAATCAGTCAAATTAATGCACTTACCCGAAGAAAGGGCACAACCCTTTAACCGGGATGACGGACAAAGAATTTTTTTGCATCTTATATTTGTGATCTTTTGATATGACAGGTATTTTTAGGGAATTGAAATTTCGTTGTGGGTCTTGTATCATTACAGGTGATTAAATGAACAAAGTGATCATTATGTGTTCGGTGTCTAGTGAAATCAGTTATCGTAGTGGTATTTACCTCGTTGGTAATATGAGTGAACCGATATTGGGTTGTAAGTTACTGTCCATCAAACAAATACTTGGTGCATTCTTTTATAACATACAAATGAAAAATTACCTTTAAGAGAGAATGCTCGGTTAGCAATACGTGAAACAGAAATGTTTTGGTCTAAAGCAAGAATACCAATCAAGGATACTCACCACAGCATCGATAAACTCATTGGATTGTATGAAATGTGACATCGGTTTCAAAAATCAAGTATCGGAAATAGTGAAGTGAAGAGGAGACAAGTCATATTTCTTAGATATGTTAGACGATTTATTTGATACAGCACATGCAAATGCTTTAGACGTAATACAAATTCAGGAGAGGACAAGAAATTCCTTATATCTCAAAGGCAAAAAGGACAACTTGTGAAGTGAGCGAAACGGGTGAATAGTCGATTATCAATTCAAGTGTTGAAGACGAATATGTATGCCAAACAGTAAATACAATTCCAATGGAAGGAGTAGATTCTGATGAGGTAGTGACAGAATCTTTGAGAAGAAGACTGAAAGTACGTTTCTTTACTCCACGACTCGTTGCGGCTTTTGATGGCAATAAATTGATTGATAGAGCTCCATGCACATATTAATCGCAACAGCAGAGGCAATGGGACACTACTTCTTCTAATACTGGACGTATCAATGGAGCTTGTATTCTTGAACAGAAATTGGAAAAAGGTCTTTTATATCTTCCGTGTAGGCATCACATTTTTGAATTGATATTAAAGTGTGTATTTGAAGAATGTGTTTCACTTTCTCCCGGCCCAGAGGTGCCAATTTTTAAGCGTTTCCAAAAAGAGTGGCCGGGATTTCAACACAACAATTTTGTTACATGAATTTCTGATCGAAGTGTTAATTCAGTTCTTTACAATATGAAGAAAGATACGCTAGTTTTTGCTGTTCAAAATTTGGAAATGCAGAGAAGCATTGCAGAGAAGATTACAGAGAACTTTTGGAGCTTACAGCAATTTTTCTAGGAAGTACGCCTCCTGGAGGTATTTCCTTCCGTTTCCCTGGAGCTGTAAATCAGGAAAGGTGGATGGGAAAAGCCTTATGATGTTTAAAAATATTTTCCCTTAGTAATCAGTTTAAATTAAATGAGCGGGAAGAAGAAGGACTGCGTCAAGTGTGCACTTTTCCTGTTCTAAAAAACTTGGTTTATGTTGTATGTGAAAGCTTGGTTTATTTGTCCCAGTGCATCTCGTTCATCACATCAAGATTTACCATTTTTGAAGAGCCTTCAAACGTACAAACTCATAAACTCTGATGTCTCGAGAGTGGCTTTATCGAAGTTTTCCTAGCATCTTTGGTACCACTCAGAGGAGTGTGAGCACTTTCATTTTTTGACGAGAATGTCAATAATGAAGAAAACATAAAATAGCAGAAAAATTTAAAAATAGTGACAGTTCATATGAAACGATGAAGCGATTTGAACTGCACGCTAGTGAAATAGATGATATTGAAGAAAAAGAAATTGCTGATTTTGTGATAGAAACACGAAGAAGTTCTTCGAAAGGTTTCGGATTTCTACAGGTTTTCTAGACCTTGATCCGGTTTGTTGGTCGACAAATGATGAATTTCTTTTCGGGAAAAAGTAGTTGATAAGCTTCATGTTACAAATGACGCAGTGGAAAGAGCTTAAAGTTAATGGTAGATCACAATGCAGTTCTAACTAAAAATGAAGAACAGAAACAATTCCTTTTGCAAGTGGTGAAAGACTATAGAAACTTGTTTCCATGATGGGGAAAAGCTACCTTGCGTAAAAAGTAAAAGTTATCATTAAGTCGATCTACAATTCAAATAAATATATATTTGTCCATTTTTTTAAATATCAGCCACTATCATTTTTACTTGTATTTATTAGCTGATTGATTTCTAACCCTTGTAAATTTTACTAACAAAGCAAGTGACATGAGAAACAGAACTAAATATCTTTTCCACAGTGGTTCATAACACTGTGCATAAACCATAAGTACTATATGTACGGACGATGGTCATCCTGCTTGTAGCTTGTTGCCTGATAACCAACCGACTGTATTTGAAACCTAGTCAATTCTGAATTACAGAGGAAAGCTTTATATTGTCCTATTTACATTTGTGATAATTATTATACGTTCATTGTCAAATAGTAAATCGAGTGCCATTGAAATTCAAATGGGTTTCTTTTTACAGAAATCAACTGCTTTGCGGCACAGGTTAACGTTGATGGATTTTTGTGAAATTTTGTGTATGATGTTTCTATTGCCAAAGGAAAAGAAATAGGGGGTGTGGCGGAAGAAATTCGAAAATTTATTTTTTCCCATATACCTAAGGACCACCCTAATGTATCTACATGGTTGTTCTTTCATTAACACCCCGTTTACAAAGGGTAGTAAGAGACTTCTGCAGTAATCTCTAATAACCACATCCCAACTCTTAAAAATTATATTTAAAAAAATAGAAAACATGCACCATTGCAAAAATTTCTGTCATCAGCATGCATACATGTCCTCTATCAGAAAAAAAAAACTATTTCATTGAAATCGGAGCTGGAAAATAGGGTGATTTCCCTTGTAATTACTGGTACCTGTACCATCATTCTAATACCAATATTTGTAGACTGCATGCGTTTTTTTTTTTTTTTTTTTTTTTTTAGGAAGTGAAATGTGTAAATACTGAGGGGAAAACATTGCACAGAAACATTATGTTCGTATGTTGAAGATAAAGTATTCCCATTTTGGGGTAACTTTACAGCAAAGTTTATATTACAATAACTATGGTCATACTGAATGTTTACTAATGCACTTGCACCAATGTTTTCCTTATATATCTTGGTATTATATGTGTAAAATACAGTGTTCTAAATATTTACGCTTGTATGTTACATGCAATTTTGTTTAAAATTCCCTAAATCAAGTGCAAAGTAATCCGAATGTTATGGTAAATTAAAACTAAAAACAATGCTATTAATATTTTGAAGTTTAGGGAGCTCGTGATGCATTCTAGGACCGAGCCTATATAAGATATGGATCTACGTGGAATTTCTATTTTTCCGCTGGAATCTGATTCAAAAAAAGAAAAAAAAGAGAATTTCTGAAACACATAGAAACATTTATTATAACGAATTGCTGATGCAATCAACTCTGTCCATCTCTATTATTCCATCAAGGTTTTCGCTTGTATTTCAGCAAACACGCACTCTGCATCACTTCCGTTCTTTCATATCTTGTAATATTGATCAACTTCCTCTTGTTAAAATACGAATTAGCTCTTCAGTTCTGTTTAAAGTCTTTAATATAGTGGAAAGTTAACCTTCTGGACGAGCATCACTTCAAGATGATAATTGTTCTACTTTCCGCCATTGTTTCCTCTCTTCTGGCTGTTACTGAAGCTGGTTCAGGGCATGTAAGTATGTCTACAAGTTTGAAAATATAGTATTACGATATAAGAAATAGTTTCTACGGAGAAATCGAATGAGTATCTGACCAACACCCGCGTAGGGGATTTCAATGCAAAAGTAGCACGAGAGGAGAATAATAGAAAGAAATGCAAAGGTTTTATTGAACGCTTTCAGGGGCATGGGTTTAGAAGTAAATGCAGAGAAATCTAAATACATTTACAAGTAAATGCAGAGAATATTAAAAACCCATTTCGTCGGGATCGTAATACTGCAAATTATGGGTGCATTAAGATGTCAAATTATACATTCGATAAAATGGATATTTTTATATCTCTACGATCAACATTAATAAACCAAAACCAAATCCACCAAGAAATTAAATGTCGACTGAAAGCAGCGAATTCGTGTTTTTCAGTTCAAAATTCAATTCAAAATAGTGAATTATGTCGAGGAATGTGGAGCTTAAACTATTTTAAATGATGTAAAAATAGATTTAAAGCACCAAGTGAGCTTTGCGCCGGACAAACACCGTGTGTGTGGGTTTTCTCGGAGTTCTCCCGTTTCCTCCCACTTTCTACATTCCACCATTTCCTTCATTTCTCATCACCGTACAGTCGGATCTATCCCGGTGCCTACCAGCTTTTTGAGTAACACAAATAATTTAAGCTATTATATTTTTGAAAGTTTACAGTAAACTCATGATATACCTACCATAGTCTGAGTTCTGACTGACCTCCCAGTTTTACCTTGTAGATCCGCCACTGTCTCCTTTAGCCTAGCCGGCATAAGCGTGGGATGTAAAACTTGATTTCATTTCATTTCAATATTTTCCAGAAAGTGGTACTCTTATTCATTTCTGTTAGCCTCAATTCTATCATCCGAAGACTCGATTTTGCAGCGAGAAAAATTCTATTAAGACAGCACTTAAAAATATAAAATAAATTTTGAGCCATAAACATTAAATATGTTATCAGCGCCGAATAGGGATCATTATTCTGAAATTATTATGCACTCTTGGATCTAAATATTGAAATTTAGCTTGAACTAAGGTAAACTATAAACGTAAGGAGGTTGGAAGCGAAAATTAGAATTTATTATTGAAATTGAATACCGAAGTATTTGCTTATTGCCGTAAGACATACTTAAAAATAAAGCAATTTCTGTCCTAAACAACTAAGGGTAAAAAGTACATTTTGATAGGCCATATCAGGGATGCAAATAAGCAACAAAATTTTATTAGCCCACGAAAAAAACTACAAGCCCACATCCCACAATAGAAATCATTTACTTACCTTTGAAATAGTAGTGATATTAAAAGCTCGCCCGCATCGATGATCCACTCGCCCCGGGGGAGTGGTTATTTGCATCCCTGGGTTATATGTAATTTAAAACTAATAACTTTGAATAAACTCCTAGAATAACAATTTTATTTCCATTTCCATTTGTTACACCATGGTAGAGATCTGCACGGGCTCGAGCCGAGCCAGCGGGCTTAAGCATACAAGCATACAAAGCATATATCACTTCGGGCCCTGGCCGTGCTCAGGCAGTAAATTTTTAAATATACAACCATATTTCTCGGGCTTAACTTTGTAAATATAGTGTACAACGATATATATTGTGTCGTTCTTTCTGGAGAACTTTTATAGCACAACTGCAAAATTAAATGTCTAATTGCTGTAAATAAATATATACGAGGGTTATTCGGAAAGTAAAGAACGTTTTGCGCTAGCGCGTGTTCCCCCACCCCCGCTGCCGCCGGGTTATTGACCTGGGCATGCTTTAGCCTCAGTCTGGCACCAGCTGCGATCCGCTACGGGCCGTTATTGCTTCGCTGTGCGACTGTAAAATGTGCGATACAATTACTGATCCCGCCAAGTGTGAGGTTCGTGGTGTGATAAGATTTTTGAATGCAAGAAAAGTGCGTCCGATAGAAATTTATAGACAAATCACTGAAGTGTATGGAAATGTAATGAATGAAGCATCAGTTCGTAAGTGGTGCATTATGTTTAATGACGGACGGACGAATGTGCACGATGAGGAACGCTCGGACCGGCCTTCTGTTGTGACTGACGAACTCAAAGGAAGAATTGAGCGCAAAATTCAAGAGGATAGGCGATTCACTATTGATGGGCTGCACGAATTCTTTCCTGAAATTTCAAGAACTGTGTTGTACGAAATTGTCAGTGGTGAACTTGGTTACAAAAAAATTAGTGCAAGGTGGGTGCCTCGACTGTTATCGGAGGAACACAAAACCAAGCGAATGGGAGCCGCATTGATTTTTCTCAGCCGTTACCATAAGGATGGCGATGAACTTTTAAATCGTATTGTTACTGGAGATGAGACGTGGATTTCACACATCACTCCAGAAACAAAGCGCCAATCCATGGAATGGCACCATTCAAATTCTCCGAAAAAGCCGAAAAAAGCCAAACAAATTTTGAGCACCAGAAAGGTTATGGCTACGGTCTTTTGGGATCGTAAGGGTGTTTTGCTCGTTGACTACTTGCAGAGAGGTGAGACCATAAATGCAGCTGCCTACTGTCAGACGTTACGTCGACTTCGCCCCGCGATTCAAAACAAAAGGCGCGGATTGCTGACCAGCGGCATCATCCTCCTCCACGACAATGCCCGTTCTCACTCCGCGGCATTGACGAGGGACTTGCTTCAGCAGTTTAAGTGGGAAGTTTGGGAGCATCCACCCTATAGTCCAGACTTAGCCCCCAGTGACTTCCACCTATTCCCAAAGTTGAAAGACTTTTTGGGTGGAAGCCACTACGGCAGTGATGATGAACTTAAGGGAGCTGTTAGTGATTGGTTCAACATTTTGGCGGCAACTGTGTATGCCGAAGGCATAGAAAAACTTGTACCACGGTATGACAAGTGTTTAAATTTACACGGCGACTATGTCGAAAAGTAACTTAAGTATCACATAGTATGTAACACAAATTTCGCCTTTGTATATCAGTTATTAAAGTGTTTATACAAAAAGGTTCTTTACTTTCCGAATGACCCTCGTAATTTTGCATTAATTATTAAGATTATGTAGTTCGGGCTCATTTGATTATCACACGAGCTCGAGTCTATATGCTAAAACATATTTCGGACTCGGGTCACACATTGTAAATCCACCCCCACCCCCTTGATTAACTTTCGCCACTATATTCGTAATATTCCTTAGGGCTCTGAGAATCAAAAAAAAAATAGTTGTTGGTCAACATATAAGTGCAACAACGGGTCCTGGGTCCCTTAACCCTTTAGCACACGTGTATATTTACAGACACCGATAGGATCACTTTAAACTACCATAGATCATACCGTTACTGCAACACTGGAACAAGTTATTCCTAGATCGTTTTGTAAGAGTGTAGGCTTTCGGCTTAAGTAATGAACGGGATATTTCTGTCTACAAAGGAAAAATAATTTAGGGATATTTAATAAAATTTTCCTTAAAAAGTCCATTCTCGCGATTCTTTTAGTTATTACGTGGCATAACTCCAAACTAGGTAAATAACAAAATGCGTTTATGTATCCTATTTTATGTTCAACTTAACCTCAAAATTTCGTCGATCAAATAGCAGCAGGGAAACTATGTATTTTGTAGTTTTCACAGGGTTCATAATAATTTATTTTTTGGAAGTACAAGTATGATTTTGTGTGAAAGTTCCCTTTTTATTTTTCTATCGAAAACGAGTGATACAAATTATTGATTATCTTATTTATTATATTATAACAGATTCCTAATACCGAAAAATCCCCGAGGAAGGATTTATTTGATGGTCCATGGTATACTAGATCAAATTTTATTGTTGTGCGGTTACATTATGTTCTTTTGAAAATATTTGTTGTTCTGGTGTTCTACAATGAATACAACTTCCAAACATGTCTGCTGGTATTTGAAGTTATCAAAAAACTCTCGAAGTAGTGCATGTATTCTTATTGCATATGTACACACATAATCGCACTTAATATAGTATATAATATATAGTTTTTTAATTCCCGTAATACTAAACAATCTGTTATATTCTTTGTAATCTTGTCTGCCTGTCTGTAAGTTGATAGTAGTAGCGCATTCATCCTGAAATCGACGTGTTCTCAGTTATTCTGTAAAAGAATAGTAAACAAAAAGAAACCAGTCAGGCAGACGACAATTGCAACAAGAAAAGGAAGTGCTATTGTGAAAAATCGTAAAATCTGTGTAATATACTACGTTTAAAACAAAATTGACAGAAGGACGAGAAATTGTATCAAGAAAATCTTCCATAGAAGTTTTCAGGTCCAAGAACTGCGGCAAGAGAGATACATTGCAAAAATGCATCGCTTAACATGAATTTGCATCCAAATTCCTACAGAATACGACACAAAGACGGTCTATCGCTGGGACTACCGAAGTTTCTCAAAATTACCACGGTTGCTAAGTCGAAGTCTGTTGAATCATGGGTGGTGGAAAATTGTTCATTCTTAGTGGATAATTCACCATATTCTGAGCATACTGCTGCACGATAATATGGCAGACATCTTTTTTTAACTAGGAGCAATGTGTATTTTGCCAGATATAGAACTAAAATGGGGATCATGAAAAAAGGGAAAGGATATTTCATGGGAAACTCTAGGGACACATGTCACTAGAATTTCTGAACAGACTATTAAAGGAACACTTATTGAAAAGAAAGATTAATCACTACTGTTAGAGATCCAAGAAGTGGATGTCATAGCAGCCGAAATGAGGTACTACAACTTGTACCAGAAAGTCTACCTGGAATTGTTCATAGAAGAAACATATCTAAAGATAAATTCGTAAAAGGCACACTCCGTACATGTACGTCAATAACTGTTCTGGTTATTGAAGCAGCTTTACTATTACTGCGAGCTGTTCTTAATCACCATCGACAGGTGTGAGTTCCTTCGTGGGTTGCTCACGGCGGGAATGCTACATTCTGTCAGCTCAGATTTGCCTAATCTCCTCACGCAGTTTATCTTTATTCTTTTAATTGGAAGTGATACGCAAATCCTCGGAAATTATCCCATCAAAAGGAGGAGAACACTGGTGAACCTTTTAAGATTGATGGCTGGAGGTCATCGCCGCTTTCGACAACACAATCACACATTGCTGTTTCTAATTCAAATATTTCTGAATATGAAGATGAGTGGCCCATACGATTGACCAGAGTTATCAATTCTGTACAGCTTGTGAGATATCTGACTGTTATACCTAGGATTATCTCTTTTGATATCAACCATGGTACACCTGAAACAACTGTATAAACATCTTGACCTAAAAATTTGGCCACCCGGATTTTTCTAAGACTTGGGCCTGTATTACTTGCAGCTAAAATGATAGATAAACCATATAAGGAGGTGGGGTAAGTCTAAGCTCTTCGAATGTAACAATTTTGCCGTGGGCAGCCACGAAAGAACTGACGCTTGTCGATGGTGATTAATAACAGCTCGCAGTAACAATAAAGCTGCTTCAGTAACGAAAACACTTACTGACAAAACTGCACACGGTCCGTCTTGAACGAATTTATATTTAGGTATGTTTCTTGTATACACAATTTCACCTCGACGACCTGATTAAATAAACTGTAGTGCACTTGGGAAATGTTTCAGCAACTTCTTCTTGTATTCACACATTTTGTATTCCTCATTAACACTGCCTGGGTCATCTTCTTGAACATACATCAGATACTTTTCCCGAATAGAACTTGACATTTCAACATTGTACTCCTTAAGTATGTGCACTGGGCATATGCACAAATCTGCATAAAAGCTTTCTCATGTGCAATGTAAGTAATTTTTGGATATTTCATCTTCACTTGGTTAGTGTCTACTCATTTGTTGTAGTTTGTAAATTATTCATCGAAGCTTTGGAAAATTCAAGAATGCAGACGTGTCTGACGAAGGCTATGTTACATAGCCGAAACTGTAACACAAATATATAATCTTAAAATATATATACTGCTTTGGTCAGTTGGAGTTTTATTAGCATCATTTCTTATGTCTTTACGGCATAAGATGTGGTACCTTATTACAGCTGTTATGAGAGCCACTTCTTGAATCTGTAATACTAGTGATTCATCTACCTTTCAAATAGCTGTTCCTTAAATAGTATGTTCACCAATTCTATTGACACAGGTCACCAGAGATTCCCTGAAACATCCTTTTTATTTTTTCGTGATCCCTATTTTCGCTGTTTCTAGCAAAATACGTACTGCTCCAATATGATATTTGCTACACACTGTCGTGCAGCAGTGCGATTTAAATATAATAGATTATCTACCAAGAGTGCACAATTTTCCACCAAATGTGATTCAGCAGACCGAGTTAGCAATCGTGGTAATTTTGTAGAACTTTGATAGTCCCAACAATAGACCGTCTTTGTTTGTGTCGTATTCTGTAGGAATTTGGATGCAAAGTTATATTAAGCGACGCATTTTTGCAATGTATCTCTCTTGCCGCAGTTCTTGGACCTGAAAACTTCTATAAAAATTTTTCTTGATGAAATTTCTCGTCCTCATGTCAGTTTTGTTTTATGCGTAGTATGTTACACAGGTTTTCGATTTTTCACAACAGCACTTCCTTTTCTTGTTGCAATTGTCGTCTGTATGACTGGTTTCTTTCTATTTACCATTCTTCTACAGAATAATTGAGAACACGTCGATTTCAGGATGAATGCGCTACTACTATCAACTTACAGACAGGCAGACAAGATCACAAAGAATATAACATTGTTTGGTATTACGGGAATTAAAAAACTATATATTATATACTACATTAAGTGCGGTTATGTGTGTGCATATACAATAAGAATACATGCACTATACAATAACTTCGAGAGTTTTTTTTTGATAACTTCACATACCAGCAGACATGTTTGGAAGTTGTATTCATTGTAGAACACCAGAACCACAAATATTTTCAAAAGAACATAATGTAACCGTACAACAATAAAATTGCTTTGAAATTTTTTCTACTATACCATGGACCATCAAATAAAACCTTCCTGGGGGATTTCTCGGTACTCTGATATGGGGATACTTTGTTTAAAACTTCCAAAGTCAATAGAAAGTCACCTAGCAGCACTAATACAAAATATATCGTAGTCATTTCTGCGAAAGTGGAAGTCCTGAGAATCATGTCACTTACTTGGGACACAGCTATAGACACCGCGCACGTGTCCCTACGAGGAAGCGCTATCTCTACATCGAAGATATGTATAAATTTATAAGCGTAACTAATGTTTGCGAAAGTTCCCATCTACAAACGTAAGTGTAAAATATATACCAATTGAACTGAGTGTAACTTGTGTTTGGTAGCTCTGGGATTGTAGTGAAAAAATATAAAAGCAAAATGTATGTGCTAATTTATCGTCTAGCAAAGATCAAAATTGAAGGGGTAACTTTGATCACACCATAGGGTCAACATTGATCAAGTGATGGGATGGATGGATGGAGCTACATTCCGTGACTGGTTCAAAATCAAATTTCTGCCACACGCAAAACGTTTAGAAGGTCGGAAGGTGCTAATCAATGATAATTTGTCGTCGCATTTGGATGTTCAGCTGTTGTCATTGTGCACTGAGCCATTGATTTTATTTGTAGAGATGAGCACGAGACAAGATTTGTGGCTGTCTCGTCTCGAAAATGTGCTGTAAAAGTGATGCCTCGACTTGAAAAATGTATATTTCACTATTGGAAGAGCCGTGTCTCGAATCAAATATTGTCAGGAAAATCCTGTCTCGACTCGTCTCGTGCGCATCCCTATTTATTTGCTTGGCTGCTAACTCCACACATCTTTGCAAGCCGCTGAATGTTGCGTTTTTCAGACTCATGCCTGGCGCTCATGTCTCACTGATTTCAAGTACAATATCTAAGATTACGCACAGTTCCAAAGAACATGTTCTCCATTCTACTGACGAAAACTCTGAAGAAGATGGACGCAGTAGTAGCACGTGTCACACATACGATTACAACTGCAACATGACATTAGCAATGAAGAGAAATTTGATCAATGGATTCCATACGTGTGGGATATATCCCATTGATTGTCAACAAGTGTTTAACAAACTGCCCAAAGAACATGCTGCAGAAGATCCCATCCATGGTGTCGAAGATGCTTTAATCACACTGCTCAAAGAGCAGTGATTCGCTACCGGTAGGTCAAGCAAACTACCCAGAAAGAAGAAAAGACTGGATGTTGCACCTGGATGTGGTATATCTACGGCTGTAACTACACCAAAAGAAGACACTGACAGAGACGACACCACTGATTTGCCTGTGATAGAAGAGCATTCGAGATGCCGCACACGCAACACTTGTCACCTAGCAGCGAACTGCAGCCACAGGTTTACGACGTTGGTCAGTATGTTGTATCAAAGTTTGCTTCCCAGCAAGGAAAAAAAACTTAAAAATTTTTATGTCAAATAACAGGCACTGAACCATAAATAATCGTCGTAGGTCACAAAAGGATTGGCGCAAATAAAATAAAAAGGATTGGCGCAGGCTTATTGCTGATGATGTCTGAGTCATCCGACCAGACGATATAGTTGAGATCCTTCGAACGCTTCTCCTGATGTAGGCTGCGATTTCTTACGTTTTATTCTTTTGTTTGCCATTATTTGTGTTATGTGCTTAAAGTGAGGAGCCAAATCAGTAGATGGAACTACAAGCTATGTGAACATCTCAATACGTTTTCTTCACATATTTCACTGTTTAGTATGGTTATATGTTTCTAGCTCCTTAATCATCCAATGTGCCATATTGCAGCTACATTCTCAATCTAAACAGTTTATACATATTTGCAATGACATTTACTTTGGTTATTTACTACCTCCATCTCCTACAAATGAACCCACGATATACTAACAGGCACTTCCTTTCCTTTTTCTAGCTTTTCGATGGGTTTTCTTTAATATTGCACGACAAAGTCAATAATAATCAAAGTATCCCCAAACTAAGTGTAACTTTGATTACACGCATTTCCTTTCTTTTCACGGTAAGAACAGAACAATTTGACTTTACAATTACAGAATATGTAGGTGCAGCAAGGCCGATTTGTCATGCTTTTTATTTTCTATCTAATGTAGAACGAAACGAAGATATTGACTTTTACAGATAAAATTTGATCAAAGTATCCCCATGTCACAGTACTGGGAATCTGTCATAAAATGAGAAAATCAATAATTTGTATCACTCGTTTTCGATAGAAAAATAAAAATGGAACTTTCACACAAAATTATAATCGTACTTCCATGCTGTGAAAACTATAAAATACATATTTTCTGTGCTGCTATTTGATCGATCAAAACGAAATTTTTAGTTCACGTTGAACATAAAATAGGACACATAAATACATTTTATTATTCACCTATTTTGCAGCGTTGCCAAGTAATAACTAAAAGAATCAGGTGAAGGGACGTTTTTAAGGAAATTTTCTTAAATATCCCTCAATTATCTTTCCTTTGTAGATAAAAATATCTCGTTCGTTACTTAAACTGAAAGCCTACATTCTTACAAATCGATCGAAGTATAACTTGTTCCAGTGTTGTACTAACGGTCTGATCTATGGTAGTTTAAAGTGACCCCATCTATGTCCGTAAATATACACGTGTGCTAAAGAATTAAGGGCCCCAGGACCCAGGTGTTGCACTTATATGTTGACCAACATCTATTTTTTTTTATTCCTAGGACCCTAAGGAACATTACCAATATAGGGACAAAATTTCCCCAAGGGGGGAGTTATCACCCCCTTGACCCTTTCTCTATTAAAGGAGATACAAAAAGCTTGATATTTGATACATGCAGAATTGTAAGAAACTTGGTGTAAACCCCAAAATAAAGGAAGAACAAAATAAATAGTACAAACCAAAACCTTATTCACGAAGAAATTAAAAGAAAGGAATTCGTGTTATTATTCAGTTCTAAATCTGTCATCGCGAATTTTGTCGAGGAATTTGAAGCTTAAAATATATAAAACGATATCCTGCCTGTTGTGCTGTGTGGTTCGTCTCGCTTATACTGACAAGTAAACCTTACGTTTGGGTGAATCGAGTTGCTGACTGAGACACATATAAGAAAGTAGTACTAAATGTGGTCAGTATTTCAGTGAAGTTATAGGTGCGAAGCTCCAGGGGTTTAGGAGATACAGCTACCAGAACATCACATGGAAGTACAGAATAGTCTTCATACAGTTGGAGGTAAAAGCTCTGTAAGACCTCTTGTAAGGACAAAAGGTGAATAACAAATATATGGGTATATATTAGGACTAGGGGGAAGTCATATAGTAAGGGTATACCTGAAGGCGGCCATCTTGAAATCCGCCATTTTGAATTAAGGTTAAGTTTTTAAAATAGGAATAGGGTACTGTGATACATGATTTAAGGCGCAAATTTAATCAGAAGAACAATGGTGACGTTAATTTTGATTTACGCGCAATTGGTAAAAAGTTACAGGGAAATTAAATATTGTTGCAGCATATGTATTAGTCCTTTACCCCACCTTGTAAATTTTGTGTTAATGATAATAATTAAATATAAAGCAGGTGGATAAATATTAGGTCTATGGTAAGAATTGCCTTGATGGCGGCCATGTTCAAATCCATCATTTTGAATCAGACAAAAGTTTTAAACAAAACGCATAACAGTGACACCTCATTAATAGCAAATTTTACCATAAATCCGACGGTATAACCAGTTTTGCTTTATCATTAACCAGCACAAAATTACATGGGAATAGAGTAATGCAATAGATGACTTCGGGCTAGAAGTTAATCAGAAATACAATGTTGCCGTTACAATCTTAGTTGTTTGATGCTGTACTTGCACGCCATTTCGTTGTTTTTCTTGTATCCTGTTCACATCTATTTCTCGCTCGCTGTTGTCCTCACTGTACTATTGCTCACCTTGTCTGTGCCATTCACACACGACAACACCTCTCTTGTTTGTTGCTATGCTGGTTTTTTTGTGAAAGGGTAAGATTAATGGCTGTGTGTGTCGTATTGATTGTAGTAATTGAGGACTTTTCTGGAAGAAAGACCCAAGTTCAATTATGACTCAATTCCACTTTGGTCATTTTTCCTTAAATTAGCAACTTGTTTATGCGATAACAAATGCTGGTTAATGATAAAGCAAAAATGGTTATACCGTTGGATTTATGGTAAAATTTGCTATTAATAAGGTGTCAATGTTATGCGTTTTGGTTAAAACTTTCGTCTGATTCAAAATGGCGGATTTGAACATGGCCGCCATCAAGGCAACTCTTACCATAGACCTAATATTTATCCACCTGCTTTTTATTTAATTATTATCGTTAACACAAAATTTACAAGGTGGGGTAAAGGACTAATACATATGCTGCAATAATATTTAATTTCCCTGTAACTTTTTACCAATTGCGCGTAAATCAAAATTAACGTCACCATTGTTCTGATTAAATTTGCGCCTTAAATGTATCACGACCCTATTCCTATTTTAAAAACTTAATCTTAATTCAAAATGGCGGATTTCAAGATGGCCGCCGTCAGGTATACCCTTACTATATGACTTCCCCTTGTCCTAATATGTACCCATATATTTGTTATTCACCTTTTGTCGTTACAAGAGGTCTTACAGGGCTTTTACCTCCAACTGTATGAAGACTATTCTGTACTTCCATGTGATGTTCTGGTAGCTGTATCTCCTAAACCCCTGGAGCTTCGCACCTACAACTTCACTGAAATACTGACCACATTTAGTACTACTTTCTCATATGTGTCTCAGTCAGCAACTCGATTCACCCAAACGTAAGGTTTACTTGTGAGGGAAGAACGTAGACTGAAAGTATTTGAGAACAAGATCCTGAGAGGAATATTCGGACCCAAGAGGAACGAGAATGGGGAATGTCGGAAACTTCACAACGAGGAAACTACATAATTTATACGGTTTACCCAACATTGTTAGGGCCATCAAGTCTAGGAGGCTCAGCTGGGCAGATCATGTAGCTAGAATGGAAGAAAGTAGAAATGCTTTCAAATTCTTGACTGAAAGACCAATCGGAAAACGACCGTTATAGGAGGACAATATTAAGATGGATCTTGCAGACATAGGAACAGAAAGTAGAAACTGGATCCAGTTGGCTAAGGATAGAAGTCAGTGGAGAGCTTTTGTGAATGCGGCATTCAACCTCCGGCTTCCATGGGTCATAAAGTTAGTTTAGTTACTTAAAACTAGAAATATAGAGAAACAGTAATCTATTTGGATGACCAGTATTTTATTATATCATCTGCCAGGGGAGCACCCACGGGGGAACCGCTGGGTCAGGACCTTTCGTAAAACTTTCGTAATTCGACACAATTTGTACACTTTCTTAATGAAACTTAATATGGACTAAAGATTTGACCATACTCATCGTCTGAAGTCAGTGGTGCTATTCAGCCGGTTTGCAACGGTTTGCTAGAACCGGTTGTTAAAATATTTCCAGTTCGCAGAACCGTTTGTTACACCGAGACATAATAGTAAATCTTACCTAGTTATACCTAGGAACAATAAATTTTAGTTTACCTATCTGTGGTTTTAGAGATTCATACAGCTACAGTGTTAAACATATGCTCTCTCAGAACGTTTCTTTCTTATTCTCAAATGCTCAGATGTCAAGAATGAGAACTGGTTTCACAATATTTATATTTGACACACATACTGATCATTATCAACAATTGCTGATCCATTGTTGAATTAAGATTTTTCCAATACTTTTTGATAACCAATCTTGGATAATTCGCTTGCAATATATTTGCAGTGCTACCTAATTTCGTTACACTATCTTGTATTAGATGCTATGCGGATTCCTACTTGTCACTTTTGGTATCCAGTAAAAAAAAATATTTTGTCTACCTTGTATGATTTGTTTCCTAACAGATATATATAACTCGGTTGTTAAAAAAATTAAAATAACACCACTGTCTGTACTATTTCTTTTCTGATAAAAACAATCCAATTTTCTCATTTTTAGTGAGAATATAGGAGTCAGTACTTAACGAGTTGAGAATGCTCCAAGAGCATTGCCAGAATTAACTTAAAGAAGAATTAATTTTTCTTAACTTCTACAGGCTTTATACTAATTGTTCCACGTCCTTTATTATAATTATACTCATTAAATAAATATTGAAATATATCTATCCATTTATAATTTCCTTGCGTACTAAACTTTTTCCACATGTTTTGTTTAATAATTCTGTTAAAACTCTCTACGATATGTTGTTTTACGAAGACATACACTCAAAATGGAGGGCTAAAAATTGAAAAATTCGCGTAATATCATCTCTCTATGAGTTACGTTTCCGGAGATATCGCTCCTTAAATCTCCCGAAATCAGAACTTCTTGTCGAATGGTGACCAGTTGGCCAGTGCCCACCGATTACTATTTGGTACCAAAATGTTCACCATCCTCTCGGGTATTGACCAACACCAGTATGATCTTTCTATGACTTACGGTTCCCGAAATATGGCTTCTTCAATCTCCCGAAATCGGAACATATCTCGGGAACGATAAGAGTGACTCGAAAAATGCCACCACTCCTTTAGATATCTATCGAATGGAGGGCTCAAAATTGAAAAATTCGCCACACACACACATAGCCATAGAAAATTCAGTAACGAACTTTTTAAGTTCGTTGAAATCGTTTCTTATTCGGATGTAGAAGAACACATGTTCGATACTACATAAATATAGTATATTGTATTATAAGATCCCTCGTAACAAAAATTTATGAATAAGCGCCTTTCACCTGCCCAGATAAGGAGTGGAGAAAGCTAAGAATAATAGTAATAATCATCAATTTCTTCAGCTATAAACATGAAAGTCAAGACACAAGTAAAGGCGCCGACTCTGGGGGGTCGCGGAGTGGCCTCCAAAGCTCATATGGGACCCCATGTATTTTTATGAATATGATTTTTTTATTGTTATATGTATTTTTTTAATAATTGCCCTCCCCCCGCAAAGTTACAGAGAAATCGGCGCCCTTGGACACAGGACATTTTCTCTGAATTCAGAATTGTCGCGACTAAATTGGAACGGATAGTTACACCTAAGTTTCCCACAGCAAAGACTCGTACTTTACCCCACTTACCCACTTACTTACTTGTGCTCTTTCATTTACATCAAGATGCTGTTCGTTTAATCCAATATTTCTAACTATTTGTTTCATTTCTTCAGGTTTTATTACAATCAATAAAGGCCATTGTTAGCCCTTTGTTTGGATCTGTATCAAAACATCTGTCTTTTCCTGAGAAATATACTCATAACCAACTCTCACGTTTGTATCCACTGATTCATATCTAACTAATTAACTAACTAACTCTATGGCCTATGGAACCCGGAGGTTCAATGCCGCGTTCACAAAAGCTCTCCACTGACTTCTATCCTTACCTAACTCCATCCAGTTTCTACTTTCTATTCCAATCACTGTGAGATCAATGTTAATATTGTCCTCCCATCTGCGCCTAGGTCTTCCTAATGGTCGTTTTCCGATTGGTCTTCCAGTCAAGACTTTGAACGCGTTTCTACTTTCTTCCATGACCAGCCCACCTAAGCCTTCTAGAGTTGATGACCCTAACAATGTTCGGTAAACCGTATAAAATATGTAGTTTCTCGTTATGAAGTTTCCTCCATTCCCATTCCTCTTGGGTCCGAATATTTGTCTCAGGATCTTGTTCTCAAACACTTTCAGTCTATGTTCTTCCCTCAGAGTAAACGATCATGTTTCGCATCCATACAGAATAACAGGCATGGTTATCGTTTTGTATATTTTAAGCTTCAAATTCCTCGACAGAATTCGCGACGACAAGAGATTTTGAACCGAATAGTAACACGAATTCCCTGCTTTTAGTCGACATTTAATTTCTCCGTGAATATGATTTTCCTCTGTTAATATTGATCCTAGATATTTGAAACTATCCACTGATTCATATCTAATATTTAGAAAAGAAAATTCCGGCTGAATGCTGCTGCTGAAAAGAAGTTGAACAATATACCAGCTGATCAACTTTTTTATTAGACTGTTCTGTCCAAGTATCGTAGCAGCAAATCAGAGATAAACTTGAGCCTCTGTGGCAGAGGAAGTCACCGATCGGATGAGTGATGATTGATTACTGTTGTTGTTCTCCTTATTCACTTTAAAATCGTAATTTGTAATCGTAAACAACATTAATAATCAATAATTTTGCAACAGGGATTGCGTTAACGAAATCTATCAAACCATTCTATTTATTCTATGTTCAAGGTTAAATTCTTTCAATGCTTTTCAATAATATTGTATTGTTGAAACACTGTATGGGACAGTGTTAGTCTGTGAAGTTGTTGGGTAACATTCTCAACATATTGTCATTTCTTTTCACGCATTTCCTTTCTACGACATTACATTTACAGGATTATATTGTGTAGTACACTTCCTATTGATTCTATTGGTCACTGAAGGGAGCAGGGATGAATTATATAAATAGCACAAACATTCCTCTCTATTCTTCCTGTTCATTGGACGTACAGGACAAAAGTTGCAACCTCTGAAGCCATGATTTCCCTTTTAAACTTGGCTTTTTTCTGTTGTTTTATTTCGAGGGCTTTAGCAGGAAAAGGACATGTAAGTAATTGTTGTTTTATTTCATTGTTAAACCCTCTGAGCCAGAAACTTCTTTGGCAGCCAGAGTTCGCCTTTCATTAGGCGAGTCAAGGAGATACGAGACTTCACCACTTTGTCTATTTTAGCATTCTATCACTAGTAGAACAACTCAGCTACTCTTTCATGTGGTGAGCGAACCAGACACGAGACTAGACTGGTCCATGTTATCATCTTTTCATTAGCGTAATAAAACAGCTGTCTTATCATATGGTAAAGCAAGGAGATAAGAGACTTCAGATCATTCTTACACTAGTAGGCCTACAATATTTCATCTCTCCTCTCGTGTAGTAAAGCAGGTGCATAAGATATGAAAGTTTTGTCTATGTAAACATACATCACCGCTCAAACGTTTTGAACATCCCGGATCATTTCATGTTTTTCTTTATTCAGTGACTATATGTGTGATACTCATCATTTTCATTATGATTCACCATTTATCTGGTTGTTTTCTATCTGATGTTCACAATTCATATTTTCGTTAATTATAGCGGTGTCTAGGAACAAAAAAACCTTCAGATCCAAATTGGAAGTGACTATGTTTGTGACTCTTAATCTCTTGAACCACCCGACCGATCTCGATCAAGTTTTCAACCTAGATGACGTTCGAGCCAGGGAATGAAGAACGTGGGAGGAAACGGCAGAATCCCGAGAAAACCCATGCGCACGGTGTTTGTCCACCGCAAAGTTCATTTGGCATGAGCTGGGATCGAACCAAGTACCCCATACACCAAAGGTGAACGCTCTACCACTGAGCCACCACGGCCCGTAGTAAATAACTTTTCACTCTAAGTCACAGTACCGGTTCCAGAGCCGTCCATGGATTTGGGGGACGTACTAAATGTCGTCTCAAATATACAGAATAATTTTGAAATAACTTTTCATATGGAATCCAAATATGGGAATCCTTACCTGTGAGATTGATATATCCTGAGAAAATACGTTTATAAAAGCGTGGTAGTTTACGTTTGGCACACCACTCGAAATAATTATTGAAGAAATATGTTTCCGTAATTTACTTCTAACTGACCCCTAAAAGATTTGCACTGAGCGAATTATATTTAATTTATATTAGATTATGAAAGCCAAATTTTTCTTGTAATAATTGTACCTAATACCAGAGTTTAAATAATGCCTTTCAAGTAAAACATTACTGGAGGCCTGAGAGTCAGAGTATGACACTTCTCTGTCCTAGATAGGGATGCGCACGAGACAAGATTTATGGCTGTTTCTTCTCCAAACTTTGCTGTAAAAGTGATGTCTCGACTTGAAAAATGTATATTTCTCTATTGGAAGAGCCGTGTCTCGACTCGAATTTTGTCAGGAAAATCCTGTCTCGACTCGTCTCGTGCGCATCCCTAGTCCTAGAACTGTAGAGGTGCCACTGCCCCTAATGTAGAAGGTTTGGAATTTTACAGTGACGTAAGTAGGGGAAGGCAAACGGGGCCTCTTGCCCTGGGCGCCGAATTGGAGGGCGCAAAACGGGAAAAATTTTATTTTCACTATAAGGCAAGGAAAGAAATTTTAGTAAAGATAAAAAAAAAATAGAAACTTAACAGGACAACAACGACTCACCAACTTTAAGATCATAACCATTGAGCATAAGTTAGCTTCAAAGTTATCTTTAGAGGACATTGTAAAAACCTTTAAACCCAAAGAGCCCGCAAAGTTAAACTTTAGTTCCAGCTGTTTGTGTTTTCATTTAACTTCCATCGATTTAAGAGATTTGCAAACTGTCCGACTATAATACTTGAGACAACGGCTTGACTGTTTGTCATAATTATTCTATTCTAAAGGAACAGATTGTTGATTCATTCTTGCACATCCCGATATACTTGTAAAAACATTGTGATTTGCAGTTATTATGATAATACTATAAGAATATATAAATCATGCTACTCCCAGATTATTTGGCAATCAAATACTAATTAGCTTGGTGTTTGTTTTATCTTGTGCTAAATGTTAAATTATGTAGGGTGTACTGCAAATTTGAAATCAAGCTTAAGCACTTGAAGAAAAAATGGAATAGGAGAATTACTTTGTGATGCCAATATCAGGCCTAGTCGGAGAGCGTTTTTGTTTGGTTGTTTGGGGGTGGGGGACAGGCCCGTAGCCAGACCAAAAATGTAGGGGGGGGCCGGCTGAAGTTAGGGGGGGGCCGATCCAACCATATGATAGTTCATCACCATATTATAATTCTTTTGCAAGCCTACTGTAAAAATTTTCAGGGGCCAGCAAAAATTTAGGGGGTACGGAACCCCTAGACCCCCCTGGATACGGGCCTGGTGGGGGGTCGCTAAGGCGAGTTCTTGCCCTGGACAACAACTACCCTAGTTCAAGGTGACCAGAACTTTTACTTTCAAAAACGGGACGCATACGAATCGGCGACGGAAGGGGGGGGGAATCAAAATTACATTTTGGGACTCAGCAGTGTTTTCAATTTACAAAATATACAAGTAAGAATGATAACACAGCGTTTCTAACTTAAGTACTACCCAACAATACTTTTCACTACTTCGACACACAATTCCCACTCAATTCCCACTTGAACCACACAACACTCAATTCTGATTTGAATATTCAGAAGTTCTAGGCACGGCTGAACCTTCCCAATGCGTGTTGGTACGGAAGAGTGTAGAATTAGCATTGACCATTTATATTTTGAATAATAATTACGGGACACCTGGGTCATGTTTGCTTAAAAACGGGACATTTAGGCGTCCCGTTTGAGAATCAGAAAAAAACGGGACAACGGTTGAAAATAAGGGACTGTCCCGGCTAAAACGGGACGTCTGGTCACCTTGCCCTAGTTGCCTCGCTGGTGTTCTACACTGTAATGAATACTTCATTCTAAGAGACTATGTGCATCAAATACTTATTTTTTCTGTAACGAAAGATCTCATATTAAAGTTCTTATTTTTTTCATGTTTGTTTGTTTCCAGTGCAATGGTTACGACATCTACTTCAGCGACTTCAGGAACTGTGCCAGTGAGAAAAAAAAATTGGAGATCCAAAATGTATCATTTATAATTAATGAATGTAATTGCCAAATTACAGGATGTGTGGAAATTTTGGATCTTATTGACGTTGATTTGGAAGACAATTTGTTGGCTGTGAGTATTTATAATGATATTCCACAATTATAAGCTATGTATGCATCAATGTTAGACTGTGTGCCATTGTTAGAATTATGCTACTTAACAATGGTTTTAACATTATGGTGTCATTATTAGGAGTATGCCAGTTAAGAATTTATATCCATTGTTAGATGTTTATATCCACTGTATAGGGTGATTATAAATTATTTATAGAGTTTTAAATGGCTGTAATAAAAATGATTAATACATACAATAACGAATGACAATAAAAATATACAGAAGATGTCCAATCCTGTGACATACTTTAAATGTCTTGCGTTCCAGTGACATCTAGGTGGATGTCATAAAAATACTCCGTTGCAAAATACCAGTCACATTAGGGTTGCCATATTTCCCGATTTTCAGGTCTTATATCCGTCCCCCGCTTAATTATTTCTGAATCACGAAAACCACCCGCTTTTTTTGGATTGGAGAAAAATCTAAGACGACTTTGTTGATTAATTGTTGTTATATTCAACGTAAAATGGTACGGTACATGTCTGTGTCAATCTATACGCGATTGAGTTAAATTTGCAGTAGCGCTGATTCTCAAGCTGTGAGCTATTTGCCCAGTGCGAGTGGCAAACCATGGTAATTTTGTATGTTAGTACGATTTCAAGTAGCAATCTCTTTAAAAATGATTACAATTCTATAAGAGTTGAACCAAGACTCCTGAATATATCTTACCTTTCTTATGACAAAAATTCAGAAATTATTTTGTGTTTCTTAGAGAGAAAACCGTATAAACAATATCTGCCATATATACTTTTTTTTTTTTTTTTTGAAAACTTGCCTTATAGATATCCTTACAATTATGGTTATCTTACTGTAATACTTAATACTTACTTTACAATTCGGGACACATTTGTTGAACTTAATAAAACATTAAAGGGAAAAACTAAATTTGCTTTACTTTAGTTTCATTAGAAAAATACATTGGAATGGTCACTCAACAAAAAAATCACACACACACACACACACAAAAAAAAATGGTCCGAAGGTTACCAGGTCAGCATTTGTAATACACAAGTTCACATCAGTACTTACGGTTTAGAATCCTAATCCTAATTTCTAATTTACCGAGCGAAGTAGCTCAAGTGTTAGAGCGTTGGCTTCGCATTCGGGAGGTCGTGGGTTCGAATCCCGCTGCCGACCATCCTGACTGAGGTTTTCCAGGGTTTCCCTCAGTCCTACCAGGCATATGGTACCTACTAAACAGGCCCTGGCCGATACCTTCCCAAATCCTTTCCATTGTTATTGTTGTTGTTGGATATCCAGTATAAAAAAATGGTCTCTGAGCTGTATCTGGTGATGGCTAAAGGAATAAAATTAAATAAATAAATAAATAAAAATAAAATATGGCAACCCTAAGTCACATCCATGGAGATGTCACGACAACGTATCCTTTATTAAGGGTCCATTAATCGTAGTGAAAGCAAGGCACGAATTAGTTCCACTACTTCTCATTAGGTGGCAGCACCTTGCAGACACCAAAGAACAACGAAAGGTTTTGTCTCAATAGATGGCAGGCTTAACGGAGCATTCAATTACGACACGCATGTGTTTGGTTTGACGATAAACAATTATTAATAATAGCAATTTCAAGTTTGTAATTCGAGATCGGAAAATAGAAAAAAAAAAACTTTGATCTCTGATCAGTGTTGCCAACATGAAACAGCCTAAAATCCCTTCAGAACATCAAATTTTCCTTTTTTTCAGTCCAAATGTTCAACAATGCAAATATATATATATATATTGATCAGTAATGTGAATACCCTCCTTGCAGTGCACAATAACTATGTCGAGTCTTTTAACAGCAAATGAAAACCTGATATTACAGCACGCACATAGGGAAATGATACAGGCCGGTAGCCAGCCCAAAAATGTAGGGGGAGCCCGATAGAAGTGAGGGAGGGCCCGACCCAACCATATTATAGTTCATTTACAAGCCTACCGTGGAAGTTTTAGGGGGGGCGGCCCACCCTAGCCCCCAGGGATACGGGCCAGAAATAATATCTGGTACTAAAGGGTTTAATATGAAAAGAGAAAACCTTTGATTTTTTTTTAACCCCTTCAGTGCGTAATTTTCAGATGCGAACCGCTGTAAAAAGTGTAATTTTTTGGAGGGAACTTTGGATGTTGATTCTAAATCTGTTTCAAAATCACTTACATCAGAATCACTAATTAATAATTCTTGCTCGACGTCAGCATCGTTGAAATATCGTTTTGAAGCCATTACTGTGCTGTCTGGTCTCAAACAAAACAAAGAATGAAAACTGTATTTGACGAAGCCCAAACTCTATTTTAATTTCTTTCTTTTTCCTCTTCTTCTTTTAATTAAGCAACAATTGAAACCAGCTAAGCGCAAACTAGCTAAATATTGTCGGGATAACATTACTCATATTATAGGCAAGTATATTCGCCATACGCAATACAAAATAGCCAAAGCAAAATGAAAGCGTATATATACG
Organism: Thermobia domestica; assembly: GCF_964235325.1. Taxonomy (NCBI): domain Eukaryota; kingdom Metazoa; phylum Arthropoda; class Insecta; order Zygentoma; family Lepismatidae; genus Thermobia; species Thermobia domestica. Next base: position 1,072,056 of record NC_137467.1, on the reverse strand, counting down.
CCACCCACACTGAAGGGGTTAAAAGCGATGAAAAATTATACCTACCAAAGTAAAATGATTAACCAAAATAAGAAATAACTAGACATGGCCAGAACCGGTTCTTAGTGGAACCGGTTTGCAGCTCTATACGGATCCGGTTCTAGAAGATTCGGTTCCGGAACCGGGGTTTCGGATCTAGGTCTGGAACCGGTTCCACCGGAACTTTGTTGCCATCCCTACGCTAAATCCGAGCTGCTAGCGGGCTAGAACGGTGCTAGATGAAATGGTGGACACGACAGCCAGGCGCCCAGGTGGCAGCCACTGGTCTCATTTGGCTAAAATAAACTAGGTAACACCCAAATGAGTTCGCCAGTTTGCCTGTTTAGCCAATGAGTTTGCCAAAGCACCCACTGGTGGACCATTTTTTTTTCTGGAGGGCACAAGCGGGTCTGGGCGAGGAAGGCACATGCGCGTGCTCTTCCTTGCAGTGATTTGAAGATAAACTTTCTGCCTCCTTTACGGGTCTTTGGGGGCTTTCGGATCCAGGTCTGGAACTGGTTCCTGAGATCCGGTTCTGGAATCGGGTTTTCGGATCCAGGTCTGGAACCGGTTGCTAAGATCCGGTTCTGGAACCGGGTTTTCGGATCCAGCTCTGGAACCATTTCTAGAAACCGGATCTTCAAGAACTGGAACTTTGCGGCCATCCCTAGAAATAACAATAATCAAGATATTACTTTCATAAGAGAACATGATTTAACAGAAAAACCTATCTAGCGATTTAGAAGGTGAGGCTTGCTATTTTCATTCAAGGAAAGAGAAAGTAGAACTAATACATAAGTTTTAAAATTGTGGAAAAGGCTTCTGAATTTGTTTTCAGCATTATTCACAAACGAAAAGTGAACCTCTTCAGTTAACAATTCAAATACAGTAATTTACTTTACTTTGAGTTTGAGAAAATTATGTCGTACCGTCCGACTCTATACATATGTTATTTCCATTTCTTGTTTCACCTTAAAATGGTGTTTTAAACTAATTTCGCATTTACTTAAATAATCATCAGTGACAGTATATTAGCCTCCAAGGTACAGGGTTAATGCTTGAATTTTTATGATGTAATTGGGTTTATTTCCAACAATTCAAGCATGTAGATTTTTCACAGTAAAAATGTTAAATTTTCAATTAGAAAACTTTTAATGTTTTCATTTAGTTATTAGTTTTCTTAGTATATCACACTACTAACTTGGCTCCCTCATGATTTACACAAAGTAGAACAAAATTCAGAAATAATAAATCAAAAGAGGTAAACATAAAGCTACCACGAAAACCAAAAGAGACACAATAATGTACAATAATATGTGATATTCCTAATATTTAAATCCCAATGTATCCACTGGATTTGCATATTCATATATATATGTATACATCGAGGAGAAAATTATTAAACTCCGTTAATTGCTTACTAGTATTGTTATTTATAACATATGCATGAATTGGTATTATACTATGAATAGGAAACGAGAGAAATGAAACTATGCTGAGATAATCCAGTAATTTAATACATGTTAAGTAAGAAAACACCGCCCCCCTTTACCCCCCCCCCCCCCCCCCGTTTGCTAAGTTTCCTCAAGGTTTAGGAAGTGGCACTCATCGGATTGAAAATCAGCACCCCGAAATCATATAAGATCAGCTGAGAAACCTTATATATATAAAATCATGGTACGGCTAAAAATTGCTTCTCCCTCGGACTAATATGCGAAAGCGAAATAAAATCAAATAAAAGCGACAGGCAAGCTTGCGGCAAGCAAGCATACAGTCTGGGTTGTAACTACGCGATTAATAATTATTTTATGAAATGTGTCTTGAGATATTTCACTTGAATATCATTATTCGAAGATCCATTACAGAGAAGGTATGAGCGTCTCAGGTGTCAAAACATTTCTATTGTGCTGCCAAAATGACTTGAACCGTGGCAAAAATGTAAACTAAAGCTCACACCCTCACACACCCACGCGTTGAGCCAATAAGGTTTTTCAGCTGTTGCTAAGCGAGAGAAAGCGAGTGGAATTCCTTCATCCGACAGCAGCGCTTGTAACGAAAGAGTAGGGATCAAGCCACTGTGGTACATCTTTAGAAAATAGTGCACCAGTAAAGCTGTCTCGAAAAAATATCGCTGTCTTTTCTTTCGTTGATGTGTTTTTTTTTTTTTTTTAATTTTAGTTTTTCGATCTTAAAGTTTAAACATTTTTTTAAAAGTATGTATAGTAAATTAGGCTTAAATTTGTACTTATCATAAAATATTCTTCTTTAATTGTCTTTCAAATGGTTTTGTTTGAAATAAATAGCTTCGAGAGTAAGGGAGGTTCAGCGTTTATCGCAAACTTTTGTAAAGCGTAAAATAGTTTTACGCGCCTATACAAAATGGCCGCTGGAAAGAAGTTTTCTAAATATAGCATAACTTTGTGTATGAAAGTTAAAAAAGTAATAAATTTTACGAGCAACCATTTGATTAATTTAATAAGAATTTATCAAGTTTTGCAGTGACAGGATAAAATGTGTTTGAACCTATTAAAATTGACAGTTTCCTAATGAGGTGAACGGCCTGGAGGTGTAGTTAATTATGTGTTATACCATATACGGTAGAGATCCGATTATCCTAGGTAATGTGGACCGGACCTAACTCAGATAAGCAAAAACTCTGTTAATACGGATATATTCATAAATAAATTTGTACAGTAGTTGTTGTTAATTGATTATTCCTCTTTATTATTGCTGTATTTATTATTTTTATTGGATATACTGTACAGTACCTACATACGTACATAAGAAATTAGCCTTTTCTCCAGTCACCAACGGTCAGTTTACCAATCACTTATCACCTTTTTGATAGCGAGCTCCTTCGTGGCTAAGCGGTTAGCATACGCGCCTTTGGCGTGGGAGACCCGCGTTCGATTCCCGGCAGGAGCTCATGTGGTTTGGATTCCACGTTAACCAGTAGGTCTCTTCTCATATAGCCTCGCTGCTGAAAGGGACGTTAAACTCAAATTCAACTCAATTCAACTTTTTGATAGTTTCACAATGATATAATCGTTTAATAGCTGTAAGCTTTATCTTCTAATGATTAAACGACACGTTTTCTTTTTCCAACAATTTCTACAAATAGTCACGAGAACTAGAAAAAAACACCCACCGTCGCTCACACTGCTTTGTTGTTGGAGAAAAACTTTTTTTGTGACCGGCGCAAAAACTTATACTAAAGACGTGCAACAAATAATGCTCGCTTTCTTAGTGGCAATGTCGAGCGGGGTCGTTATCTTTACGCTAGCTTCATTTTCGCTTTCTTGCTGAAACAAAAGCCTGAACCAGACTAGTTATTGTTGTAACCAGACTAGTTTTTAAAAGATATTTTTTGTTTGGATTAAGCTCGGATAACACAGAAAGTCGGTTAATCGAAACTCGGGTAATCGGGATTCTACTGTACTTGCATGTGTGCTGGAATCACTTAGAAAATATACATAGGAATGAAAATTGATGACCGTTGGAACCATATTTTCATACTAAGTATTGCATGTTGTGATTGCAGGTGAAGATCTTGATCGAAGAGAAGTCTGACTTTCCTGGATCCAAGAAGGAGAAGGCGATGGAGTTCAACATCGAGAACATGTGTGAGGAGCTGGAGAAGAAGAAGGCAGAGGAGGAGAAGACAGAGGAAGACGTCTTCTTCATGAAAGCCATGCATCTCGACGAGATGTCCTGTCCAGGAAACCCAGTAAGTGCGCTTCAAATTATACAGCGTTACAAGTAACATATACAGATGATATCAATTTAGTGCAACCACCTGCAGTTGAAAACACGTCGGTTATCTGGATTGGTTGCAGATCCGGGCTACGGGCTTGGTAATGCTACGTTAGATCAAATTCTGTACTACGTGAGAAGCAGTAGAACGCGTAAGTGTAGTGAACTGAGCACATGTCGATGGTGTAAAATGGGCGACCTCTTAGCTTCAGAAAGAAGGCAAAGCGTGAAGAAAGTGGATGTCACGCGAAGGAGTGTCCAAGGTTATAACGACCTATAAAACTCAGAGCAAAAGCACATCGGCGAAGAGGAACAGCGGTCGGAAGAAAACCTTTAGTGATAGGTCTCACCTAGCATCAAAGTAGATTGTTAGTCAGATCCGTCATGCGACTTCGGTACAAAAATATAGGAACATAAGCAGCATATTTCACAGAATGTATCGAGAATCAGTTCGCCGCAAGTTACGTGATAGGAAAATGGGGATCTCATTAGACAGGCAAAACCGCTTATAAGAGCTCAAGTGTTTTAGCACGACACGAATGGCCTCGAACATGATGATTGTAAACATGTGATATGGCTGGATGAGTCATTGTTCACCTTATTTGAAACCACGGCCTGTGTCTGGCACTCAAAGAAACCTATTATCTGCTGTGTGTCCGCCCAACCGTGAGACTTTGTGATAATTTGCGCTGCAATATACTGGTTTCAAGTGGGTTTTGTGCTTATGCTGACAGGTCGCGTCACTACTCGTGATTATGTACAAACTTTAGGTAACTTTGTGCTTTTTATAGTACACATGTTGTTTGCGGGAACTCACACCATGATGATAATGGGCCCATTGGCACAGTTGAAGCTGTTGCGACATGGTTTGAGGAATATCGAGATGATATTGGGCGTCTCCACTGGCCCGTCCAATCCCCAGACCTTAACATAATTCATCATCTGTGGTCCGTTTTGGAGACACGAGTCCGCACAAATTTCTGCCTTCATCTTCTCTTATGGAACTGAAAGACGCACCGCTCGTGGAATGGTGTACTATCCCACTTGCAACTCACTACTTGTATAGCTCCACTTCACGTCGCATCAAAGTTGTACTGGGGCGAAAGGTGATCCGACATTAATATGGTAAGTTGCACTTTTTGATAAGTCTGTACGTAACTGTTAGTATTATATATGTGTATAATGTGTCGCTGTTAGGATTATGCTTTTTATCCTCAAAAGGGGTGGTGAATGGTACACTTCTCGGCCACGGAAAGGGAGGCCTAAAGTTCTAGACATTTCTCAAGTGTAAGCAAACAATATGTCGACGCCCCCACGTAAATGATAATAAAAGAGTAGAAAGTTGTAATGGACAAAAATTCTTCAGATAATTGTAACAATTGCAATTCTTCAATATCTTTAGTACCAAGAAATGGCGAAATTATAACTAATTGACTCTGGAGGAATACTGGACAAGTTCCAATTTTAAAATTAATAGCATGTTTTATTAAATAAGCAGAAGACGCAACTAAGATATATACCTAAGATGTACATGGTGGCCTAAAAATAGACATACAGTACCATACTGATCAGCTCATTGCATTTTATATAACTTCTTATTGTTATCCATCAGGTAGACTTAATTTCTTTATTATTTGTTCTTAAGGTGTTTTTAAACTCGGAGGAGCCAAACCAAATAAATCTATAAGCTAGAATGGTATACTTGATCAATGCAGGGGTGTATGCCTACTTTTGGGCCACCCTGTATTTTGACAAGCACAATTGAAACATAAAAGTCGAAACAATAAAACTCATGAGCTTCAAGTCCAGGCACGTAGCAAGAATTTCGTAAAGGGGTTGGCATGACATGAAATACTATGGTCATCACACCAGGGGCTCGATAATTCTAAACTATTTTACTGGAAACATATATTGGTTCGTTTAACCAGGATTTCGTAATAGGGGCGGGGAGGCGTGACATGAAGGCCCAGGAGTTTGATCAATCTAAACTACTTTACTGGCAACATATATTGGTTTGTTAGGACAATAAAATGAGGATATGTTACTAAGTATTTTAATAACGAACTATCAAGAAATCTTTAGTAAAAGAATATTTTTAAAAAAGTATGGAAAAAGATTTTACAATATTTACGTTCCTTCCTCTGTTCATTCAAATATAACAGTTTTCCTTTCATTATGATCTCAACTATTAGGAAAAGTACATATTCACTATTATAAAAAGTACATATTCAATAATGTCTTGTAAAATATTTTACAATATCTACGTTCCTTTCTCTGTTGAATAAAACGTTACCACAATTTTCTTTCTACATAACTTTTTGTTTTATTATTCCGCCAACTGCTGTCTGTTCCAAATAACAGATTCCATGACTCTTCCAGGATACCCCTCTCATTCGCCATCATGTATTGCAAGTAATACAAATCTCCTCACAAGAAAGAGTAACCAAAAGCTTGCTGTGACTTTTTATTTTTAACACTGATTCTTCTTTTACTCGTTTCTTTTTTTTTCATTTTTCATTATTTTTTTCATTTTTGGTCTCGAAGTGGGGTGGGGTTTACGGACCCCCTTGGACTCCCCTTGGCTACGTGCCTGATCATGTCTAACATTAACATAGGTTTGATTCTGACAAAGAGATATGCTCTTACGCTTCATTAAAAGCATATTTACTTAATATTATCTAGTGAAACGATTATAGTAATTAGCTTATTTTTTCGATTTCTTTGTTACTGAAAAGTTCATGTTACAAAGACATTTTTCTGGCTTTGAATTTGGCGAAATCTCGTTGTATTACATCCATACCCATTTAATTGAATGTGTTATTTTCAATAGTCATCAAAGCTAGTCCATTTAATCGTTCTTGAGAAATAGTTGATCTCAAATAATTGTTTATTAATTTTACCTGAACTTGCTTAATACACAACAAATGACGAAAGTGTGTCCATTAATCGATGTTCAATTTGTCTTAGATCCGGAATAACCTACAAAATTCAAATAATTCTGTGTATTTCCCCTGAAATTGTGCTAATTTTTCTTCAAAATTAGAAATTCTGTGGGATTCAGAGTTTCGGACCACCCACCTCCATCGGTGAATCTCTGAACACAACTACCTAATAATAAAAAAAAAAATGTACTTTGCATTATGACTATTTCCATATGTTTAAAAATATCGCTCAATCTGTATTTAATACAAGAGAATGGATTGATAATGATTGTTACACTGTTATAATACAACGAGCGTATGCATAAACTGCTGTGAATGACAGTGAGCGCTCTGAAAAAAAAAAGTGTTACTTATATTCCTAACTAGTTGAATATACCCATGCTTCGCACGGGGGCTGTATTTGGAAGTCAACGCCTGTGTGAGTATCACCATTGATCTCAGCGACCGCGAAAACTATGGATTTGACACTAATATCGGCCATTTTCGATTACTTTCATGTCTCGGTATCTCACCCACCCACCCCCGGTGACTCCCGACCCGGAACAGAATAGCGCGAATTTGGAAGTTAATGCGATCGGAGTTTCATCATTGATTTCAGCGACCTCGAAAAGTATGAATTCGACACTAATATCGATCATTTTCTACTACTTTTACATGTTCCGGTAAACGCCCCATGAGCCCCCTGATTCGAATTTTGTCAAAAACGTTTAACTCTGGTCTGGAATCTGGACCAATGTATTCGTGACTAAAATTTGGTAACTCTCGGTCAATTTATCTGGTTTTAAGCCAGTTCCGGTAAACGCTCCCCCTGAGACCCCCCTAGTTCGAAATTTTAAAAAAAAGGGCTTCGTCTTGATCTGGAGCCTGGGCCAAGGTACCCCTGACCAAAATTTTGTAACTCTCGGTCCACTCGTCTGATCCCCAGGCCGCACACAGACAGACAAACACTCAAACAAAATCTTTATTTTATTTATATTAGAAGATAGAAGATAATGTTTTGATTAGTTTCGATTTCGATTACAGTTATGTAGGCATATACTGCGTGAAAACTAACTATATTCAAAAAAAAATTTTAAATGTTTTAAATTTTACTTATACCTGTAATCAAAGTGATCGCATCTATTCCATTTTAACGATTAAATTATTATAGTCAAGTAAAATTAACTTACAATTTCAAAAGTTTGTCGACTTGCAGATGCTTCGTTAACAGTAACTGGTATTGACAACCGCCCCACAATAACATTTGTATGATTATCACTTTCGAAAATTTGTTCAGAAGTCGAAATAAACTTTTCAAAGCCTTCACTTGCATCTCATCTTCTTTCAAGTTTCGTAGCTTTCTTTCTCGATAAAATGCTCGCTTTCTATTGTTGGCTATTACATGAGAAACAAAACACTATTCAAAAGTGAAAACACAAATCATTATAAATAAATTAAAAAGAACGAAACGTTTCAGGGTAGAAACGAAAATGTCGACAAATTAAAAATTGACTAATAGACATTAACAAAGTGAGCATTAAGCAGTGGGCATCGAGTGTGAAGCACAGATATTAGGAAATTAAATTAAAATTTCCCTCAGAAATGATAAAAAATTCCGTTTGTACCGCCCGTCTTTTCTTAGGATTCATCCCCGTGGACCAATGGACAACATAAACCTATCTTTAAATGAAATCTTTAAGTTTTACGTCCCACGGTTATGCCGGTTATGCTAAAGGAGACGGTGATGATGAGAGATGAGTGAAATGGTGGAATGAAGAAAGTGGGAGGAAACGGGAGAACTCCGAGAAAACACACGAGCACGGTGTTTGTCCACCACAAAGTCCACACGGCGCGAGCTGGGATCGAACCAAGGACCCCAAGCACCGGAGGTGAACTCTCTAGCACTGAGCCACGCCCCACCCCCCAACATAAACCTAGTTGCTTGAACTTCGATAACGTGCATTTCATATCTTTCTCAATCTTTAACTATGCTCATTGAACCCAAGCACCATGCGGGACACTGTTTACGACAAGGTGAAGCACTCTTGAAGACATTTCCTTCTATTGTGATAATGCCACCCAATCCATAAGCAACGCGTGCAGTCGAGTTCCTTTCGCTTGTTGATTCATTCTCATTTCAAAGACATATTTTACAATGATATTCTCTAGCAAGATCGTGGAAGGATCGTTGGAAAAGGAGTGAATAGTCTGTTACACTTGTATTTTGTGCATATGTTGGGATTCTGGAAAGAACGCCGCTGTCTTTAGTCGTATTGTCGTAGTGCTTAATATGACATTTATTGAAAAGCTAAATTTCCCTACATTTTATCTCCTATTCATAAAATATCCCTTTTTCCTTCTTTAAAAAAATATATTTCCTAAATCGTCCTGCGCCGCGGGGCATTTTCTTTAAACTAGCAAGAGGACTAGTAGCATGAAGGAACGTGTCATTGGGCGTTCGTATGCGATTTATTAAGACCCTGGTATGGAGCGTGGCGCTTTACGGTTCAGAGACGTGGACATTGAGAAAAGCTGAAATATCCAAGCTGGAAGCATTTGAAATCGTGTTTACGCAGAATGCTACGCATTTCATGGACCGAAAGGAAAAGGAACGAAGACGTACTAAAGGAAGCTAGGACAACAGATCATGAAGATAATAGGTAAAAGAAGAAACAGCATGCTTGGCCATCTTATTCGGTACTCCGATTGGATCACCGTGTTGATAGAGGGGAAGGTAGAAGGAAAACCAGGAAGAGGAAGACCAAGGATAGAATATCTAGATGCAGTTACGAAGAAGAGACCTTATCGAAATATAAAACGGCTCTCCCAAGCGAGAGAGAAGTTTTAAAATTTCCATGTTTCCCGCCAACCTATGGTTGAGGTGAACAAGAAGAAGAAGCATCACTTGTGAGTGTGGCATTGGCACCAATTAATGTCTGAGTCCATTTTAATTGTTTTACAGCCAACCACGGAAAGACTAGACTTCTTCATTGTTCTTTTGATGAATTTTATCTGCATCTCAGTCTGTACAATATTTATTGGCAGCTATTTGAAAAATTTTTTCATCATAACATTTTCTCTAATAAATATTCTCACTTGAAACACAAAACTCCTATTCCAGTTTGGCGCCCTCTTTAACTGGTGCCTCCTCTGAACGCGTAGTTCGTAGGATTTAAGATCTGGCTCTGGCCTAAAGTCACAACAGTCTCTCAAAATGAAGTGCTAGTTGCAGAAGCAAGGAACAGGTTTCTATGTCACACATCTATTCTCTTGGACAAAGCCAGGCAATACGATTTATCACATGAAACAATAAGGAAAATATTATTTATTGGCTGCTGGACTACACAGTTCAATGAAAATCACAAGGCCAGGTGATTAGAATGGGAACAGAAAAAATAACCCAATTTCGGTCGTATTGAGAGTAACTGATGAGAGGGGCCGCGGTGGCTCACTGTTAGCGCGTTCACCTCTGGTACTTGGGATCATTGCTTCAATCGCAGCTCGCGCCAAGTGAACTTTGTGGTGGACAAACACCGTGTGCGTGGGTTTTCTCGGGATTCTCCCGTTTCCTCCTACCATTTCATCCATTTCTCATCATCACCGTCTTCTTTAGCCTAACCGGTATAATTGTAGGAGGTAAAACTCGAAGATTCGTTATCTTTTTCTTTGCTTATTTTACATGCTTAAAAATTTAATGGAAGAGTAGCCGTGACTTTGCCAACAACAAAGTTTATTTGGCGTGAGCTGAGATCAAACCAGAGGCACCAGAGGTGAACTCCCTATCACTGAGCTATAGCGCCAACAAACAATGCGTTATAATATACTTGGTGTACAGCGGCGGACACTTCTAAATGGTACAGCCATATGGAGATTTACGGCTAAGGTGTACCATTTAGAAGTGTCCACCGCTGTACAGTGTTCAAATAAATAGATAATCACCTTAGAATTGAGAAAAGTTCGTGGATCATACCTTTACATTAAAAGCCTCCTTCTTCAGTGTTGACCAGTGTTTCTTTGAGAGGTGTATATCGGGTTGCATATCTGCTGGGTCGTTTGAAATAATCCAATTATGGAATTATTCTCAGAGATCTATGTATTTTCTAGCTGGTTATTCCCAAAAAAGGAGCAGATTTAAAATATTTATTTTATTTAACAAAAATAGATAGAGACGTATAAAATACATCACTGGATACCAGTGGAGTAGGGAAGGGGGGAAGAGGGGCCACCCCCTCAGTGAGGTCAGACCATGTACTTTGGTACTTTGATGTTTGTAATTTTTTATGTATTTTATGTTTATATATTTTTTGTTTGTAATTTTTCTATATGTACCTATAACAGCACCTTCCCCCCCCCCAAACACACATCCTGGCTACGGTACTGCTGGATACAAAAGAAAGTTCAAAGTTTTAAACCCATGCCTATTAGTTCTATTCAATACCCACAGAACTCCAGTATCTGAATGATAGAACTCCAGGACGATATATTGGAAGAAGTGGGCAATATGATCTTGTTCATCTTAAGTGACCTCCAAGGTTACTACATCTTACTCTTTGCGATTTTGTTTGTGTGGGTACATAAAAGATTGCACGTATGTACCATGTGTGCTGCTACTCTTCATAATCTGCGAGATCGAATTGTTACAGCTGTGAGTTCAATAACCAGGGACCAGTTTGTTCGTTCTCGCATAACAAATTGTGCTCATATTGAATGCATAAAATAAAATTTTAATATTTTCTTTGTCCAAATGTATCGTACACGCGGAAAAGAAAGTATTTGACAATTGTCAAATTTTCTTCTCCCAATAACTCGTGAAAAAATGAATTAATTTGTATCTTTTTGTTGTTATTGTTAGCATAGTTATAACTTGATAACTTACCAGATCGATACTTTAATTGATTAATTTATTGTCGAGTTATTAGGAAAATAAATTTTCTCAACTGGAAAATTCTTTCGTGACTGGACATGACTCTAGCTATTGTCATTCAGTAGAAAAAATATTTTAAATCTGCTCCTTCTTTTTCAATAAAAATGTACTTATATGGGTGACTATACAACACATAATACCTTGGACCAAGGGCGCCCATGTTCTGGTTTCCAAGGGGGGCAAATACAAGCGACGTTTTAAACATAGTTTCAAATTTTGCTGTAACTAATGTAAAAATTCTATTGGGTTTTCGATATTCCCAAGTACAATTTCCTCTTAGGGGGACAAGCGCCCCACCTTGCCCCCCCCCCCTGATGGGCGCCCTTGCCTTGGATATAGGTAGATTAGATTGTGTCTTTAGCCAGAGAATCGTTGAAATGGCACCGAAACCGATCATCGATATGTCATTATGATAATTATCAAAATTTAATATGTAGAATAACATTCTTTGTTGGACTCCGAAGATCTAGTGGAGTGACTTGTTTTGTTCTAACGGTATTATTCATTAAGGCGGCAGAGTATTAAATATTTTTGAAAAACTAATAATTTTTCTTTTGCCCGTTTTTCGTAAGTAGAAAGAGGTAATAAAATGTAACTTACCACAATAATAGATAATGTTATTCTACACCCGAAAATACGAATCGGAAGAATTTACAGTGTTGCCATCCATAGAAATTACATTGTGATTAGAATTTGAATTACTCAAAAATTAGGTTAAGACACCGACTAGAAAAATGAATTAAACGGCAATTGATGACTTATCATGCTGTCTATGTTCCTTGTTTACTACTTTTTAAATAATATAAAACTTACATAAATTATTACAAAATAAATAAGTTATTTCAAAATAAATAGAAATAAAATATTGTTCAATTTCTTACAGTGGCAGATCTAGAACCTAAAAAGTGGGGGTGCAGCAAGACTTCAAACAACGATCGGTATATCATGAGTTTACTATAAACCTCCAAAAATATATAAATAATTACCAGTGCGTGCCGTGGGAGGGCGAGCGAGCTGACGACCCCGGACGACGAAATAAAGGAGCACAACATTCGGGAGAAAAAAGAAGGAAAGAGACAAGAGAGACGAAAATTACTTTGAATATTTTAGTTCAGTACAAACTAGTATGTATTTAAATCCTCTTCCTGTTTTAGGAAGTTGTCCTATAATATGTTACTCATGTTAGGAAAATGCATGTGCACATATATAAAATGCAAGGAAAAAGTAATACCCTAAAATGTGCTCATATTCAAGGAAAAGCAGGGTTTATTTTTGAAAATTTTCTCACGCTTCGCACCAACCATGGTGGCGCTTCGTGGTTGGCTTGTGGACCTCACTCATATGTACGGGGGCGCCGCCGTACATTCTCAACCCGGGCGCTGATTTTCCATGGCACTGCACTGATAATAAATTATTATTGTCACTCAAAAAGCTGAGGGGCTAAGCCCGCCGGCCCCGGGCTAGATCCACTATTAATTTCTTAACTTCCACCTGTTTTACAGCAGGGTTGATTAACTTACAGTTGGTTAATTTTTAACTCATGGTTAACTTACTTAATTGGTTAACTCTCGTTTTACGGAAGAGGTATTCCTGAAAATAAATATTCCTTAATTTACTAAGTACCGCCTACTTTTTCAGGAGAAGCTGTGTGCGGAAGAAGGTGAAACATACAGTTTGGAAAAGTTTGATGAATATTTTCCTTTGTCTTTGGGGAAGACATACACCATCCAAGCCATCATGTTTGAAGATATTGAAATCGTTGGATGCTACGAAATTGACGCCAGACTAGACAAAGCATAAATGCCACGTCACAGCAATAAATTGTTTTATCATTTTCTTTTGTTTAAGTTTAAACTTGTAATAATTCAATTGTAATTCTTATGTAATAAAAGACTTGAAAGGAAGTACGCAAGAAATAATACTTCGTTTTGTGTGCAGTTAAGACAGTGGTATAACTAGGAGGTGGACTTACCCTTCCCTTATGGTGCCTCCCTCAACACAAAAAATTCTATTTAATAACGAAAATAAAATTAATAAATTTCCATTATTTTTCTAGAATTATTATTAAATTATTATTATTATTATTATTATTATTATTATTATTATTATTATTATTATTATTATTATTATTATTATTATTATTATTATGCCTTTTGGAAGGTCCTGGTTCTAATGAAGCTTTCTTCCTTTTCTTCTTCTAAATTTTCATTTAGGCCTGAAGAAGTTTCTTCCCTGTTTCTCTATTTTCAGCTTCCTCTTTCAACTCCCAATATTTTATTATATTTCTCAAATCATCGATCACTTGTATTCTTCTTCTTCCTATCCCTCGCTTTCCTTCCATATTTCCACCTATGGCGATATGAAGAAGACAATTTCATCGCAAGATGTGTCTAACCCAATTGGCCTTCCTACGACGGATGCTGGCTAGAAGTGTCCTCTTCTCTCCTATCCGTTTTAAAACATCTTCGCTCGTTGCTCTCTCTGTCCATTTTATCTTCTCCATCTTTCTGCAACACCACATTTCGAAGCTCTCTAAATACTTCTTCTCTAACTTGCGTAATGTCCAAATCTCTGAACCATAAAGTCCATTGATTTACTTCCTCCTTACTCCAATATTAAGGCTGCTACTTAACCTCTTCACGGACATGGCATCAAATGATGCCACATATTTATCGGGAAAATAATCCGTTTTTTTTTTTTTCACGAAGAAGAGTGCGAACTGAAGGTAAGTAAAAACAAGTGCTTCAGAATATTATTTTTACTTACCTTCAGTTCGCACTGTTCTTCGTGAAAAAAATTCGGATTATTTTCCCGATAAATAAATATATGGCATCATTTGATGCCATATCCATCAAGAGGTTAAGATTGACCTTTTCTTGTGAACAGGTCTTCTCGGGCTAACAGCCAGATAAATACTGTTATATCTTGCGACGTTTCGAGGCAGCTCCGTAACTTAGATTTTATTCTGGGAGAGCAAGCATTAATACGCTTATCTGGGCCCCCTACATAAGTTGTTTTTCTAATTCTTGGGCCCCCTCTTTCCATCTTCTCTTACTCTTTATGAGCCCTAGAGCCTGTGAGCCCCTCCGCACAGTAAGGTCTGCGGGACCGTTAATTACGCCCCTGGGCCCGTTTCATACATGACAAATTAATTAAGGGGACAATATTAATAAATCTTAAAGCCATGCGAATAAATATTATTTCTAGGATCCCTAATAGTAAACACTTTTTTTTTTTTTACTGAAATGGGCCTACGACTCATTTTTGTTTTATTTACCTTTTATGTGTTGTTCTGTTTATGTAATGTAGTGAACCTGTTTGATGCTTCATTCATAATTTCATCTTCGTATCGTATATGGAGTAAGAAAATTTTGTCTTAAAATTGACCCCCCTCCAACGGCGGCGAGCTGCCCTATGGGTCAGTTGCCCTCCCCGCAACCTCACAAGTTACAGGCCTGTTTCGAGGGCTGACATCGTCCTCATCTTCAGGCGAACATGATGTAGCACCAATAAAGTGTATGGAATATACAGTATACTTCATATATGTGGGATTGGACTCTTCTGATTAGTGGCTGAAATGGCGGGATATGATTGGTGTCTATGTTTGACTCAGTTGGAATCTTGTGTTTCTGTTACGGTTCGTTTTGCCATCCCCTTATGGTGCCTCCTTCTGAAGCTGTTGCAATCACACAAGAAAAAACGAACCTTAACAGAGACACAAGATCCCAACTGAGTCAAACATGGAGACCAATCATATCCCGCCATTTCAGCCACCAATCAGAAGAGTCCAATCACACATACATGAAGTGTATATTCCATACACTTTATTGCTACAAATACATCATGTTCGCCTGAAGATGAGGACGATGTCAACCTTCGAAACGTCGCAAGATATAAGAGTATCTGGCTGCTAGCCCGAGAAGACCTGTTTACAATACTTCGCCACGAAAGCTTCAATAGATGACCTTTTCTTGTTGAATGCTTCTTTGGGTAGCGCAATTCTCAACCTGATCTATCTTGTGCAGCACGTGTCTTTCGTCAAAATACTTCCCAGATATTTGATATTCTACTCTGACCCGGATATTATTTTCTGGAATACATAAAATAATTCACGTATCTTGTGAATCTCCAAGGCGGTATAAGATTTACTATCCTGAAGTTACAACTATATTGCCGCAGTGCCGTGGCTGTCTTCTGTAATCAAATATCAAACTGAAACAGCACTCTTGTAACAGATAGCTTATGTCTTATGTTATATTGTCTTATGATATAGCTAAAATCTAATGTGATTACAAACGTAAGTTGTCTATAGCAACACACATGTATAAATGACTTATAACTATCTCTATGACCAATTGCTATAGAGCCCTCCAAATATTTCTAACGCCGGCCTTTACATGGAGTCAATCTACACCTGTGTGTAACCAGCAGGTTTGCTAGGTCAGTGCATTTTCAGGAGGGCAGGGTTTTTATACACTAAACAATAAACGAAAACCTTATTCAGAATACGAAAGTAATTATAGCTCACTATAAGATAAAGTGAGAATTATTCGCAAACTATTTTTAAAAATGCATAAAATATCTTCTATTTAAACAATTTTGATAAGATTGACGCAGTGTGCTCTTAGACATTATGCACAATAATTGACTTGCAACCGTAGATGTCCGGGCGTACATCCCCCAGTGGGAAAATTTCCCCGCACCGCCCCAAACGAAGAGCGTAAGTGTTCATGGGAACAAACTATATGAAATGTGTCCTTTGATCGAATTGGTCTTACAAGGGAAGAGAGGGAGATTATATATCGAAGTGGAAGATGGTTCATATACCAATCAAAAGCACTAATGACATCTATTATGAAACTGTAATAAAAATTTTCCGAATGCATATACAGTACGAGTTATATATATATATATATATATATATATATATATATATATATATATATATATACAGGGTGTCCAGAAAATCTGTTGCCACCCTTAGATATCGCAAACGGTGAGACAAATGTCAAAACAGGAAAACACGTTTGTCATCATTTCAAAAGTACAACGCATCAAAGTAAAAAGTGCCCTCCCAGGGTCACTCACAGTGTCCAACTCAAAAATTACAAATGGTAAGGGGATCAAGTAGCATATCGTTGAAAAGCTGTTGCAAAATGAAAGAAGACGGAACAAGTCTCGACTCTCTAAAATTACCCTGTGCAAAATGGCGGTCGGTCAAAATGTCAGCATAAACGTCATTGCAAAGTCTATGAACAGTCCAAAAAGCAGTAAATCTTTTATGGGAAATATTCTATAAAAGGTTAAAAAATAAATCTTATAATAAATATACTACTCGTTTAAACCATGTCTACCTATTACTTAACTGAAAAAAGTAAGTACAAAGAGCTTCAACCTATCAAACTTGCTGAGCTGAAGAAAATAAATCATATGAAATTACATCTTGGAGAATTATAAAAACGAAAGCTGGAGAAAAAGTATTAATACATTTAAATGACAAAATGAAAACTTTGCTTCCAGATAGGTTTAAAGAAGATACCGAGCAAGTAAATGATGATTTAAAGAAAATGAGAATATTTTTAAAGTACAAGGGTAAGAAGGAATACAATAATGGATTTAGCAGACATGATATAGAGTTTGAATCAGAATCTAGAAACTAGATTTTAATCGTATAACTTTGTGAAATATTTTTATGGTAATAATCATAAAAATGAATTAACTTTTATTATATCACTAATAACTTTGATGGATTATTCCCATGAAAGACATGTTCTAATACACTATGCTAATAGACATCGAGATTTCCCACGTCACATGAATATTAGCTGTTGTATTAGATACGAAAATGATTAAAATTATTTTTTCATATAACAAAAAAACAAGAGAGTAATTATGAATAAATATATAGTAATTGAATTAAAAAAATATGTAAAAGTAAGGGGATAAAAGATTATTCCCGATTAAGAAAAGTAGAACTTATTGACCGTATTAAAGAACAAGAAGATGAACAAAGCAGATTAAACTATAACCAAACCTTCCCATTTGAAGAAGACATTTTTGAAAAACCAAAACCTAAGAGATTAGGTAGGAAGAAAGCTTTAAAACTGTTTACATTTAAAAAAGAGATATTTGGAGAACCGAAGCCTAAAAGAGTGAATATAAATGTTGAACTAAAAGAAACTTCATTTAAATATAGATTACATACTTTCAAACTAAAAAAAAAAAAACACACAGGTGGATATAAAGATCCTTCCAAATTCGTACATTCAATTAACAAACCAGTTAAAAGTATGATTAAAAATGGATTTAAATATTTTAATGCACTTAAAGTAAATATATCATTTACATGCAGCTTCAAAACAGATAAACATATTCGAGAACATAATTTTAAAACATCAAATGAAGTTATACTTCAATTCATTGATCTAAATGAATATTATAAAAATGCAACTAGGAAAATTAGGGCAGAGATGGAAGAGTTTCAAGGAAAGAGTTCAGATTGGACTTTGCATTCTGTTGACTATCTTGAGCTAAGAATTAACAAATACATAGCAGTGAATGGATCATCATATATAGAACTTCCAGAAACAATTCAAAGAAGAATAACATGCATTAATATTAAAAACAAAGATCAAAAATGCTTCTTATGGTCTGTTTTAAGAGCATTACATCCTGTTGATAGAAATCCACAAAGAGTTCCTAGACAATATGAGCAAGAATTGGATAAATATTTTAAAGATATTCCCTTTCCTGTACAAATTACTGATATAGCAAAATTTGAAAATAGAGCTAATATATATATCAGTGTCTTTACCATGGATGATAATGAAAAAATCTACCCACTTAGAATACCCAAATAAAGAATGCAAAATCATATTCGTCTTTTATATTTAAAGAAAAGAAATAAAACTCATTACGGTTTGATTAAAGATTTATGAAAGCTTGTTGGAAGTCAAATAACAAAATATGGACATAAGAGGTTTTTATGTGAGGGGTGTTTAGCTAAGCATTTTGAATCAGAAGAATTATTAAATCGGCATGAAGAATACTGTGGTTTACATTCTACTGCTAAGATCATTTTGCCTAGAGAGTGGAATAAGATATTAGAATTTGTAAATGATAAGCGTTCTTTAAGAATACCATTCACAATAATAGCTGACTTAGAATCAATACTAAGAAGAATAAGCACATGTCAAACTGATCCTGAAAGATTCCACTCAAATGCTTATCAACTACATGAACCTAATAGTTTTACTTACTATGTAAAAAGCACTTTGGATTCCTATACAAGTGAACCAGTAGAATACATAGGGGATAATGTAGCAGATGAGCTTATAAAAAGGTTAACAGAAGAAGCAATCAAAATAGCAAAAATATATGATACTTATACACCTATGACTCCATTATCTGAGGAAGAAGAAGAGATATATGAATCAGCTACAATATGTTATATTTGTGAAGGAAGTCTTGAAGCTCTGCCACGTTTATTAGTGAAGAAAATAGAAAGCTTAAATATTAAAATTGAGTATTTAAAGAAGAAAATAAAAGATGGAGTTGTACACTTGGAAGAAGAACACCATCTCAAAATAGAAGACGAGGAGGATGACAGTATAACAGAAATAAAAGAGCAGAGGAAAGAGATAAAAGAAGTCCTAGTAGAATGTAAGAAAGAATATAAAAAGCTTAAAAATAGTAGAGATGCATGTAAAACAAAAGTACACGATCATGATCATTTAACAGGTAAATTTAGAAGTGCTGCTCATTCTTATTGTAATATGAATATACAAATCCAGGATTTATTCCTGTATATTTCCACAATCTCTCTAGGTATGATGCACATTTATTTATAAAAAGTTTAGGAGGTGGAAATGAGAATGAATAAATAGATGTAATAGCTAACACTGAAGAAAACTACATTACATTCTCAAAAACCATTCGGTATAAAGATGCAAAAGGAAAAGATAGATCTATCAAGTTAAGATTCATTGATTCACTTATAACCGCTACCAGGCTATATAAGGATTTTTGTGGACACTCAGTATATTTCGTAAAGACAGTGATTATTATTTTCGATTTGTACTTTATTCTGCAACGCATATAAGTTTTTTCTTCGATGGGAATTGCTTCTTTCCCACACAATTGGATAAAGAAGTCTTTCATCGCTTTTTCATATATATATATTTACAACCTTGCTTTTGGTGAGAACATTTCAGTTAGTGACAAACCATTTCAGTGTTTCTCCCTGACTTATTATATGCACAGTATATATTCTATAGTTATTTGGATCTGAATTAAGTGTTTTCTTTAATCGCTTATGGAAATATTGCAATAGATTAGAGAAATACGGGCTGACCAGATGTTCCAGTGACCAAAGTGGCACCAACTGCGTTGTTTCGAAGCTCGTTATCTGTACTTTCTCACGCCAGAGTTATCGCCGTGTCTAGTGCATTATAGGCAGTTGACTAAAATTAACACAAATTATTTTCCGTATTCTGCTTGCATGTGCATACAGGTGAGTTAACTGAGTGATTTTTGGAATGAACTACCAACTTTTAGTTGACCATTGCAACCCGTACCTTGACCTTGGGTGCTCAGGGAGTTTGACTCCGATACTGTACGTAGCCACCACGCACGTTGCGTTGGGAACCAAGTACGATTGTGTGTTAAGGGGCACAAGCTATTAGCCGGCGAAGGACGTTTTCTTACGGCTAGCCCCAACTAGTGAAGTCCCAGGTTCACAAACCTAGTGCGCTAAATTGTTATATACGCGCCCTCCAACATCAGCATTCTACTTTGGAGGATTTCTTGTTTAATTTGCTGAAGACTCATCTTTACGCAGCAGGGTTGTTGGCGCAGCAACTGGATTCATCGTGGGACGATCCAGACAACTTTTCCCCAGTACTAATCCCCCAAGTGCGTCAATGGTGTGAGAGAAGTATTTACAGTGAAATCCGAATTATAATCTTATATATTTAAAGGGCTAATGTGAACTGAAAAGGCAAAGTGTGATTTCAGTGACAATACATATTCAGTGTTCAGTGTTGTGTTCATTCCTCTTCGCTATTTTTTTTATATAGTAGTGTTCTAATAAATAAGTATAGTGTTATTTAATCCAGTGTGTTTTCGTTGTTTGTATGAGTGATGTTTGTGTGCGTTATGGTCTGGATGACCGTCTGATCGTCCGTGAGGTTTTCGAGACGAGACACCCGAACCTCTCGGCGTCTAATGCTCATCTCATCATTGAGACCGTCGAGCGATTTGGGAACAGTTTGTAACTCTTCTTGGAGAGGTCCTTCATCGTCCTGTCCAGGTAAGTTCCAGTCTCAGGAGAATACTTATTGGTAGGACCACGAACCACGAACAGCGACCAGATTATACGAAGTGGTTACAAATAAATGGAAGCCCGAACAGCGACCCGAACTCCAGCCGGTTACAAATAAATGTTCACTCAAATAGAGACCTCGAATCAAATTGGTTATACATTCAGATTTTTACTAAAAGGCTTAGCAGAGTTAGCAATGAATTTAAAGCCAGAACAATTTCGAGAAACGTCAAAGTTTTTTCCAATTGATAAACTTGATCTAGTTACTACTAAAGGTGATTATCCATTTGAGTTTGTTGATTCTAAAGAAAAGTTAGAAGAACCTGTTCCTTTATCTATAGACAAATTTACAAACAGATTAACAGGAGAAAAATGAGTGCTGAACGCCATAAGCATCATGTACGAGTTTGTGAAGAGTTTGATTTAAAAGCAATAAATGAATATACTCAATTTTATAATAAGACAGATGTTCTTCAACTAACATATATTGTTGAAAATTTCAGAGAAAACATATAAATTAGATCCAGCATGGTATCTTACTGGTCCTGGGTTTTTCTGGGATGCAGTGTTAAAGATGACAAAACAAAAATTAGAATTATTGACTGACTATGACAAATTACTGTTTATAGAGAAAGGTATAAGAGGTGGAATTTCTCAATGTTCAAATCGATATGCAGTTGCCAATAATAAATACTTAGAAAACTTTGACAAGAAGAAAAAAAGCTCTTATATAACTTACATGGATGCAAATAACGAGTATGGTTGGGCGATGAATCATCACATGCCGTATGGAGGTTTTCAATGGATATATGTTAATAAGTATAATGAGAAACACTTAGCAAAAACAATACTAGAAACAAAATATGATTCTGAAGATGGCTATATTTTAGAAGTGGACTTAGAATATCCAAAAGAGCTTCATAATAAACATTCAGATTTTCCGTTAGCTCCAGAAAACTACATTAATAACAAAAAACTTCCAAAGTTATTGACAACTCTATATGATAAAGAACATTATATACTACATTATCAAAACCTTAAATTCTATTTGTCACAAGGAATAAAGCTTAAAAAATACATAAGGTAATAACATTTAAACAATCAGCCTGGTTAAAGAAATATATAGATCTAAATACTAATATACGGTCACAAGCAGAGAATGCATTTGAGAAGGATTTTTATAAGTTGGCTAATAATGCTGTTTTTGGTAAAACTATGGAAAATATAAAAAAAAGAATAAATGTAAGATTAGTACATAATGAAAATTTGTTAGAGGATTTAGTAGCTAAACCTAGCTTCAAAGATAGAACGATAATCTCTGAAAATTTAGATGCTATTCATATGTATAAAACTAAAATTGTATTTAACAAACCTATCTATGTAAGGATGGCAGTATTAGATATCTCTAAAATATGTTTGTATGACTTTTACTATAATGTTTTGAAAAAGAGATATGGAGACAATGTAAAATTGTTAATGACTGATACTGATTCTGATATAGCACATATAGAAACAAAAGACTTTTACGAAGATCTGAAAGATATGTATGAATATTTAGATACCTCTGATTATAAAAAAGACGATGAATATGGATTGAAATTAGTTAATAAAAAGGAATTAGGTAAATTTAAAGACGAACTGAAAGGTGTTGTAATAGAGAAGTTTGTAGGTTTAAAATCAAAAATGTATGCTATTAAAGAGAAAGGGGGAGATCAGGATGATCCGATTAGAAAAGCAAAGGGTATAAAGAAAAGTGTAGTTGTAAAAGATTTATCATTTGAGGATTATAAGAACTGTGTTTTAGAAAAGAAAGAGTTATATAAAATGCAAAATCATATTCGTAGTAAAAAGCATAATGTATACTCAGTAGAAGAAAACAAGTTAGCTTTAAGTGCTTATGACGACAAGAGATATATATTGAATGATGGTATACACACTCTAGCTTGGGGTCATTATAACGTAGAATTAAGGAAAGAAGATTTGATTCCCAAGTTAAAAGAGTTATATGACCAATATGCTAAGAGTAGACGAGAAAGAGAAACACAATGAATAGAAGAGCTAAATTAGATTTAAGTTCTTTATAGTTAAGTGCTATAAAGTTCTATACGCAAACAACTCTTTAGCCAATTTTCATATACCAAAAGTCAAGTCCCCAAAATATAGTCAAAATTGCGCTAGTCAACTAATGTTAAAAAAAGCAAAAATTATTCAAAGAAAATGCTTAGTAATTACGTTAGTCATCTAGTAGCGATTTGTAGTTAGTGATATTATACCCATTTTCTTTAAATTCTGACAATCTATTTTGTATCCAATCATAAAGTTTTATATGGGACATGGAACAAAAGGTTTCATTATAATATGCAGGAATTCCACATACAACACATTTATTATTAATATTTCTTTCATTAGTTAAGTCATAACAAGATGTAGTTTCGTTCCTTCTAGTAAAATATGGTGGGAAACCAACACGTATTATATCTTTAAATAAAATAACTCGTGGTGCTGGTATTGTTAAACTATGGGACTATATGTTGAATCTACAAACTTACATTCTGATAATGTAGCTGGTCTTAAAATCATAAATCGTGTTTCTATATCCTTAAAGAAAAGATACATTATTTTTATAATGTCATGCTCTAACATTTTATTATGTATTTCAGCCACTCGTTCTTTTGATGAGAGCAGTGGCGTAGGGAAGGGGGGGGCGGAGGGGCCGGGCTCCCCCCAAAGAGGTCCGACAATTACTTTGGTACTTTGATGTTTGTAATTTTTTATATATTTTTATGTTTATATATTTTTTTGTTTGTATTTTTCTATATGTGCCTATAACAGCACTTGGGCCCCCCCAAACACACATCCTGGCTACGCTACTGGATGAGAGTGAATAATTTATCAACGGCCCAGAATATTTTAAACCATGTTCAATTTATTTATTCATGTTCTCTGCTCTATAACATCTTTTACAGTTATCAGACCTCTTGTTTCCATTTCTAGTGAACTCTTGGAATTGTTTCAATTCTCCATAAATTACACACTTTTTCATGATTTATTAAATATAAAATATCCAAAATAGTTATTTCATTTTTATTTGATTTTAAATGTCATAAAGTCCTATGCATCTACTCAATCTACTTTGTGCTATCCTTCTGTGTTAAATAATATTGTCCAAAAGTACTGGGAGGGGGAATGTATACTCAAACTGACACTTGGAGGGGAAACGATAGTCAAAAAGTGTGCTTAAACTAGATTTTTTTTTTTAAGATTTGGCCTAATTCGTTGGGTGGGGTGTGTGCTAGAACTGGTATGTACTCCATTACTTGGACCTAATCTCTTGAAGGTAGTCTAGGCTTTTGTGAACAGAAGTGTACAACCGCCAACCGCTAGAAGTGCACTTTTCTCTTGGGCACTTATTGTATGAATAACATATCTTTTTTTTTGGAAAAATGGATTGGATGTGATCTAAGTTTCCTCACATAACAAGGTGAAAGTTCCCCGTCTCATTTTTGTGTGCCTTTGCGTTCAATTCAAAGAACTACAAAACTGAGAAGATTGAATTTTCAGTTAACAAAGATGACCTTAGCAGTGTGGAAATCAAAAGACTGTGCGATTATAAAAATTCCAACAACTTCTTCTTCTTCCATTTTTTTCGTATCTCCACATATAACAGAGTTGGCCTCATAGGCGCCGAGTACGTGGGTGCTCGGGGGCTCAAGCTCCCATTGGAGGTATTAAATAGATGTGGAGCACCCACTGAATATTTGAGTTCGAATTAACTTCGCAATAACACCTTCATGCCGTAAATAATATGAAGAAAGTATGGCAAACGTGATCAAAGGTTAAATTTTAGATGAAGATGCATTTGTATTAAATAATAATTTATTAATATCTCTTGTAGACTCTTCAGGTTTACGGCATATTGAGAATCGAGTGATATACCTGTAATATTAACCATAACAATAATCCGTGAGTGTAACTTTGTATAATTACTTTAAAGGACTTGGTGTTTGATGTTGTTAATCTGTATGTTTAAAAATGTAATTTTTTTTACGTAAATTACAAGGAAGTTTAATTTAAAAATAATTTCACGGTACATTTTACTTTAGCAGGTCTTCATAGTCTTTCTCATCTTTTAGGAAAAATTTGGGAACCATTGGTCATCTGGATCTACTTTTAAAAAAAGAAAAAAACCTTGGGGCCGAAGCCTGAGCACACACTGAAGAATTTAAAAGTCGGCGACTACGGTTGACCTATCGTCCCGGTCTTTTGAAACACCTTTATTAAATTACTATTATTGTCTATTTGTGTATTATTATTGATATTTATTTATTTATTTTAATGATACTACTAATAAATACTAGGATTAAATGATAGAGCGTGCTTGTAATGCAGTGGTGCCCACCCCCCCTTATGTCTTTGACGCACCCCCTAATTGTCTATCCGTAGGTGTTCTTCCATGAAAATAATCTTCTTTTCGATTAATTTTACCACCCCTCATCAAACATATTTATATAGATTTTAACCCCCCTCCAAATATTTCAATGACGCAGTTTGCGTCATAGCCCCCCCTTGTGGGCACCCCTGTGTAATGACACTTTGTTGAGATACAGCTAGAATTAAAAAAGAAACCATAACGCAAGTTGATATGTAGAATATTTGGAGATTGTTTTCTTGTTAACGCGACAATCGGCAGCTACGAGCGTACTCCTATAATGACGATTTCAGAAATGGTATCGCATACTGTTCCACTAGATTCTGGAGCTTAGACACAGGGGCGGATCCAGGCTGAATGTTTAGGGGGTGGTCTTTCGAAGTCAATAGGTTTTATTTTGCATTTATAATACAAAGGTGAAAATTTTTAGGAAAGGTTTTATTCTTAAAATAAAAAAAAATATCCTATTCTGGGGGACAATTGGCCCGATCGCCCCCTTCTTGGATCTGCTCCTGCTTAGACAATCGAGCGGTTCTGCCGCCCTTCTACATGGAGAACCGAAAGCGTGGTGGCATTGCTAAAGGGGTTGTAAAGTGGCTAGATTTCTCAGGACAAAAGAGAAGAGTTTTTACGATTTTTAGGTGTAATAAAAAAGGAGTAATTTTGTGATATTCAGAATTTATATAAAAACAAACAAATGTATTATTTCACATAGTAACGTACGATAATTATAATTGTAATTGAAAATTAGGCTGTTTCATTAAGAATAATTACAATACAAAAAACTTTCTTTGGGATCTTATATGGTTCGACAAATCCCATGTTAAGCTGTAGGTCCTCAGAGTTGACAGCGTTACGACCATGGTCGACGATTAGGGGGGCAAAGGGGGGCAATTGCCCCACCCCCACTTTTTAAAAGTAGCCAATTAAGATATATAGTTTTATTTGGAAATGTAAAGTTTTAGAATGTATTACTGGTTCATGGAGAAAAAATCGTGCCATATATTTGCCGTTGCGTGAGTACGTATTGGTTGTCTTCCCGTTGAGATAAGAAAGCTACAGTAATTTTGTTTTAATTGTCACCAAAAATAATCTTAAAAATTAACCAATTGAAACACACAACAATTTCAACATGCTTTCACTTCTTACAAGGGCTCGATATGTTAGCTGCTTTGAAACTACGCAAAAAAGAAGTTTGTCACAAGTTATTGTTTAATTACACAAAAATTGACAGTTCCCAAAATGTCTTTTCTTCTTTCTAATAGTAAGGAATATTAATTAAAAAGGGAATAATATGAAACAACTTCTACCTTTTCTATTGTTTTGTAGTGTACACGAATGAAGTGGCGTGTTGAGGCGTGTACGAGCGTATATATACAATTAAATTTAGTGAATTCTAGGTTTTAGGATTATTTTGTATAACTGGAGTGTGGAGTGGTTCTAAGTATTGTGTTTTGATGTGGTCCAAAAAAGTGAAAACTGCACCTAATGGCAACGAACATGTTTCGAGAAGCTGCAAAAGTAAACATTTCTTTAAATGTAGCATATGCTTGTAGTATTCACTGTCTTTCATTTTCTAAGAGTAATAACATATATTTAATAGCATGCATGGAATTAAAAATATAAGTTGTTCATTAATCCCCAGTTTCAGTGTAACTTCTACAAAACAAGCCTTATTATTTATTACTATGATTAATATTATCCTTTCTACTTATTTGTTTTGCAAATTTGTTATTAAATAGTCTGATCATACAATTTTCCAGACAATTTTAAGATGTTCATGAGCAAGGAATCAAATTTCTTCTTACGCCTTCGTTGTTCAAGAGTACGAAGAGTACCTACTTTTGTTGCTCTTGTCAATTTACTTAATAAAGTATGAAATACGATATACGGTACTTTAACTGAAAAAGATAGTATCCTATTAGTTATACAACCTTTCGGCAGACGAAGTGTTGGAAACAAACAGGGAAACTAAAATTGATACACAAATATTCAGATCATGTCTTGCCTCCCTACTTTTAACGTCCAATCGCTGCCACTGGTTACGACCAAGGTCAAATTTTGCACACTTGATCGCAATCGTGCTAAGTCTAAGCACGCATTCGCAGAGGACACTATAGTAACCTTGAGGATCTATATAAATTTTGCTTTGCCCTCGTAGGTTAAAGGGCACAACTAATTAATGGAACTGAGTTATTACGGAAGAAGTGGTGGAGTAAATGCAAAATCGTCGAGGAAATACATGGACACTATATGGACTGGGATCGAACAAGCGATCGCTCGCACCACAGATGAGCGCTTTACTATTGAGTTGTCGCGCATCCTGCTCTGATTCATATTCATGTAAAACTTATTTGCTTATATTGTTATTATTATTATTATTACCAGGGGTGGACTGGCTATGTAAAAAGGGCGCGGTCACATACTCTGGGAGGGCGCCGTCCATCTGAGGCTTTCGTTTGTATGGAATACCCCCTCCTAATAAAAGAAAGTGCCGGGGGCTTCCCCCGGAAAATTAGTACACAAAAAAACAACAAAAGATTAAGTAGCTATTGCAGTTAATCACGATAGAATTATACAAATTCAATATTTTCATAAACAAACAAAGAGACTTTGAGTACTAAATACGAGGCGTGTTTTTTAAGTAAGGTCCGTTTTGTTGTAGACACTAGTAGTTCGCGCGCATACCGCAACTAACGTGTGCGTCGTGTACCGGCATGCCTCGGGAACAACTGTGCTCAGTTTTAACTCTGTAGCTGACCTGTACGGTTGTGTTATGTGCTTTCACAATGTTTAAGACTATTAAGTCGCCCGCCGCGTGTGATACTGTTATGAGTGCAAGCAAAGTACGTAAGTGGGTACGAGAATTCAAAAATGGCAGTGACAACGTCCATGATGAGGACCGCTCCGGTCGCCCTTCTTCGATTACAAACGATTTGGTGGCTTCAGTTAAAGCGAGGGTTCGTGAGAACAGGCGCTTCACAATAACAGGTTTCTCAAACGAATTTCCTGAAGTGTCGAGATCAGTGCTTTACAAAATTGTTTCTGAACACCTAAAGTTATGAAATTGTGCTCCCGTTGGGTCCCGAAACTCTTAAAGAGAACAACAAAAACCAAAGATTTGAGTGTGCCATGAAGTTCTTGTCTCGTTATCACGAAGAAGGTGACGGCTTCTTGAGTCAGATCGTAACTGGAGACGAAACATGGGTTTCGCATATCACGCCCGAATCGAAGCAACAGAGCATGGAATGGAGGCACACACACTCGCCTGTAAAGGTGAAGGCCAAACAGACTCTGTCCCAGCGCAAAATCATGGCGTCGGTGTTTTGGGATAGGCATGGTGTTTTGTTTGTCGACTTCATGCAACGAGGAACCACTAGCAATGCAGAAGCATACTGCCAAACCCTGTGATAGCTACGCAGAGCGATTCAAAACAAACGACGCCACATGCTGACAAAGGGCATTGTTCTTCTCCATGACAATGCAAGACCTCACACTGCAGGTCAGACCCGCGATTTGTTGGACAGTTTTGGCTGGGAAGTTTGACCACCCACCCTACAGTCCTAATCTTGCGCCGAGCGATTACCATCTGTTCCTCCACCTCAAACAACACCTCAGTGGCAACCGTTACAATGATGACGACGATGTGAAAACGGCAGTGAACTCTTGATTATCGGAGCAGGCGGCAAGTTTTTATGAAGAGGGTATTTTGAAATTTTTTGAGAGGTATGATAAGTGTTTGAACAAACTTGGCAACTATGTCGAAAAATAGAGTAAAGTATGTACTTTCTGAAAATACATTTACTTTTTTGAAATAACCTTTCGTTGTGTACTTATGTTCAAACGGCCTTACTTAAAAAACACGCCTCGTATATTAGGCCTATATAAATCTGCACACTTTAACTGAGACTACAAAAATCACACCAGCTGTTTAAGGGGGCAGACTACTAAATATTTTTGAAAAACTAATAATTTTCTTTTGCCCGTTTTTCGTAAGTGGAAAGAGGTAATAAAATGTAACTTACCACTATAATAGACAATGTTATTCTACATCCGAAAATATGAATCGGAAGAATTTTCAGTGTTGCCATCCATAGAAATTACAGTGTGACCAGAATTTGAATTACTCAAGAATCTAGGTAAAGGCAGCGACTAGAAAAACGAACTCAACGGTAATTGATGGCTTACCATTCTGTTTATGTTTCTTGTTTACTACTTTTTAAATAATGCTTCTATTTATTTTGCAATAACTTATTTATTTTGTGATAATTTATGTAAGGTTTATAAAATAAATAGAAATATTATTTAAAAAGTAGTAAACAAGGAACGTAGACAGCATGATAAGTCATCAATTACCGGTTGAGTTCATTTTTCTAGTCGCTGCCTTTACCTAGATTTTTGAGTAATTCAGATTCTGGTCACACTGTAATTTCTATGGATGGCAACACTGAAAATTATTCCGATTCGTATTTTTGGGTGTAGAATAGCATTATCTATTATTGTGGTAAGTTACATTTTATTACCTCTTTCCACTTACGAAAAACGGGCAAAAGAAAAAAATATTAGTTTTTCAAAAATATTTAGTAGTCTGCAGCCTTAAATTCTTCGGCTACATTTGTTAACAGCCTAATTATAACTGAAGATTTGAGTTAAGTTTGGGGCTTATGCTATTTTTCATACTTCTGTCCTTTTAAAGCTATGTTCATCATAACATTAACTTATTTTTCATCTATTTTTAAAACCGTTAATAAAAAGTATACATGAAACATTTACTACAAATTAACAAGTAAATTTAGAATTATATACCTACCTAGATAAAAAAAAATTCAAAAACAAAACCGGAAAATGAAAATAAAGTCTCTGCTTTATGCTTGAAGGAGCCTTCGCATCTCATTGCTTTTTTCACACATTTTGTCAATAATAAGATTGTTTTCTATTTTTGTCAGAATGTCTCTTTCTGAGTTCATCAAGAACAATGATTCCAGATTTTCATCTGTAAGTCTTCAACGGAGTCTTGTTTTTACGTAACGCCACTAGCGCCTCTAACGGCGGGAGTAGGAGGGAGAGACATGTAAAAATGATCCAAACTGACCGAGATTAGAGTCAAATCAATATATTTCGAAGTCGCTGAGATCATTAATGGTACCACCAAAGACTAAAACAGAAAGGGCAAGACCGTAGGCCGAGTAAAGACGGGATCTGGGGGCGGAGCAGTGGAGGTGGGAGGGTTGATATATAAAAATCATCCAAAATGACCGATATTAGAGTCAAATCTATAAATTTCATGGTCCCAAAGCCAAAAACAGAAAGAGCGAGGCCACAGGCCGAGCAAATACTGGGATTTGGGGCGGAGCGTGGGGTTGGTAAGGGTGATATGTAAAAATCGTCCAAAATGACCGATATTTAGGGGAAATCTAATATCATTAATAGCATTCCCATGCCCAAAACAGAAAGAGCGAGGCCGCAGGCCGAGCAAATACCGGGGTCTGGGGTGGAGCCTTAGCTGACCAAAGCCTAGCGAATTTACAAAATAATTATGTAGCTTTGTTTTTTTTTTTTTTTTTTTTTGTTTTTATTAATGTGTTCAGAGAGGAAACTGTGCGCCTTCCCGAGGCTAAGATGGGTCTAAGCCCCTCCCGAGGAGGGCGCGAAGGCACTGATGTGAGGAGGGCGCAGCGGCCATCGGGCCGGTAGTTGATTATGGCCAGTCCACCCCTGATTATTACCGAGATTTCAATTCTTGTGCTTTCTGTTCTTATGCAATATCGAGGTTAATAGCGCCTAGGCACCGAAACCATGATCAGATTGCAATGCGGTGCAATTAGCGATTGCACAGTCTATCAGTGAATATGATGCTCACAGTGTATTACGTTCCCCAGGATCTAGCCTGAAAACCAACTGGAAGTTTTCGAAATATGGGTATGAAGAAGAATGGAGAGCATTAGTTGGGTCGAAGGGAAAACGAATCAGAGGGTCGTAGAAATAGTGGGGGAGATAAGAACAATTTTAGATATTAACAAGAAAAACTGGTTGGGACATTGGCTAAGAAGGAACAGTATTATGACTGACGTTTTAAAGGGTATGGTAGCAGAAAAGAGGGGGAGGTGGCGAAGGAGATTACAATTAATGGACGATGTCAAAACAGAAAAATGGTACGTGAAGACGAAGAGGTTAGCGAAAGACAGGGCAGTATGGAAGCTTCCCAGTTACGGGAAGTGACCTGCCAATAATGGCAGGCCCGTCGAGAGCCAACTCGGGCCCTGGGGTTGAGTTATCATCGGGATCGGTATTTAAAAGGTGTCAAACTATATCCCATATATTTACTAGTTACATTATACTAATTACATTAAATACTTATACTACATAATTACATTACTAGAGATACACTTCGTAATTTGCAAAACAGCATTTCTTGTTTTCCTGCTAGAAAATGTATCTATGATATCACTAAAGTTTAGCTGACGGACTAAAGTAGACTGCATTATAAGATTTTCAAGTCGCATAATCTTTGTTGATTTATCGATAAAAATCGAAGGACATTCTTTACTCTTGCAAGTGCATTGAACGATCTTTCAGTCTCTGGTAAAGTACAAAAAAATACGAAGAGCAATAGTAACATTCGGAAAATATACATACTTTGAATCACTTCTCTATCAAAAGAAAATATTTTCCTTCTGAGAAAGACCTGATCTGAGGGATCTGAAAGAGCTCAAACTGAGTGCTTAAACTCTGCATGACATAAACGGAACTGAAAGTTACCTAAACACGTTTGAGTGTATACTTACGTCATCAATATGGTTTAAAATACTGACAGCCATCAACTAAATTAAAGTTGTCTTGCAAGCAAGAGAAATTACTTTGGATGTCGAAGTTGACAATATCACAAGTTTGATAGAAGAACTAATACTACTACGCAGTAAATGGGAAAACATTTTGCAAGCATGTTGAGTAGGTTTTGGTCAAGAATTGTGTTGAGCAACTGAAATGGTTTCAGACCATCACTGAACTTGGTACATTAAATCTCTTGTAGATAAACTATCGCATTAGTGACGTCATCTGATACATCATCGGTGTATAATTCTAACAACGTTGTTACATTTTTCTCAAGTTCATTATTGCTGAACGCTGGATACTTCCACAAGAAATGCAATTTCATGTTTAGATCATGTATGGCGGTATTTAAGGTTGACTGTAACACAATCCAGAATAATATTTTTTAAAAAATGACTGAAAATTTCTTCGGGGTTCTTTCTTTCTTGTTCTTCAATAGTTTCGTCTACTAAACGTTTCTTCATTATGCGCTTTTCTGGAAAATCTGAAGTTGTTATTAGATTTATGTTTATAAGTTTACATTCTTGTAAAATGTTTTGCCATTTACTGCGTAGTAGTATTAGATCTATCAAACTTGTGATATTGTCAACTTCGACATACAAAGTTATTTCTCTTGCATGCAAGCAGGGGCGGATCCAGGGGGGGCGATTGGAGCAATCGCCACCCCACTCGGAAGAGGAAACTTTCTTATTTGATATATATAAATAAAACCCATCCCAAAGTTTGGAGCCCTTAAAAGTAGCAGTATGACAACCCCCCCCCAGAAGTCGGTCCTGGATCCGCCCCTGCTTGCAAGACAACTTTAATTTAGTTGATGCCGGTCATTATTTTAAACCATATTGATGACGTAAGTATACACTCAAACGTGTTTAGATAACTTTCAGTCCGTTTATGTCATACAGAGTTTAAGCACTCAGTTTGATCTCTTTCAGATCCCTTAGATCAGATCTTTCTCAGAAGGAAAATATTTTCTTTTGACAGAGGAAGTGATTGAAAGTATATTTTTCTGTTTTATGCACACATATAGCAAAAGAATCAAGAACTAATAAACAACCTAACATTCAAACATAAGAAACAAATAAGCATTAAACATATCGAGGTAAACCTGTTTTTAAAAGTACGGCAAATATTTGTAGCAGTTTTCTGTTTAGCACAAGAGTTATAGTAGTATTGGCCCCACTTTGCCTAACTTTTTGGCCCCTGGGTCCCTGCCTCAGGACCCATGGTCCCTGGCCGGGGTCAATGACCTAGGGGTACCTAGGACCACCCCCTAAATTTTGGCAGGGGTACATAGGACCACCCCCCAGGACCCATGGTCCCTGGCCCGTGTCAATGACCTAGGGGTACTTAGGACCACCCCTCTAGATTTTGGCAGGGGTACATAGGACCACCCCTTAAATTTTGGAAATTGCCAAATCTAAAAATTGGGTGTGGTAGCCTAGGACCACAGTATGTACCTCTATCAGTATTGGGTGTCTATGTCGTTCCCTTTTATGAGTAAAAAATTGCCAAAAATTCAAATTTCGGGGGTTTTTGACCTAATTTATCCCCTTTGATGAGGTATTATTATCCTATATGGTTATATGGGCATATACAGGGATTCATTACCTTTCATAAGACATGGGTATATTGGTGCACCTCTTGAAATTTTTGGGAGGTGTACCTTGGCCCACCCCTTCAATTTTTGGAAATTGCCCAATTTAAACATTTTGGTACAATAGTATAGAACCCTAGTATGTATTACTGTAAATTTGGGTGGTCCACTTCGTTCCCTTTTTAGGGGTACAAAATTGCCAAAATTTTAGTACAACCACATGTTTGGGTTTTGGCTCATTTTATTCCCTTGGATGAGGTCCTATTACCTTATATAGTTATATGGGTGTATACAGGTGTTTATTTTCTATTGTAAGACATAGGTACATTTGTGCACCCCGGCAGGAGTGCCTTGGCCCACCCCTTAAATTTTGGAAATTGACCAATTTAAACATTTGGTATAATAGTATAAAACCCTAATATAGATCACTATAAATTTCGGTGGTCCACTTCGTTCCCTTTTAGGGGTACAAAATTGTCAAAATTTTAGTACAACCACATGTTTGGGTTTTTGGCTCATTTTATTCCCTTGGATGAGGTCCTATTACCTTATATAGTTATATGGGTGTATACAGGTGTTTATTTTCTATTGTAAGACATAGGTACATTTGTGCACCCCGGCAGGAGTGCCTTGGCCCACCCCTTAAATTTTGGAAATTGCCCAATTTAAACATTTGGTATAATAGTATAAAACCCTAATATATATTACTACAAAATTTTGGTGGTCTATCTCGTTTCCTTCCAGGGGTACAAAATTGCCAAAATATAAACGTAAGCAATACGTTGTATCACGTGTTTGGGTTTTGACCTAATTCATTTCCTTGGATGAGATCCTATTACCTTATATGGTTATATGGCCATGTATAGGAGTCCATTCCCTATTATGAAACATGAGTACATATGTGCAACCCCGGGAATGGTACCTTGGCCCGCCCCTTAAGTTTTAGAAATTGTCAAATTTAAACATTTGGTATCATAGTACTGGACCCTAATATATATATATATATTACTACAAAATTTGGGTGGTCCACCTCGTTCCCTTTTAGGGGGCATTTTGTTCCGCTTTAGGAGTGAACCTTGCAATCGTCCCGAGTTTGATTCTTGGAAATGTTGAGTTTAACGTCCCCGCGAAAACGGTGAGAAATGATAGGACGAAACATGAACTTACTTGACTGAGGATTGAAGCAGTGACCTCATACACTAGAGACAATCGCTGAGCCATCGTACACGTGTGTTGATTACTATGCAATGGTCCCGAGTTTGATTCTTGGTGTTAGTTTCAGGAAATGTTATCGTCCCACTTGAAACGATGATGAGAAATGAGAAAACATCATAAACTTACTTGCTTGCGGATTGAAGCAGAGACCTCACACATCAGAAAAAAAAACGCTGAGGCACCATGCCAATTTCAGTGCAAGCAATTTTTGCGTATGAAAAAGAACATGAACAGATTATGTTACATTACTACACATTTCTGCTCGTTGTTACGCATAGAAGCTTGTTATTGTGAAATTGCAGAATCTGCTTATACTACATCAGCATTTTTTTCTCAGCTGACGGACTTTTAAAGCTCAACTTTACATTTATGTCAAAGACAGTTTCGTAACATATCGATGAGTGTTACATTTTTTCAATCAAGTTTAAGAAAAATGAATCACATTTTAGATGTGGTAATTTGAATGTCGTAAGAAACTAACGAGTCAACGGTATGATGTCATTATCAAAATTGCGATACTAGATGTCGTAACGATTGATGTGTAAGGAGAAAAAACGTGAATAATGTCACAACCAATCAGATTGCTTCTTACATCACGTTTCGGCTCATGATACATGATGAAAGCTGTGTTTTCATTGGTTCTCCGTGATGTCATTGATTCATTTTCCTCGTTTCTGATTGGCTGATAGTGTTGTCACTTTATAGTTGAACCGTTTCAGACCTAAATAAAATTCTTAATTTCATTTTTGAAGTTCTACTTCCACGAAGATCTTGAATGAACGTAGGTGTACCTCTTGTGTCAGCGTGACTTTACTCCGTTCCTTGAATTTGAGGTAAGTATCAACCGCGTTTTCTTAATATCAATGGAGTGCTTTTGCATAAGGATAACATTGTTATCACTGTTTTTATTTTAACATGAAATATTTAGCAAATGGAAGAATAACTTGACCGGGGATCGAATTAGGAATCCCGCACATTAGAAGTAGGCGCGAGAAAATTGTTGATTTTGGTTTAGCGTCCCTTCAGTAGTGGGGTGCTAGGAATACAGCTTAATGTTGAATTTGAGCGCATACTGGGTGTTGAACCCGGGCCAGAGTTGCGTAACGCTAACCACTTAGCTCAGTTTCTGAAAGTAAACAAAGAAACTACGCACGAATTTGTTCCCTACAACGTGAGACGTGGACTTGCAGTTTAATGTGGGATCTGATCTCCCGCCGAGAAACGAATTCGAGTCTTTCTTGCCTTAGCTCGAGAAAAGCAAGCGCATGAGATTTTGTTTTCGTTTCATGTTCGTCATATGTTTTAAAGTTCAGTGTCAGAGGAAAAATGCTTACTACAATGATTCTTTCAGCACAGTTAGAAAAACAATTTCATTCATTCTTTTTTATCACTACAGAAACTTAGGTCATTTACATGTTGGTCCCGGGTTTGATTTCCAGTATGACGACAATAAAAATTTTAACAGTAAAACTATTTGAGATATGATCATTCTTTTAGGATTAATCGTGTAGTCATTTTGATAACGTAGTGATCTCTGAATTCATTTTTAATTCGTGCTTTTTTTTTCTCTCTCGTTTTAGATATTTGTTTTCTTTGCCTATTCCTTTTTTGCTTACCTTACCTTTTTTCCCTATTTGAATATGGCTACTTCTGGCTTTACTGTCTTGCGAGAAATCAATAGACATTATCGGCGTTTTAATCTTGAAGGACGAATGCTGGAAATTCAAATTAATGCTCCGACCAGTGGCACCGATATTGTGGAGTGGGTTCAGGCCTCCTTTCAACAGATGTTGGATTACTTATTGGAAAACGTCGACGAATCATCGATGGTTGGATTATCGATTTTATCCCACGATGAGAAGAACAAGCCATTTTATTTATCTTTCCGGCATGCAAGTAATTTGACACTGGAGACTTTATGGGCTTCCTTTGATCGCATCCTTCAAAGTAACGATAGTTTTCTCATGAACGAACCGTTCATTGTCCATTTTCATCATGTGGATGTGCCCCGTGGATTTGGAAGAATGCGTCGAGGTCTTTTATCAAACGACGAATTATTAAAGTGCAAGAAAGGCATTCTACGAGTAAAAAACACCGACAAGAAATGTTTAGCGTATGCAATTGTGATTGCTATTGGCCTAAAGAAATATAAGGATACGAACAAGAAACTGTACAGACAATATCACAACCAGAGCAAGTGTGTTGTTATTCCAGCCGTACATGAACTTTTGTCCAGATCATCAGTGAATTTAGATCATGGGGGATCCGTGGAAGAATTACGACAATTGCAACGCTACTTGACAAATTATAAACTTACCGTATACACCAGCTTTTCCGGAGAAGATATTCTGTATGAAGGACCGGGTGGCGAAGACAAGATTCCAATCAATTTAATGTGCATCAATTCACATTATGACATCATCACGTCATTAACAGCCGTTTTTTCTACTAAGTACTATTGTGCTGCATGCCACAAAAAATATGATCATCTTAATAGACACGTCAAGAACTGTTCGGCCATGTGCGAGAAATGTTTGCAGAAACCGCCATGCAGTAAGATCAATACGGAGAAGCAGTGCCTAGAATGCAATCGTGAATTTTATGGTGAAACATGTTATACAAATCATCTAACTGTACCATATCATAAAGGCCAGCCAATATGCAAGATGGTGAAACAGTGTGCCAAATGTCTACGCATTTATTCGTTTGTCCATACAGGGGAAAGAAAACATGATTGTACAGATTATTTTTGTAATGTGTGCCGTAAACACGTTACGTCTACCCACCAATGCTACATGAAGCCTGATACGACTCAATTAAAACCTGGAGTTCCATCAGTGTTACATGCCAAGAAAGCTATGATTGTCTTCTATGATATCGAAGCCACACAGGATACTTTCTTCGATGAAGACACATTCATTCATAAGCCCAATTTACTGGTGGCCCAACAAGTATGTTACAACTGTGTTCAAGATGAGGATATACATCATCCGTGTGAAGTTTGTGGACAGCGAGAACATATTTTTCAAGATGATCCGATCAATGCCTTTCTTGCGTATTTACGTCAACCACGACCCAACATCAAACTTATTGTATCTTTGGCACATAACTGTAAGGGATATGATGGTCATTTTATTCTTAAATCTTTAGTGGAAGAACATGAATTGAAACCTACTTTGATCTTGAACGGAGCAAAAATTTTAAGCATGAAAGTGAATCACTTATCGTTTATTGACTCCTTAAATTTCATGCCAATGGCTTTAAGTAAATTATCCAAGGCATTTCATTTACCAGCGACCAAAGGATATTTTCCACACTTTTTTAATACTGCTGCAAATCAAACGTATGTGGGAAAATTACCGGACATCCATTATTATGGTGCAGATGAAATGAAAGTGGATGAACGAGAAAAATTCATGACATGGTATAACGAACACCAGAACGATACGTTTATTTTCCAAAAAGAATTGGTGAACTATTGTATCCAGGACGTCAACGTACTTCGATTGGCTTGTATATCTTTCATGACCACTTTTGAACAAGAAACTCACGTCAATCCTTTCCTGGAGGCTATCACTTTGGCGAGTGCGTGCAATTTAGTATTTCGACGAAATTTCTTAAAACCTAATACTATTAGCATTCTCCCTGCACGTGGATACCGTCACAGAAACAATCAGTCACGGATTGCTTTGTAGTGGCTTGCCTACATGGAGGAAAAAGAGGGTCATTCAATTCAACATGCTGCGAGAGGAAAAGAAGTTTATGTTGCTGGTTTTCATCTGGACGGTTACTACAAAGATCCTGACACTAAAGAGAAACACGTGTATGAATTTGAAGGGTGCAGATTCCACGGCTGTCCTCTATGTGTCCCTACAGGCCGTGATCAACCCATTTATGAGAACTCCGAAGAAACAATGAACTATCGCTACGAGAGAACACAGCGTAAAATGAAGTTATTACGATCCATGGGATATAAAGTACATGAAATGTGGGAATGTGAATTTCGTCAAGTGTTAAAATCCAATCCAGCATTGGCCTCTTCTTTAAGCACACATCCTTATACTAATAAGACACCATTAAATCCAAGAGACAGCTTCTATGGTGGCCGTGTTAATGCCATTAAATTGTACCACGTCGCAAATGAAAATGAAGGCGAAGAAATAAAATTCTTGGATATCGTCTCCCTGTATCCTTATGTGAATAAATGTGGACGGTATCCAATAGGGCATCCACGAATATATCTACAGGGAGATCCAGAAATGCCCGACATTCAAACTGTCAACGGATTGGTCAAGTTGAAGATCTTGCCTAGCAGAAATGTGTTTCATCCAGTGCTGCCATTTCGTTCAAATAAGAAGTTGTTGTTTCCACTTTGTGCTGCCTGTGCCACAGCATTAAATCAAGATTCTGAATGTACACATTCGGACAGTGAACGAAGCCTAACAGGAACATGGGTGTCCTATGAAATTCAAAAAGCCATTGAACTTGGGTATCAAGTCATTGAAATTTACGAAATTTGGGATTACGACATCACCGTATATGATCCAGAAACCAAGACTGGCGGATTATTCAGCGAATACATTAACACATTTTTGAAATCTAAGCTGGAAGCTTCTGGATGGCCTGCCAATTGCGTCACCGAAGAAGAAAAGCAGCAGTATATTCAAGTGGTACAACAACGGGAAGGCATAACTTTAGATGCAGCAAATATAATGACAAATTCAGCACGTCGTAGTCTTGCAAAACTCTGTTTGAATGCCTTCTGGGGACGACTCGCTATAAGAGACAATTTCAGCCAAACGACCATCATTAACGACCCCAAAGAACTGTATCAGAAATTAACTGCTCCAGATATAAAAGTCAACCAAATTTTACCTGTTAACGATTCGATGTTATACCTTTATTGGCAGTATGAAGATGATGTTCCAGTACAAAATCACAATGCTAATGTTGTCCTTGGAGCATTTACAACGTGTCAAGCTCGTCTGGAACTCTACAAATATTTAGAACTGCTGCAAGAAAGAGTACTATATTTCGATACAGATTCCGTAATATTCACGCAGCGACCATCACAGCCCACAATAGAACCAGAAGTATTTCT
Organism: Thermobia domestica; assembly: GCF_964235325.1. Taxonomy (NCBI): domain Eukaryota; kingdom Metazoa; phylum Arthropoda; class Insecta; order Zygentoma; family Lepismatidae; genus Thermobia; species Thermobia domestica. The sequence goes on along the minus strand of NC_137467.1, from coordinate 1,031,948 downwards.
TGGTTCAATGTCAAATGAACTGGAATCAATTGGACCAAAAGCATACATTAAAAAATTCGTGTCTGGTGGCCCAAAACAGTACGCCTTGGAAATCTACAACCCCGACACGAAATCAACCAGTTATGTATGCAAAATTCGTGGATTCACACTCAATTATACTGCAAGTCAAAAGCTAAATTTTAACAGTCTGGAGCAAATGATCATAAATCAATCGAGTGAAAAAATCTCCATTAGCACGCCGCACAAAATTTACAGAACCCACGATCATCATCTTGTCACAAAACCTGAAGAAAAGAAGTACAGTTTCAACTATAAAAAACGCCGATTAATACCAGACACATACGAGACATTGCCCTATGGGTATAAAAAAGCCAGAACAGAATAACAGCCATATTTTTCCCTAATCCCACCAACATCACCTCCCAAAGACGGGGCAAAGAATCAACGCAACACGGGACATGCTTCAACGATGCACGAGCGGAAAACAAAACTCAGATGACATCACCTTGCAGAAACCCGTGGAGAAAAAAAAGGAATTCAGGTACGTCACATTTGCGTTTCTTTTCTCACCTCACTCTCTCTTGATCAGTTAGTTCGATGTTAATAATCTGTTTTTCTTCTTTCACAGGAAACAAAATAAATATTACCATGTATATTCATATGTTTTATTTTCTCTTTACAGAATTTGTACCCATCACGGACACGTCTTCCTTTGAAGAAAAAAGAAATTCTGTATTCATTTTCACATGCTAAAAATAAATGTACAAAAACATGATTCTGTGTTTTTATTTCACATCCTAAAATCAAATTCTTTTTCCTGTACTGCGATTTCAATTTCTTTTTCTGAATCAGTTTACCGGTAAAATAAATCAATGTTTTACGAAAAAAAACAAACTAAATTTTTGTTTCAGAAAATTTTTTGTGTACGAAAAAAAAACTGATTCAGAAAATTTTTGTGTACGAAAAAAAAATGTTTTCAGAAAAATTTTTGTGTACGAAAACGAAATTCTGTTTCAGAAATTTTTTGTGTGTACAAAACAAAAACTGTTTCAGAAAACTTTTTATGTACAAACAAAATTCTGTTTCAGAAAAATTTTTATGTACAAACAAAATTCTGTTTCAGAAAAATTTTTGTGTGCAAAACAAAAATCAGTTTTCGTCACGAAACTGCTCCGACTAAATGAATCGATTCATTCTGATAGTGTTGGCAACACTGGAAAAATTTCGGTAAGTATCGCTCAGGCACTGAGTTACAGCGAACACAACTAGATTCGAACCAGCAACCTTACATGTCTGATTCATCTCTAAATACAGCCAACTAAACAATAAGATTATGTGTATACGTCAATGCTTTGCACTGAGTCAACAAGGTTTTCTTCAAGGTCAAAGTTGCACACGAAGTAAAAAAGATGACAACGCAGATCTTCTATCTTTCTATATGAAACATAAACCTAGTATAAACTGCTCGCACTGAAATGTGTAATGTAACATAATCTGCTCGTCTTCTTTTCATACGCGAAACTGTTCGCACTGAATGGAGTACGGCGGCTCAGCGCTTCAATCCACAACGAAGTAAGTTCATGTTTCCTCCTATCATTTTTCATCATCGTTTCAAGGGGACGTTAAACTCAACATTTCTTAAACTAACACAAAAATCGAACTCGGGACCATGACATAGTAATCAACAAACTGAACTTCTCAATGGGCCATAGTGGCTCAAATATGTGAGATCTCTGCTTCAATCCGCAAGCAAGTAAGTTTATGATGTTTTCTCATTTCTCATCATCGTTTCAAGTGGGACGATAACATTTCCTGAAACTAACACCAAGAATCAAACTCGGGACCATTGCATAGTAATCAACACACGTGTACGATGGCTCAGCGATTGTCTCTAGTGTATGAGGTCACTGCTTCAATCCTCAGTCAAGTAAGTTCATGTTTCGTCCTATCATTTCTCACCGTTTTCGCGGGGACGTTAAACTCAACATTTCCAAGAATCAAACTCGGGACGATTGCAAGGTTCACTCCTAAAGCGGAACAAAATGCCCCCTAAAAGGGAACGAGGTGGACCACCCAAATTTTGTAGTAATATATATATATATATATTAGGGTCCAGTACTATGATACCAAATGTTTAAATTTGGCAATTTCTAAAACTTAAGGGGCGGGCCAAGGTACCATTCCCGGGGTTGCACATATGTACTCATGTTTCATAATAGGAAATGGACTCCTATACATGGCCATATAACCATATAAGGTAATAGGATCTCATCCAAGGAAATGAATTAGGTCAAAACCCAAACACGTGATACAACGTATTGCTTACGTTTATATTTTGGCAATTTTGTACCCCTGGAAGGAAACGAGATAGACCACCGAAATTTTGTAGTAATATATATTAGGGTTTTATACTATTATACCAAATGTTTAAATTGGGCAATTTCCAAAATTTAAGGGGTGGGCCAAGGCACTCCTGCCGGGGTGCACAAATGTACCTATGTCTTACAATAGAAAATAAACACCTGTATACACCCATATAACTATATAAGGTAATAGGACCTCATCCAAGGGAATAAAATGAGCCAAAAACCCAAACATGTGGTTGTACTAAAAATTTGACAATTTTGTACCCCTAAAAGGGAACGAAGTGGACCACCGAAATTTATAGTGATCTATATTAGGGTTTTATACTATTATACCAAATGTTTAAATTGGTCAATTTCCAAAATTTAAGGGGTGGGCCAAGGCACTCCTGCCGGGGTGCACAAATGTACCTATGTCTTACAATAGAAAATAAACACCTGTATACACCCATATAACTATATAAGGTAATAGGACCTCATCCAAGGGAATAAAATGAGCCAAAACCCAAACATGTGGTTGTACTAAAATTTTGGCAATTTTGTACCCCTAAAAAGGGAACGAAGTGGACCACCCAAATTTACAGTAATACATACTAGGGTTCTATACTATTGTACCAAAATGTTTAAATTGGGCAATTTCCAAAAATTGAAGGGGTGGGCCAAGGTACACCTCCCAAAAATTTCAAGAGGTGCACCAATATACCCATGTCTTATGAAAGGTAATGAATCCCTGTATATGCCCATATAACCATATAGGATAATAATACCTCATCAAAGGGGATAAATTAGGTCAAAATCCCCCGAAATTTGAATTTTTGGCAATTTTTTACTCATAAAAGGGAACGACATAGACACCCAATACTGATAGAGGTACATACTGTGGTCCTAGGCTACCACACCCAATTTTTAGATTTGGCAATTTCCAAAATTTAAGGGGTGGTCCTATGTACCCCTGCCAAAATCTAGAGGGGTGGTCCTAAGTACCCCTAGGTCATTGACACGGGCCAGGGACCATGGGTCCTGGGGGGGTGGTCCTATGTACCCCTGCCAAAATTTAGGGGGTGGTCCTAGGTACCCCTAGGTCATTGACCCCGGCCAGGGACCATGGGTCCTGAGGCAGGGACCCAGGGGCCAAAAAGTTAGGCAAAGTGGGGCCAATACTACTGTTATTTTCTGTATTCGCCGGGCCCTTCAGCAATCCGGGTCCCGAAAGAAAAGCCCGGCTCCCCCACCCTCTCGTCGGTTGTGAATAATAGCAGAGTACCTATGATGGTGATGATGATTTATTCTCCCCGAATCGTCTGCGTCTTGTACGATGATATAGATTAAACTCGTGTGCACTTAAAAAAGCTCTGGCTGTTTACATTTAACAGGTTGACTGCTATGAGCACCATATGTGGTGCTCATCTTATTTTTCTCTGGGGCCATGAGCACCATATATGATACTCATGCTCGATATCACAAATTACTAACCTATTCAGGTTCTTGAGCATCATATATTATGCTCATTATCACAAATTACTGTGAGACCATGAGAATCACATAAGGTGCTCGGATCCCATTGGTACATTTTCGGGAGAAACAAAATATAGCGACAAAAATGTGATATAACTATCCATAATCGAGCCAAAGGTACGATGAAATTTATGGTCTCCTGGGATCAGTACCCTCAAATCACCTTGGCAGTCATTAATATTATTTTTAATTTAGCTACCTACCACCCAATAGTTACACAATTATTCAATGACTTTCTTGTAGACAATACATGTTTATTTAAATATTTAGCTAGCCAGCGATAATGGAGGTAGAGACATCTATAAGCGTATGACTGTTTGTTATTATGAATTACCATGACGCACAGACCACCAAAATGAAAAGATTCTTTTTTTAATAATAATAATAATAATAATAATAATAATAATAATAATAATACGAACGAAAAGTGAGAAACTGCGCATCGCAGCCATCACATTCAATGTCAGTGGATGTGAAGAGAGGAAATTATAAATATAAAAAATAATACCGTTCCATTCTACCCACAGTGCAATATTCTCTGTCCATTGCGTATGTTCTGCATATTTTCCTGTTTCGTGTTTTGTTATTAATGTAAGCGAGTCACGCATGAGGCATTCCAACAACTCATAAAGAATAACTGAAATGTTCAACCTCCACGGAAGGATGGACTGCTTTCGCATGAAACGTATTTTGTCCCAAAAGCTTAAAAGAGAGATTATCGGATCTGTTAGAATGACGTCAAACCTTTGGCTTCTTCTTAGCTTCCTGATGTGTATCAGTGATTCATTACAAAAGGTAAGACTTTTATTTATTCCTTAATCATTGGTACAGATTACATAATAATTTAAGCATTGTACACGTACCGTACAACGGTATGTTGTATATTTCATTATTATGAGCATTTTTTTAGATAGTTGTATTATTATCTATCTGTACTGGTCTTAGGAATAAGATCAGAGGTGCAATAACGGAGCAGATTTTGTATAGAAAAAAGGAAGAAAAGGAAATTGTATTTTTTTCCCCTTAGTTACAGTCTTGAAATAAATAGAAAGATGATAGGTAGAAGATTAGGAAGTCCTCAGAGCTATTGATGTTAAAGGAATTAAAAGTTTGTATCCTGAACACTAAATGAAGGTAAAATAAATAAATAATATTTACGTTTTAATGTTCTTTTATATATATTGTGGCTCAAGCGATATTTATTAGGAACCACGGGAAAGAAAAAGTATAGATTTTGTTCCACACGTAGTCAGGATCATCTGGTCCGTTTCCAGGGCCTAGGAAGAAAAGAAAATTATAATTGAATGAAATAGGTTCCATATCCACCATATTCTTTGCACCAACTTCTCCTTTTTTTTCATCGATGATAACAATCTATAAAGGTAACCAAGAAAGTTCTGTCGCTTTTTGTGGAGGTCTGTGTTCAATTGGCCCTCACACCGTGAGTTGAATGCCAATGGAGATAAGGCAAAAGTCAGTTGTTGATGTGGATATATCAAACTACCTGATTGTGGCAGTCCAGTTACACCATGAACTTGCGTAAGGACAAAGTGGACGTGGGACCTCCAGAGAGCGTCATAAGGGCGTGTATGCTGTACGAGTTCAAACTGGGTCAAACGCCACTCCAGTGGAGTGCAAAGTATGCCAGGCTTTGGTAAGGGTGTTGTGACTACGCGGTAGAGACCTGCACGGGCCGGGCTTGGGCGGGCCGATTAATTGCAATTCTTTAATAATTATTGACTTTCGTTAAACGATAATTAGAATAAAGGCAAATGTTGAAGAAGTGCGCCCGCGAAAAATGTTACAAAATGAAACTTTTAAAATTTATCGGGCCCGGGCCGGGCTTGGGCCAAGAATTTTAAAATACTTATCGGTCCGGATAGGGCTCGGGCCGAAAATCTCCAAAACTTTTCGGGGCCGGGCCTAGGTACATTCGGGCTGGATTGGGCTCGGGCCGAAACATTCGGCCCGTGCAGGTCTCTACTACGCGGACAGTGCAGCGGTGGTTTAACAAGTTTAAGGACGGTGACAAAACACTCGAAGGCGCACCACGTGACGGAAGACCAACACATGTATATAATGAAGATCTTCAGGCAGCAATTGAGCTGAACAGTTGCCAGACATGTGAGAAACTGGGGCTACAATTCGGTGTTAGTGAAGAAACCATTCGGCAGCACCTTCGTCATATTGGGAAGCACTACAAGTTGGATCGATGTGTCACACATAATTTGACCCCGGACCAGAAGGCAACGCGGGCAGACACCTGTGTTCCCTTACTGTCTCGTCTCAGGAAGGAGCCATTTGTGGAGAGGATGTTGACATGTGATGAGAAGTGGGTCCTGTACGAAGTTCCACGATGCCGTCATCATTGTTTAGCATCCCATAAACCAGTTCCAAAACAGCGGAAACCAACACTGCGCCAGAAGAAGGCTCTCGTGTGTGTTTGGTGCACTGGTTGCGGCATCGTGCATCTGGAATTGCTACCAGCTGGTCAGAACATCAATGAAACTATGTATTGTCAACAATTGACCCGTGTTTAAGCAAAAATTAAGACTGTGCAGCCAGCACTTTTGAATGGCGTCCTATTGTTACAGGACAATGCTAAGCCCCACGTGGCTAGGATAACTCAGGACACCATTCCACGTCTTGGATGGGAAACACTATTTCATCTGCTATACTCCTCAGACATTGCACCGTCCGATTATCACGTGTTCCATTCCTTAGAAATCACCTTAGAGGACGCCAGTTGAAATCCCTAGTAGAGGTAGAAAATGCACTTGATAACTTCTTCGCTTCACTGCCGACCAAGTTCTACTGGGATGGAATCCATGGCCTTCTAGAACGTTGGCAGAAGGTCGTGGTTGCTGATGGGGACTATTTGTGATCTTCCAGGTATGTCTTAGGTCAGAGGTTCTCAAACTTTTCGACAACGTGGACCCCTTGTTCATTCAGAAGGTGATCTGCGTACCATCCTTGCAATGCAATCTGAAATTTAACATGATATTAAAAATATACTAACTAGAATTACCACTGAGAAGAAAAAGATCAAGAAAAATAATGAAATAAGTAATTTATTCTAAAGAAACATGATTATTTCCTAGCGAACGAAATTTCAATTGAAAATGCAGTAACTTTCAAGACTGAAAATCAATGGCTTTTTAAACAATGATCTCAAAAGTGGGGTCACTAATGTGAGGAATGAAATTCTTTCTGTTTCTCCATAATTTGATTGAAATCTGGAATAAGTTTCGTTATCATCAATCTTAGGTCCGATTTCACTTGAAGGTTTTAATACTGCAAATAGCAGAAAAGGTTTGCTCACATAAGTAAGTAGTACGGAAAAGCATCAAATATTGCAATTTAGTAAAGTAAGAAAACATTTAAATTTACAAACGGATATATAATTTCTAACTGTTTTCTTTTTAGTGACTGGAAAAGTAGTTCTTGGTTAAGACACTTCGAGAACTACTGTCTTAGATGACATATCGATGTTGGAAGGTGGTGGGTGAAAAAGCGACAGAACTTTCTTGGTTACCTTTATAGATATCTTTCAGTCTAACGTCTGTTAGGCTAAGGGAGACAGATGATTAAAGCTAATGGAATAATTTGTGGAATAATAATGTGGTAGTAAACAGGAGTACCATACGTACGATATTGTCCACCACAAACTTAATTGCTCGGGAATTGAGCCAGGGACCCCATGCACTAGGTAAGCGTTCTACTACTGAGCAATCGTAGCCCTGACAATCCACATAGAGGTTTTTTTTTTTTTTTTTTTTTGCGAACCAAAGCGGAGACAATTATCACAATCAACGATTTCGTGTCATTCACTCTGCTTAAAGATTCATGGCCTACAAGCATTCTAAACTCTACAGCAATGGTTCTCAAAGTCGGCGTTACCCTCCCCCAGGAGGCGTTCTTGTTTCCAAAATGGGGCGATTAGGAGCCGATAGACTATTTAGGGGCCGTTTGAGATTCACAATCTGTTAGAATGTTTTCTCTTATTACTGTACGAAAGCAATTATGCACTTTAGAATCATTAAATGTTTAGACGACTTTTCTGTGAATTACTCTAAACTTAGGAGAAAGTTTACAAATTTTAATATGATTTATTCTCATTTCAAGGGGATACAGTCACTCAGTGGCAGGGCGCTTACCTCTGATATGTGAGGTCCCTGGTTCGATCTCCTGTAGGGATGCGCACGAGACGAGTCGAGACAGGATTTCCTGACACAATTCGACTCAAGACACGGATCTTCCAATAGAGAAATATATATTTTTCGAGTCGAGACATCACTTTTACAGCACATTTTCGAGACAAGACAGCCACAAATCTTGTCTCGTGCGCATCCCTAATCCCCTGCCAAATAAGTTTGTGGTGGACAATATTGTTTCCGTGAGTTTCCACAGGATATTCCCCTTTCCTCCCACTTTCTCATTCCACCAATGCTTTCACCATCATTCGCTTAAATTAATAATAGTCTCCCTTAGCTTAAAGGCATAATCGTCTCCCTTAGCTTAAGGGCATAATCGTTCCCCTTAGCTTAAGGGCATAATCGTCTCCCTTAGCTAAAGGCATAATCGTCTCCCTTAGCTTAAGGGCATAATCGTCTCCCTTAGCTTAAAGGCATAATCGTCTCCCTCAGCTTAAAGGCATAATCGTCTCCCTTAGCTTAAAGGCATAATCGTTTCCCTTAGCTTAAGGGCATAATCGTCTCCCTTAGCTTAAAGGCATAATCGTCTCCCTTAGCTTAAAGGCATAATCGTCTCCCTTAGCTTAAGGGCATAATCGTCTCCCTTAGCTTAAGGGCATAATCGTCTCCCTTAGCTTAAGGGCATAATCGTCTCCCTTAACTTAAGGGCATAATCGTCTCCCTTAGCTTAAGGGCATAATCGTCTCCCTTAACTTAAGGGCATAATCGTCTCCCTTAGCTTAAGGGCATAATCGTCTCCCTTAACTTAAAGGCATAATCGTCTCCCTTAACTTAAGGGCATAATCGTCTCCCTTAGCTTAAAGGCATAATCGTCTCCCTTAGCTTAAGGGCATAATCGTCTCCCTTAGCTTAAAGGTATAATCGTCTCCCTTAGCTTAAGGGCATAATCGTTTCCCTTAGCTTAAGGGCATAATCGTCTCCCTTAGCTTAAAGGCATAATCGTTTCCCTTAGCTTAAGGGCATAATCGTCTCCCTTAGCTTAAGGGCATAATCGTCTCCCTTAGCTTAAGGGCATAATCGTCTCCCTTAGCTTAAAGGCATAATCGTCTCCCTTAACTTAAGGGCATAATCGTCTCCCTTAGCTTAAAGGCATAATCGTCTCCCTTAACTTAAGGGCATAATCGTCTCCCTTAGCTTAAAGGCATAATCGTCTCCCTTAGCTTAAGGGCATAATCGTCTCCCTTAGCTTAAAGGCATAATCGTCTCCCTTAGCTTAAGGGCATAATCGTCTCCCTTAGCTTAAGGGCATAATCGTCTCCCTTAGCTTAAGGGCATAATCGTCTCCCTTAGCTTAAAGGCATAATCGTCTCCCTTAACTTAAGGGCATAATCGTCTCCCTTAGCTTAAAGGCATAATCGTCTCCCTTAACTTAAGGGCATAATCGTCTCCCTTAGCTTAAAGGCATAATCGTCTCCCTTAACTTAAGGGCATAATCGTCTCCCTTAACTTAAGGGCATAATCGTCTCCCTTAACTTAAGGGCATAAACGTGGGACGTTATACTGAAATATATTTCATATTGAATTTCACTCCCCCCCCCCCCAAGCTTTAAACTTCTCCTGAAGTAAATTTGTGTGTACGTGCCTGATAGTTATAATAATAGGGTGATTTCTTATGCGTATTTAGATTCCGTTAAAAAGACTCGGTCAAAGAAGTGCTCATTGGTCCCCTTCTTTTGAGAACTGACGATGGCAACTTATGTTAAAGAAAAGAAACGCAAAAAAGTACATTTGCAGGAATTGGGATATAAGGGAAAACATGACTAATGTAAGGCAAATTATATACACTTTAAAGGCTGATTTGAAGAATTGAAGCCTTTTTCTGGTTATTACACTGCTTCACCAAATCTTACGCTCAGTCTTGTGCGTGGGCGAAGTAGGTTAAGAGAACGTGGACCCTCAGGATATACGCATTCATCCAAGGGCCACTACACAGAGAAAAATCCGTTCTTCGGACAGCGGTATATTGTACAAATATACGGTATCCTCTTGCTTACTATAGAAATCAGTACGGAGCATACGTTATCCGTATGCTACATAGTCACTGCCCTTAGATGCTACATCATGCCGTTGTAGGATGTCTGACATCTAACAGTTTCCCGTATATCACATGCATATACTTATGGACCTTCGTCAGCTATATGTTATATACGTCCATTAGCTATATGTGAGATCCTGACCTCCTACATTGTTTCATACAGAAAGTACCTATAGATGGAACACTTATACAGAAAGTATTATAAAACATGTGTTTTCAGTTATACATCTGCTGTACGATAAGTCCAAAAACTACAGGAATTACACATGTAAGTTTTTTTTTTAAAGTAAGCCACCTACATTTTTTTCTCAGTGTAGGTTCAAAAAAAATTTAGAACCACAGGTCTGCAAGATCGAATTAAGATATTAGTGTGGTCCGCCAATCATTTTTTCGATAGCGATGGCGATTGACGTAAAGTCACCATCGTCTGTGTAACGTGAACTATGCAAATGCTTCTTTAGTTTCTGGAGGAAGAAAAAAGTTACTTGGGGCCAAGGCTGGAGAATAGGTTGGATGGGAAAGAAGCTGAAATGTGCAGTGTTGAATAGCAGCTTTGGAAACAGCTGCTCGCTGCGTATCGTAGACATCATGACTCGCTCGTAAATATTACTGACAAGGGACGTATGCGAACCGTGACAGCTAGATATTTATGAAAATTGATACACTGAGTAATTGTGGGTCGCTAATCATTGTGGTGATAGTCAGTCGGTGCAGAAATGCCTTGTTTACCCGCTACGTATAATATATGTACCAAGCAGTGACCGGGTAAGGCTGTGTCGAGTTATACCCCAAAAACACTGGAAAAATGCAGAAAATGAAAAATGTGTGCACTCAACCTGACACTTACAGGAGGGAGACACGTGGGACCAAGAATACGCCAGTAGTGTCTCACAAGCAGTGTTGCCATCCCAACACAAACTTATAGTTTTTCAAATATAACCTATATCATTTATGGCATTAAAACAATTAATATAAAACGTGAAAGAAAATATGGAAAAGATCGGTTATCAATGTTGCCAAATAAGGGAGATATGAGGCTGTAAATTTGAGAAATTATGGGGTCTGTACAGAGAAACGAACAAATGTACAACAACAAGACTGCAGAAGGAACAAATGCACAGTAGGCAGTAAACCACAGCATGAACAGCATCCAGTGACTAACGGGCTTGATACAGAATTCACTCAAAAAGTAGACATGTTAGAGTAACCGTAGAAAGAAGAAGGCCCATGTGACATAATGGGAAATTGTGAACAGCAAGTATTCCTGTAGCGCAGAAATTCAAATGGCGTTTGTGTGGAATCGATATCTTGAACCGTTCCTGAGAGTTATAAAACGATCTGTCTTGGGAATGCAACACTATAAAATCCTGCATCCTTTCCAAACCACAGAAACGATGACGTAGCGCCTGAAAAGAGTACAGAAAAACTGTAGCAAGAAAGGCAAACAATCTGCAACAAGAAAGTACATCATAATGAATCCGCAAAGATTAATGACATGTGATAGGTGTCAGTCGAGAGTATAGGAAACGTTAGCATGAGACAACGATGAAGACAGAACACTACATTCAAGTTACCAGTAATAGACAGGCGCAAGATACTTTAACATAATACGTCAATACATACAACAGAAAAGTCATAGATAATATGGCAAAATATGTACATTTTTCATCCTAGCCGCACACTCGATATGACATATCAAGCCCGTTAGTCACTGCATGCTGTGGTTTAGTCCCTACTGTACATTTGTTCCTTGTCCAGTTTTGTTGTTGTACATTTGTTCGTTTCAGTGTACGGGCCCTATAATTTCTCGAATTTACAGACTCATATCTCTCTTATTTGGCAACACTGATGACCCATCTTTTGCTTATTTTCTTTCACGTTTTATACTAATTGTTTTAATGTCATAAAATAATATAGGTTATATTTGATAAACTATAAGTTTGTGTTGGGATGGCAACACTGCTTGTGTAACACTACTGTCGTATTTTTGGCCACGTGTCTCCCTCCCGTAGCTATCACGTTACCTGCACACATTTTTCATTTTCTGCATTTTTCCGGTGTTTTTGGGGTATAACTCTACACAGCCTCATCCGGTTACTGCTTGGTATATATACAGGGTTTTCATAAATTCTGGACGGGTTTAATTTGCTTATAATTTTCATAAAAATGCTCATAATGAAATCAAATAAAGTGCAAACGGTAGCGGAAGGATTAAATTTTTACTTGGCAACACTGTTAGATAAGCGGCAACTCTGAACACGTTGAGAGAGGGAGAGGGAGGGCAAAGGTCAGTTTCTTACCAAATTCCATCCATTGTTGTTTTCATTGTTGTTTTAATGTTGACTGTTAAAAGTTAGTTGTAAGCTGTATTGGTGTGTGTGTCTTTTAAAGAAATTATAAATGAAAAACTCCTCTGAGAAGACTATTTTTTTCACCGTATCAGAGATGGCGTCGGTGAAAGAGAAAGCGCAATGTGTTCTGTGGTACGCAGAGCTAAAATCACCAATTCTGGCGTGTCGAAAGTTAACCAAAGAGTTCAAAAAGCCGGCCCGACTGAGAGTGCAATCCGAAAGTGGCATGCTAAGTTCTTGGAGACAGGAAGCGTCCTGGACCGTCCTCGAAGTGGGAGGCCGCCAACATCGCCTGCAACAGTGAGCAGGGTAAGGGAAAGCATCATCAACAGCCCACAGAAGTCGATTCCTAGACGGTCCATGGAACTCGGAATTCCACAGACAACCGTGTTTAAGATAGCCAAGAAGACGATCAAGGCCAAAGGTTACAAAATCAAGATAGTCCAGGATCTGCATGATGAAGATTTGGACATCCGGTTCAACTTCTGTGACGCCATGCTCAAGCAGTTGGAATATGGCGACGTTCTCCTTTCAGCCATCATGTTCTCAGATGAGGCACCAGTTGGAGGTGTGGCGGTGAATGAACTGAGCTGGTGCAGATTACAGGTAAAAAGTTAATCCTTCCGCTACCGTTTGCACTTTATTTGATTTCAATATGTAAATTATAAGCGAATTAAATCCGTCCAGACTTTATGAAAAACCCTGTATTATACACAGCGGATAAAAAAGGCATTTCCGCACCGAGTGGCTATCACTACGATAATTAGCGATCCATAAGTAGTCAGTGTATCAATTTTCATAAATATCTAGCTGTCACGGTTCTCATACATCCCTTGTATCAGTGTTCCAAACCTTACTGAAACCGAACAATAAATGACAGCGGCATTACTTTTGTTTTCATGCTTAGGAAACAATCATCTCAGTTAGTTTTGTTATCCCACGATTTCTGTGGGAAAAAAAACTGTAACAAAACAAATAGACTGTCTGACCGCAATGTGTGGGAAATAAATTCAAAAACACTCAATTGTTCTGATAATTTATATATATATTGTTTAAAAACTGTAGAAACTTCTTCCTATTAGTTCTACCATTACATTAAAGAATATCAACATCTCCTATGTTTAATTAACTAACCATATTTATTTCGTAGATTCCTGTGGTTCTGCACAATCCTCGTCTGAGAGACTGCGGAGGCTTCTACAGCAAAGCAAGGTTCCAGAATCTCTCGCTGACCAGAACAGACGATGGAAAGTTTTCCATCTCAGCTTCCACCGATGTCCTCGAAGCTTTGCCAGAGTCACTAGACGTAAGTACTTACTTTTTATTTATTTTATTTATTTATTTGTTCCTCACGCAGCTACGTCGCATCCTCGAAAAAGAATTATACAACCTGGTAGAAAAGAAAAGCAAGCTTCGGGAGGTGATACCCAACAAAACAAGACCAAAAATAAATAAATAAATAATTAAAACTGTAATCAATGTCCGTACAAATGCACTGAGTTCAGGTACGTACTAAGCATGCGAAAATCTTAAAGGCATTTTCAGAGCGTAAGAACTAGCTGAGCCAAGGAACAGCGTTTCGTAAAGCGTTTACATGACAGAAAGAACTGTATACATTAACTACAGGGTGGTCAGAAATAGTGCGGCAGTTTAGCTAGGATATTTCAACATATTGTGCACTTTTTGATAAAAGCACCAAATTTGGCACAGAGCTATACAGATGTAAGATGAACAAATTTGGATGTGGAGCCATCGGCCAACTGACTCCTGGCGGCCGTGGTGGCCATTTTTCAATATCGCCGCCATTGGACACACGAAAGACAACAGAAGTTAGATAAAGTTTGTTGCTGAAGGTTTTAATAGATGTTTAGAAGAAAAGTATGCCAGATAATTTGTAAGTTATATATATTTAGTTCATAATTTTACATTTCAGAGCATTCCCCGTCGCAAGCACACAGTGATGTGCATTCCAGACTGACCTTTTTGCACTTGCACTTTTTCATGCAGTCGGCATTTGCAAGAGACGAGCTCCCAGCAGATCTTGGATGCTTCAGGTTGCATTGTCCATAGAGGTTCATACACGCCGCTGATCTTGATCCAACTCCAGTTGGTTGGTGATGGCAGTGTTGGTGCAGGAACCATGGTCTGACCCCAGATATGTCCGCCCTGATATACTGCTCTTCGGACGTGATGCTCCAGGGGTGCTCTTGTCGGTGGGATCAGCTGGACGTTGTTTTTCTTTGCAAACAGTTTGCGACGTGCCTTGTCAATGTCCGTTTCTGTGCTTGTTCTGTCATAAAGCAGTATGATGAACCTTTCAATTATATGTATGGCGTCTTCATTAATACTATCTGGTGCAGTGGAGAGAAGAGTGAGCGTCTGCGTGAGCTCAGAAACCACTGTCCATGCTGTCTTCTTTCCACGTCCGACGAAGCAGGAGACCGTGACGCAGCCCGTCAAAGCATGAAACATTGGTAGTGCCTGAGTTTTTTCAGGACCCAGAGCCCGAGCAATTTCATGGGCTGCCGAACAGCGGAAAGTCTTCCCCGAGCCGAAGGATACCCACACTTCAGTTTCCTCATTCAAGGTGCGTGCCAGAGCCACCGCCAGGACAACAATATCAGTGTCTACTGTGCAGATGAGGATCTTCTTGTGACCATTGTGAGCAGCGTGGGCGGCATGCAACATAATATGGGTATCGGGCTCTTCGTGGTTGCAAGGTGCCAGGGCTGAAGTATCCAAAAACGCTGACTTTCTCAAGACATCATCTCCTTTAGTGATGAGCAACTCCTTATCTTCAAGCTGGAATGAGTCGTAGAGGATGTCAGAGAGGAAGATGAACAGCTCTGCCTTGTTTTCGTCGACTCTCAGGAAGCTGACCAAGTTCCCGGGTATACTTCAATTACTAACCACTCGTTTTCTCACCCCTTTTCCCCGCTTGGCACTTGCTGCACCTTTCAACGAGTTTCTTATGTAGCGGTCCCACACCAGGTCCAGTCGCGTGGCTTAATGAAATTTTGAGAGTATATGAGGCACAAAAACTTGCTGGGCATATTCTTAGAAGGATTTTGCCGTAGCAGGCTTCAGCAACTGAATGATGATTGCTCCATCTAGGACAATGCAGCTTGTTGGAGGAACTTCAGACCTAGGCTGACTGAAGTCTTCTAGACAACTAAAAGATCACTCTTTACAACAAACTGGATGCCACCGCCGTCCGTGCAGGAGGGAAAGCTTGTTTTTCATGTTTGAAGAATTCGTCTAGATTTCCATCCCGGTTCTGGCATCCGATATACAGACGAGAGAAGAGTTTCACGTCGTTTCTGAGGGATTTCATTTGCTGCTTGTCCTTTGCTTGAGTTTTTGTTGTAGGCTGACCAAATATTTTGATATTGTTTCTTTTGATAGGATCATGTATAGGTTTCATTCTCTCCACCAGGCGTTCCTTGACAAATTTGTCAAACTGCACTTGTCCCACTTTATATACACGACGGAGGTCGTCTACAGCTCGACATGGCGCGATCTCCTTGGTGTCAAGTACCAACAGATCTTGACTATCCTCTTCAAATGGATTCCCAAAGTCTTCCATCACTTTGATCATTGACTGTACATCTTTTTGGAAAGCAGTTTGCACACTCGCTGTCTCGTCATGATGCTTTGTGTCTTTTGATCGTTCTTGGTTAGAGTCCTGGAACTCTTCGATGAGCCTGGCAACCTCTGGTCCGGCCACCATCTACCGTTGCATTGCGCTGGGATTGTCATTCAGACCTGCTGCACCGTCTCCTTTTATGGCTGCAATGTTCTGTTCGTGGGCCTGATCGATAGGGATGGCGGAGAACGGCCTAGTCGTTTTTGGGACTGTGAAATTCCCTGCGAGGAATTCATCGGCGATTTTAGGGTGTTTAGTCGGAAGTTCCGCCATATCTCGCAGATGCACAGGAATCCAGCGCGCGTAGTTGGTGTGATCCAAGGCATGGAACCACACTGCTAGTTCTTTAAGGGCATCGACGTACATAGCAAACGATGCTTGGTGCAGAGAGCACACGTACACTAAGATCGTCAGTTCCAATTCCAGTACAGTTGCCCAGTAGTGGACCTTGGGGCAAGTCTCCGCCTTTTGCTGGCACCACTCTGCGAACTCAAGCTGCTTGGTGCTGGCGTCACGCAACTGGTCAATGTAGTGGTTGTATGCGTTCTGGTGCAGGGTGAAGAGAGCTGCTGCTGTTACTTGATGCGCTCTCCAGGTTCGAGCGACATGTGATGCCCGCAGGAAGGAATCCGCAGTCCCGGCACTGGTGGTCTCTGCCTCAACCAGTGCTTGCACCCATTCGCTTCCTCGCAACAACTCACCAATGGTTTTCAGCGCTGCCATCTCGATATGAAGACCTCCGAAGAAGATGACAAACTTCTCTTCACCGTATACATGTGACCATTTCCATTGGATTTGCTTTGCCAGTGCAAAAAGCGGTTGATCGAATGTAAGCACTGGAATCTGGTCAGGGTTAAGATATTCCACTGCGTTCCTGACGACATCCATAGAGTGCTTGATCATAGCGACGGTGTGGGCACTCTCCAGGAAGAATAGTAGTAGTAAAATGGGGCAAATAGCCCGACTTGTGTTACTGGACTGTAGACTTGTGTGGTATGCAGCCCATGAAGTGTTTTCTAATGGAAAACTTCCTTTTACGGCTAATTGGGTGTGTTGTAGCCAAAGACACTCTGTTTCAATATGTTGCTTTAGGCCGCTGTTGCCTCTCAAGGATGTCACGTTGGTAACCGGTACCTGCGTGTTCTTGATACTGCTGATGATGGATGGAACGTCTGTATAATATTGTGGCAATTGGTCAACTGATTTGAGGCCTCTTTCGTTCGACCCTCCGAGGATACTGATGTAGCGGTCAACACCGGCTCCATGGAAGGCAGGATGTTGCACCAGCGAAATAGCAGTCCCATGAAATGACTGTTTTGAGGTCGTAGAACTTGGATTATGGTCAATGTTGTCTACTGCGGCTGTGGTGAAAACTTTGCCTCTCATCTTGGGAGGGCAGACTACTTACTTCTGATGGTAGAGGCGGCAGGCCCTGTTCCCCAACTGTGCGGAGAGGGACAGGACTCGGTCGTAGGAAATAGAAATTCCCATGTGTGACAACTTGTCGGCTAGCTCCCTTTTACGAGTGTGTGCATGTAGCATGAGTCCGATATAAATGGGAAGTGGCGTCTCCTGCGTGGTGGCGTGCCGGACTGGTTGAGACGTACTGCCTATGTCGACTCTTCGGTGCTTCGCACAACTGAATTTGAGGAGTTGGCTGATAGTGATGCTAGTGTAGTGCTTTCTCTACGGTCTTTGATACTTGATCCTTCCAAGATCATAGTGACTAGGGCAAGCAACACGGATGGCGCGGAATCCTGTTGACATTCTGGAGGAAATTCGTTAAACACATTGTCATCTCCGGAGATGTGGCGTCGCACAATTTGGGCAGCGCGCGCCAGATGAACAGCATCAGTATCTGTATCCAGTTCACAAGCCTTTGCCAAGGCATCGCCAAGGTCTTCATTAAATGCAAGCAGGACATCGCGCATCTGATGCTGTACACACATGTTAGGAAAGTAATCAAGCAGTCTCTGTTTAAGACGGGTCGTGTGCACTCTGCCTTCATACTTGATTCCCAACATTTGTTCCATCCACGAAACATATAACTGGCCCAGGTCTGCAAGTTTAAAAACCGGAGCCGTCTCGCCTTCCGCTAAAACTTCTTCAATAAACACAACAAGTTGTGCAAAGGCAAGCCCTTCTATTGCTTGTTCATCATTTGAACTTTTACGAAACATTTCCTTAATTTTCCGAACGGGGTTTTACATATTCACGAAACAATTGCGGTGGTACTTCGCATCCTGTGCAATCATGTCCCCAACGTTAAGTTTCATCTGTAGGTTTATATCGCCCAAAATTATTGCACACGACCTGACACGTGAGTCCAGTATGAATATCGCAGCTACATGAAAAGGGGCACGACCAGTAATTTCTTCGCAAAAGAAACATTTCACTTCTCGTTGTTTAGGCTCAGTACTTGATTGTCGTGACAGACTGCATTTTCGCTTGTGGTCAGCAGCTTTCTGTACTTCGTCATCTTCGCCTATTTTCAGCTGCCTCTTATCTGCTCTCTCTAACTTCGTTTTGTTATACTTCAGCATGCAGGTTTTATGGTATCGTGCATTGTTTGCAAATAATGCTGCTTCAACGCCACTTCCTTCATCTAGTCGGCTAAAAAGAAATGATTTCGGGAGAAGCTCCAGGTCATTGAACCTTTTCAGATATCCTGCGAGAATGCTGTAGCTGCTCCCCTTGTCTTTACGTGTATTCCTGGATGGACATATTAGCGATTCTTGCTTCACTTCTTGACATACAGGTATGAAGCATAACCAGTCTGCCTCTGTTCTTGCTGTTCCGCCAAAGTTAGACTGTACTGTTTCTGCTTCTTCACCACGAGGCTTCACGAATTGAAGACATTCGACATTGTTCTGGAAACAGAAAGAAGAATGAGTAAATATGTAAATTAGTATTAAAAAGCAGCATCTTTCGAAATTTCAAAGCTAGCTCAAATTAGTGATTGTTTAAAACAGTCCGGTATTTAGCTGGATATTTCAACATATTATGCACTTTCTGATAAAAGCAGCAAAATTTACACTCCGATAATATCGTATCTCAAGTGACACTCCGGGAAAGTTTTTTTTATAATTTTTCCAAAATTGTGGTCGTATCTATAGTTATGCAATGGGAATGAAAGGGTTATGTATTACTGTTGTAGATGTTGCGCCTGTATATCTTACAAGACGACAAGTTTTTATTCAAAACATTCACTAAAACATTCAGCAACAAACTTTATCTAATTCATGTTGTCTTTCGGGTGTCCAATGGCGGCCATTTTGAAAAATGGCTACCACGGCCGCCAGGGGTCAGTTGGCCGATGGCTCCACATCCAAATTTGTTCATGTTATATCTGTCTACCTCTGTGCCAAATTTGGTGCTTTTATCAAAAAGTGCACAATAGGTTAGCTAATCCGCAGTACTAAAAGTCCTATTACCACTGAAAATAAGTAACATAAACCATCATAACCTAAACGTTCATAAATAACTACACGGAAAGAAGTAAATGACATTAACAACAATGCTTTCGAGGAATTTTATTAAGATAGGAATCATTAAGTGTCCAAAGGATCATTGTGTCGACCGTCATACTCATAGCAAATGATAATACGCCGCGAGGTTCTGTGCAGCATTTTGCGGAGCATTGCCGATGAAGCTTCAGTAAAAGCTTGTTTCACAGCTTCTGTCAATTCGGCAGTGGTATCGTAACGGTTTTGTGCCACGATGCCCTTTATGAACTCCCATAGCCTGTGTGATTTCTCTCATGCACGCAACGACTTGCAATAACATGTTCTTCAATATTGTAACTGGAAGTATCAGATATCGTTCACTCTATCTGAAACAATGAAAAACATTTTAGCATTTATCAAGGAGTTACGGGAAAACTTACATTAGCATTTATGAAAGGGTAACGGGTTGTGGCCACCCTGTATGTTCTTAGGATCTTGCATCGTTTGGCCTAATCCTCGTTTCGCCTAGCCAATTATCTGACACTTTTATGACAGATAAAAGATAAGCTTTATGTCCGCCATTTTAGGCGAAATAAGGATACTCGTTTGGCCTAATCCTCGTTTGGCCTAAAATGGTGGACTATAAAAAAATCGTGGAGATAAAACTGGAGGGATATTTTTCGAAAACAAAAATATTCCCTACTATGCGAAGAACTGAGAAATACAAATTAGTTTTCCCATAACTAATTTGTAATAGGACTATTTGCTTTCGGAAAAATATTTCGACAATTGTACAGTTATTTTTCCGTTCCATTTTGAGAATATTAATGCCCCCACAGGGTGTATAGTGACTATATTTGAGATGAGAGAAACACATAAAGTTACATCTGTTATTAATTTTGTTTAAAGGTGAGTGCTGTTCAAAAGTAACTTTTAGTTTGCAGTTTGTTTCCAAATATCTGATATTGTCAAATGGTACTGCTAATCGGTACGTTAAAGGAAATATAGTTTGTGTGTTTCTTCTTATGTAGATGCTAAAGTTATTTTATTGTAGGTTTTGCTAATCTTTCAGACGATTTCATTCCAGTTTCAACGCTTTTTTGAAACGTTAATGCATTATAAGACATCCGATTGTGATTCTATTGTAATTACAATTCGTATGAAATTTGTAACTATTTTGAGCTAGATCTAACAAAAGATCCTTAAATTTGCTCATAACTTAACAATGGACAACTGTGATCGTAATGAGTGATTTGTGACAAATCGTCCGCTGACAAATTGCTCTTTGGATAATTCCACAATTCAAACATCTCAATGTGTTACTGACAAAGAAAGATGAAAAATATATTTCATTTCTTATTCTTACTTTTGAAATTACAACTTTTGAGTTGAATTTCCACTCGTTTCACATACTATGGGGAATGTCCATAGCATAAGTCTCTGAGATGCACAATGAGATTAAAATCCGGGCTTCTCGGTGGTTGTTTCAGCAGGAAGAATTTGAATGCTCCTCCAAACAGATGATGGCCAACCGGGATCTGTTACGATCTGGTTATCCTGCTGGTACACTCCATTTCCACTCGTATGACAGAAATAAAGATATAGTTGACTCTGGTGATCTTCGTACTTCGATACAATAAGGGTGAATAGTAGGTACCAAAGGTCCAAAACATTGCTTACAGAAAAACACTATAAATCAACATGGCCTCTGTTATCTTGTACAATTCCAACCTGACGTGATTTCGTTGGGCTGGCACCAAATTATAGATCACTATCAGCGTGATGAGATTGAAATCGAGATTCATCGCACCAGGGTTTGCTGGTTTAAACCAGCTGTTAAAAAAAAAAAAAAAAAAAAAAAAAAGCTGGTTAAAACCAAAAAAACGAAAAATGTTCGTAAAAGTGTAAGTGTTCGTAAAATCTTGAACATACATTTATGGGTTATCACGTTTCACTCCCGTATATTATTCGTATTATATTCAGACCTATATTTCCCATTCATTACTAAAAAAGATTATACTACAAAAGCAACTTTTGTATTTTTTAAATAAGTTTATGAATGCTTCCTTTGTGATTTTTTTATAGTTTTTTATTATTGTTATGCAATTTCAATCAAAGAAAAATTCTAAATATTGTTTCGTTTTAATAATGTTTACTATTGATAAAATACATCGAAATGCTGTAGTTTTTTGGGGAAAGGAGGGCTCATACAAATTCCACGAGAGGTATTTATTGAAATCAGAAGTATCTTTGGTATTTATTTATGTATAAATGGGTCAGAGCCCAAGTGGACTCAAATAATTCGTATCTTTATTCACTTTTCTGACAGATATGCAAATTAAGTCTATTTATTCTTCTTCTCGTTGTATTTCTCTATCTTGGACTAATAAAAGTCGTAATGGACTAACTTGGACTAAATTAGTTCTTCTTTCAATTAGTCCCGGTTTCGGGTTCAAATGGAGGACAATTTCTCT
Source organism: Thermobia domestica (assembly GCF_964235325.1). NCBI lineage: Eukaryota > Metazoa > Arthropoda > Insecta > Zygentoma > Lepismatidae > Thermobia > Thermobia domestica. The sequence goes on along the minus strand of NC_137467.1, from coordinate 1,009,904 downwards.
CGGATGTAAGCCGAGAAGCGGTTTGATTCCGCTTTAAGCTTATGTGACCTCTTCCAGCATAACCCGGTTGTTGCATAATAACACCAAGATGAAACAAACTTATTTCTCTCCATATGTGATATAAATACATACAGCAAATTATTTAAACAAAAAACCTGGTTTAAACTCAAAAAATACCGGGTAAAAAACAAAAAAGGGGTTTATTGTTTCTTTCTTTCTTTTTTCTTTTCTTTTTTTTTAAACGGTTTTTGCCAGCCCTGCATCGCACCATGCTACTCGTTTTTATGGTCCAGTCACGGCATTCTGTTGCCAGTATAAAACATTAACCGTAGTGATATATAATAAGAAGTAGTAACCTCGTGGGTTATCGGCTTCTGAAGTCCCTACAATGAAGCGAACGTTGTCTACTAACTATCCGGCTGAACTAGGGTGACCAACCGTCCCGTAGAAACGGGATTGTCCCGTTTTTTTACTACCATTCCCGGTGTCCCGAAAACTTCTCCCGGGACGCCAAAACGTCCCTATTTACGTACATTGGGTACAAAAGACCTTTCGAATCGCTAAAATTTCCTAATTTATATTATTAGTTTCTAAGCTATGTGATTATATTGGAATATGTCTAATTACTGAGGAACGTCATTAGGACGTTTGCAATATAGGATGTGGTGGCTGCACTGTTTTCCCTCCTAGGCCTCCCCGCTCCGCAGACCACAGTGCAAGGGGCTGAAAGTCTTATGGAGAACAAATGTAACCAGTTTTTACTCTCTGTTTCGGGCGGTGGAAGATTGAGGCGCTGTCATCAGTACAGTACAGTGTTTCCGTGATTTGACTAAGATGTAGAGATGCAAGGGCTCGGAAAAAAAACGGCTTTTTTGGAAAAAACTCGGTTTTTTCTGCTTTGCTTTTTTGCTTCGGAAATTTTGGGCTTTTTTCAAAATACTGCTTTAAATTGATAAAACAGACTTTGTATCGCTTCTCTATAACACAAAAAATCATTTAATTATTGGTTGATGCTGATAATAATATAAAACATCGAAAATAAACTATGAATTTCGAAAAAAATATTTCAAACAATTTTTCTTCAACATATTTACATTATGAATTCCACAGGATTAACCAATGTATATAATAAGAATTTTTTAACCTCCTATATACAAAAGTAAGCAGAATTGGCAAGAACCGTGGTTGTTTTTGAAAATGCCAAAAACCCGTTTTTTGGGGGATGTTTAAACCAGGCTTTTTTGGTTTAAACCAGGCTTTTTTTGTTTAAACCAGGCTTTTTTGACTTAGATTTTTTGCTTTATGTATTTATATTACATATTCACAGAAATAGCCTAAGTTTGTTTCGCCTTGATGTTATTATACAACAGCGGGGTTATGCCGGAAGAACTCCCATAAGCTTAAAGAAGTGCGGTCAGTAAATTTCTTAAGTTGAGAATCTCCCGCCCTAGCCATTGGGAAAATCCCGTCATTACTTGAAATGTAAGACAATAACGGGAAAATCCTGTTATTGCTTTGCATGTAAAATTTAAAGGTCAACGTACCATAATCAGTACGCTAAATCTGAGGTATTAAATTACAAATTTAGTACCGGTACGTAGATATCATTGAAAGTCCAATCCAAGCTAATGTTGGAAGCTACGTAGGCAATCGATAAATTTTGCCAATTTCTATCAATATATTCAAGCAATATTGGCTTCTTTATAAAACAACACGCATTTAGGCATGTAGAAATATACAATTTGGTTTGTTTCGTATATTTAGGCTTAACATCCTTACGAAATACCGAGGTTATCAAGGAGAAGACTTTCGCTTAAACTGACATCCGAACCGCTACTTGGAAAAATGAAATGAAATTTTTGAGTTTTACGTCCCACGGTTATGCCGGTTAGGCTAAAGGAGACGGTGATGATGAGTAATGAATGAAATGGTGGAATGAAGAAAGTGGGAGGAAACGGGAGAACCCCGAGAAAATCCACGCACACGGTGTTTGTCCACCACAAAGTTCACTTGGCGGGAGCAGGATTTGAACCCGAGACCCCTAGCACCAGAGGTGAACGCTCTACCACTGAGCCACCGCGGCCCCTAAACCGCTACTTGGGTTACGCATGAAAGAAGGATTGTGGTTCGACCGAGAATTGAACATGGGACACCTTGATTAAAAGGTGAAATGGAAATAAAACTATTGCAGGTGGTTTGATATCTGGAAACGTTACCATGAAGTTCACACGATTCGCATTTTTCATTCTCTTTATTTTTGTGGTTTAAACCAGTTATTAAAAAAAAAAAAGTTGGTGTAAATCAGCCAACCCTAAAAGTAAACACTTCTTTTTAAAGAATACACAAATAACTAGCAAAATAGTATGTAGTATTTTTACTTCAAAATATTCCATACCCTCTTTTTGAAACAAAATAAAATTAAAATAAAACATAAGAGAAATACTTAGATTTATATGATACACTTAAAGACTGCACATCTAGAGCTTTTGGTTCTGTATATTCTTGAAATTCTACAGTTAAGTTTTATAGAACCATCATCACAGTTTACCCAATCCTCAAGTTTTCTGAATTTTTAACAAGAGGGATTCAACATATCATTACGGAACTCCCCCTTCCCAAAAAAGACTACGGAATATATTTAAGTTAAGCTAAATACAACTGCACAACAAACATGACTGAGTGATTAGCTTTTGCGCTTCTATTGGGAAGTCCGGGATTCAACCAGCATTCGACCATTCTGTCAAAGCTTTTCTTCATTCCATCTGTGAATGTAGAAATAGTGCGTGTACTGTGAGTTGGGCGACTTCCTTTTTTATTGTTTTTAAATCGTTATTATTACTAATTACCAGCAGTGACGGTTTTGCGAAGGTTAGGGGGGCGGTCTTTCGGACTGAAGCCCGTTCCCCAAAGTTACGAAATGTCTGCAACAAACGAAATATCTATTATTTATGCCTTTACTCATAAACTTTAAGCTCCCGTCAAATAAAAATTACGAATGTTTAAAAAAACTAAACATTAGTAAGAAACCCTTCCCAAAATACTTTTCTAAATCCGCCACTGATTCTCAGTATAAAATGATTTTTAAAGTTGTATCCGGAAGATTATTGCTAAACATATAAACGAAACGAAATATTAGTTATGCCTGTACTCATAAACTTCCCAAATAAAATTAGGACTTTTTAGGAAACGAAACAATCAGAAAAAACCCTCCTAAAGTACTTTTCTAAATCCGCTACTGATTATTTGTATAAATTGGTATTCAAGGTTGTGTCCGGAAAATTATTGCTAAATCACTTCACAGCTACAGTATAACAGAAATGTGGAAGTACGGTTTGACATATATTGAAAAACGTACGCTTTGACGGATAAATAGAAAAACGGGCAAGTTTAACTTTTGCGCTAGAAGCTAGAGTACTAAAAGCTCTTAGAAATGAAACATGGATGACAAACTAGAGAAGAAAAAAGATGTCGATAACTCAAAAGTTAAAATAAAGTTAAATAGCCTCTAAAATTACCCTCAAATACTACATTCTTCATGTTAGCTTTAATTCGTAAAACATGTGCTCCATCCATCTTGATGGTGAATTTCAGAGCGAAATATCACATTCAGGTCATGGAATTCTTATCTAACTATAGAATATACTATAAGAAAGCTATTTAGATAGAAAAATCATGAAGTTGAAAAAAGCCAAAATTTCCAAAATTCTCGTTTTTTTCCCAAAAAAGCCGGCTTTTTATGTGAAAAAAACCATCGATTCAAAAAAGCCGGCTTTTTTGCATCTCTACTAAGATGTAACATACTTCCATTTAAGAAAGGTGACCAGAAGTATAGAACTATAAAAGTGAAAGTAAAAAACAAAACTAGTTGTAAATGATATAATGTTTAAAAGTAAGAAAATGCAAATAAAAGGATTTGGAATCCGATGCTGAGAGTAATTATAAATCCCGTCAGTGACAAATTTGAGCGCTCATATATTTTTAGTAATGTTTTCAAATATTTCATTTTTTGTTAGCTGCTGATAGTTACTTATCTAATTAATTCCACGACCTTTTCAATAGGTTTTAAAACGAAAAAGTATAAATTTGTCTTTTTTTGTGAGAGATACAGAAAGAGAGAACGGATAAGCTATATATATATATATATATATATATATATTTAGGGAAGCAATCTATCCAGAAATAAAAGATGTCCCGTTTTTTCTAGTTGGCGATTTGGTCACCCTAGGCTGAACCCCTTATTCAGTTGGGTGTCCGTCTTGGCTAAGGTTTACGGTGTTCGGTGCAGTAAGCAAAGTTATGAAAACATTTATACCTTGTTCTCTTACATGTGAGTTTCTTTTTACATTATTAAATTACTGTAGATTTCCAAATTATGCAGATTCAATATTGAAACCGGAAATATATCTATAACTTACGGCAGGAATAGAGTGATAATGTGAGACATGCAACCTGTTTATCGGAAGCTGAATTCTCATCAAAAACGATTTCTCATTATTTACTATACGACTTTTAATATTTAGGAATCAATATTGAAACCGAAAGTTGTACTAGTTCTTACTTTAATAGAAGACTCAAGCTGAGAAGAAATCTATTCTTAAGATTTGGAATCCATACCATAAATCGTTTGGATCGTTAGAGAACGTGTCGATATATATAGGATATATGAGTAGGCCAATGGCAAAACCCGTTAAATTCACTTAAAAAAAAAATGAGATAGTGGTTGGTCTGGAAACCTTAGTTGGAAAGCTATTCTTTTCAAATAGTATTCAGTAGAAAAAGCCATTTTAACTAGTTGAAAATTGAGATTGAAATATGTGCCAATTACCAAAACTTGTTAAATCCATCATGGCAACAGATGCAAAAACAGTTAAATCCCTCTTCCATATTCAGTTTCATAATCTGTTAAATCCCAAATCTGCAAATAACCTCATGAGAAAAGCAGAATCAAACCCGGTTAATTCCATATTTCAAACAATTTGAGGTTTCGTACTGTATAGGATTAGTTTAGTAACCTGAATATTTATTGCAACTCTTCGTAAATCATTCGAAATTTTATTTGGCAGAATTTGAAGTGTGTGCTTTCATTATTATTTTTTTTAAACTGAAAATTGAAAAAAAGGAAAATGAAATCTTTAGTTTTACGTCCCACATTATGCCGGTTAGGCCAAAGGAGACGGTGATGATAAATGAATTGAATAGTGGAATGAAGAAGGTGGGAGGAAACGGGAGAACCCCGAGAAAACCCACGAGCACGGTGTTTGTCCACCACAAAGTCCACATGGCGCGAGCTGGGATCGAACCAGGGACCTCAAGTACCGGAGGCGAACGCTCTACTACTGAGCCACCGCGCACCCTGGACTGAAAATGAAGACACTATACGTCTTAACCTAACTGTTCGTGAAACTTTTCTGTGCTTATTTGCTTTTCTTTAATAATTACTAGACAAATGCACGCAAAATCAAAAGAAAACGATACTCTAAGCAGCGATGATCATAATTTTGTTATCAGACAACACCAAAATTGTCTAGAAAACGTACAAGACACATGAAAAACTGGAAACGAAATAAAGCCAAAAAGACAAGGTGAGTGGACTATCTATGGTTAAAAGTCGTTTGTTTTGTATTTCAGGGTAACTCTTTACTTTGAACAGAACATTGTCGGATTAGGTTCTTCTCTAAACGGTCTCTTCAGCTTCAGCAGAACCTCTTTCTTAAAATGTCTCGTGTCAATTATCATTCAAAATTGTAACATACTTCTGGTACAACATCTTAAAAAATTTTGCCACTTATTTACCGTTTCTGATTCTCTTTCTGCCACTGTTTTGCTCAAACTCAACATTTGCACATTTTGTTTTGCTATATTTCAAATTCATATATTGGAATATTTGGCAAATTAATATTCACCCTATGTTAGTCCATAAAAGGTTACAAACTCTTCCAAAATATAGTCATTCAGTTTAGAATTGTATACGGATAGGTATAATTAACTCCGCTTGTAGTTACGAAGGGTTTGACGATTGAAAGCAGCTCAAAGCTCACGTTTTACAAAGAGGTTTCTGAGGAATAGAAAACCGAGAAAATGGTGATGCACCAGAGGACGACGACGATATGGATTTCCATTTACTAGATGATGATGGAAAGGAGGTTACATAATTCAATTTTTTGCACATTTGGATCCATTTTTTTTTTCAATTTAGAACAAAATTACCTAATTGTTCCAATCTTGTGCAATGTATAGTTGATAATATATCCCCCCAATATTTTAGTAGACATAATACTGATTTCTGACTCTGACTTCCTTTCTTTTTGATAGGTTTTGTATCTTGAGCCTCAACAAAAATGGCCGCTCGTCCAGATGCAAAAGCTATTATTTCCATTTACGTACGCAAAACCTGTTAAATCCAAACTATTTTCTTCAATAACGCAATTCACAGACTAGTGTGATTATACAGCTTTCGACAGACCAACACTCACATTATTCTTATTTTTTTAATGTTCTCTAGTTTCTAATGTTATTTTACAATTATGACGTGTTTAAACAGTTTTTCTCGATTTGTCACAAATTTTAAAATGTGAATTTAACGGGTTTTGCTATTCGCCTACTCATATATATTCGTATATATCCATGGTCCTAGTAAATACATAAAGGAGTTTTGGTAATTCCAACTCCTCGAAAATAGTTAATATAATATTAATCTATATATTTTGCATTTCTTAATTCTTTATATACTAGGGAATTTTATCTTATATAATTTCCCTCTAGTTGAATTTCCACGATTTTTCTTATTGTCCGCCATTTTAGGCGTAACGAGGATTAGGCCAAACGAGGATCCTTTTTTCGCCTAAAATGGCGGACACAAATCTTATCATTTATCTGTCATAAAAGTGTCAGATAATTGGTTAGGCGAAACGAGGATTAGGCCAAACGTGGCGACACGGTTCTTAGAAAATTTAGTTATTTTTTACTTAACAGAAAATTTAAATTATTTATTGACGCAAAGTGTCTTACACCATTGAACAGAGAAACAAAGAGAGTAGGAAAATACACAAGATACAAGTTACTATAAATATCATTATGATTCCTACGTCTATTGAAAATCTATTGAAGTGAGTACATGTGATATTCATGTAACCTGTTTCTTGAAATAAAGTATTTTGTTAACAGATAAATGTTTAATTTCTCGTAAGTTTTTTCTCTGTTTATTCAAAATATATCAAAATATTCTTAAATATGGTGAATTTAATTAACACTAATTTACTTTAAATATGCACTGACACCGTTCGTCTCTCTTGCGTTATTACTCTTGTAGAGGCGTCCGTAGTTTGGATGTTTGTCATACTGTATCGTCCTTAATTCCTAATACTTTTTTTTCGTGTAATGTATTGTAAAATTATCTATTTAGTTAGAAGGTAGAGCAATTCACACACACACACACACACACACACACACACATACACACACACATTCGATTTTCCCCCACAACTTTTACTATAAAAGTTTCTGTTCTAAAACAACATAACACAAAATCACTAAGATCAATACAGAACTCACTAATTAATTAGAGTAAGTAGGTGTTCCAACGCCCAGACAGCGAAAAGAAGGATCCTCACAAAGCTCCACGCAAGCTAAGTGGAAGTGGGCTAGGATTTCTCTGTGCTCCAGGCGAGCAAAGAGAGGTTGGAGTTCCGCAAAACACCAGGCAAGCTCAGCGGGGTGGAAAAACACGAAGCTCTATGCAAGCTGGGTGGTTGCGATTAGGAATCTCTCAGAAATCCACGCAAGCTAGGAGGCTTGGGTTAGGTTAAGATGTTTCAAAGCTCCAGGCAAGCTAAAGAGGGGTGTTGACCAGCCAAAACTAAGGTCGTTTGAGATGACGCTTGGAGTTTTATGCCTTTTCCTGAGCAGCAGTCACGCTGCTGTTTCTCTTGCATCACATGACCAACTGGTGATGAAGGTTCTTGTCGCCTGTTTCATGTGGCAACTTCTACTGGAAGAGCACATGATCTTGTTTATAAATATAACCACGTCAAGGATATTACAATATAGATTTAAAATATGTAACAATCTGACGTAGTGTCATTTGTGAAAATAAAACTTTCTGCTAAAGCAGGGAATTCGTGTTACTGTTCGGTTCAAAATCTCTTGTCGTCGCGAATTCTGTCGAGGAATTCGAAGCTTAAAATATACAAAACAATAATCATGCCTGTTGTTCTGTATGCCTACGAAACATGGTCACTTACTCTGAGGGAAGAACATAGACTGAAAGTATTTGAGAACAAAATCCTGAGACGAATATTCGGACCTAAGAGGAACGGGAATGGGGAATGGCGGAAACTTCATAACGAGGAACTACATAATTTATATGGTTTACCCAAAATTGTTAGGGTCGTCAAGTCTAGGAGGCTTAGGTGGGCAGGTCATGTAGCTAGAATGAAAGAAAGTAGAAACGCTTTCAAAGTCTTAACTGGAAGACCAAACGGAAAACGACCATTAGGAAGACCTAGGCGCAGATGGGAGGACAATATTAAGATGGATCTCGCAGAGATTGGAATACAAAGTAGAAACTGGATGCAGTTAGCTAAGGATAGAAGTCAGTGGAGAGCTTTTGTGAACGCGGCATTGAACCTCCGGGTTCCATAGGCCATAGTTAGTTAGTTAAAACTTTCTGCTGGATATACGACACACACTGGTGGAGCATGTCCAATGGTGTCTTTCTATCGATAATTTCATTGTGCAAATGTCAGCATTTTCGTTTATTAGTATACAAGTTACAAGAGTTTTTCCAGATGAATGACTTATCCTGTGCATGACAACCATCGCCGCCACCATAAAGTACGCGTCCTTCTATGTAACCTTGGATTTGAATTAAGGAACTACACATTCCATGATGATTCTGCTGTAAAATTCACTTGTAAATTTAGAATGTAATTGCATTTAGATACCTTTAATGACATTCATCATAATTTATTAATATCCCTGTTATTGTGTTTCTAGATGGACGTAACGGTATGGAAGGATGAATCGAGAACGCCTTGTGTCGAGAGAATGGGTACATGCAAATACCAAGATGTGTGTTCAAACCTTCAGGAACATATGGAATGCCCTTTATTCAATGATACCTCAAAATGTTCCTGCCCCTTGAAGAAGGTAGGAAACAGTCTTTTAGTTATTAATTATAAAAATCAATAAGTTCTATGCCTATAGACAATGGACTCGTTCAAATCATTTTACAACTGGTTTTATGATTAATATTCTAAGTTAACTTAGTATTAATATTATTACTATATGCTTACGTTATTATTATTATTATTATTATTATTATTATTATTATTATTATTATTATTATTATTATTATTATTATTATTATTATTATTATTATTATTATTGCATTATGTGATCATCTCTTAGATTTATCAGATATTCTAGTGTAAACTGGCGTTCAGCTGTGTCTGGAATTATGTTCGTAAAATAAAAATAAATAAATAAAACAAAAAAAATAATCTATTCTGATTTACTAGAAACTTACGCATAGGAATTTACACTGACAGTCTTGCAGTGAATTTCATCTATTGATTGATAGGGTATATATCTTTTTTTCTCCCTTTCTTTCAGTTACCTCCCTTACGGGAGATTTATAATGGATGTCCCAGCCTTAGGGCCTTGTGGACTACGTCACTATATTTGTTTTAATTATAAATTGTTTGAAATAAGAAAATGTACTAAAATGGCACGAGCCAAGATGGCCGAATTTGCCTGTTTTAAATAAAATCATCACACTATTAATGTAATAATAAAGAAGGATAGGCAGCGCATGAACATATTGAAAATGAAATATAGTATATGAAAATTGTAACAAATAATAAAATTGTCCAAAGTAATGAATTGTAAATAGTAAAAATTGAATAAAAAATAAGAGCAAAGTTCCCCAATACTTAGTGCTTACAGCAGTGTTGCCAACAAGTTGATACAAAAAGTCGCTAAATTGGAGCTGAAATGACTCCAATTTTGGGTGAAGAGTCGCTAAAAAATTTTTCGTGGAATTTTGCCTCTTATATATATATATATATATATATATATATATATATATATATATATATATGTGTGTGTGTGTGTGTGTGTGTGTGTTTGTTTGTCGGTGTGTGTGTGTATAAGATACGTGATCAATTCCAGCCATAGTACTATCTACGCTACAAGAACGTATATGAAAGGCTCAAAGACTCATATATAACTAACAATAATTTCACTTTTATATATTTATGATCAATTTTCCTTCAACAAAATCAAAAATGAATTTAGAAAAACGAGCAAAATTGAAGGTCTAGAAAAAGTCTTGGTCTAAAAGGTGTACTCACGCTTCTGCAGATAATATATTTGCTATCGGTAATGTATTATTTGTGCCTCTAACCCTTTGGGGATCTTATGGTACATTTTGTACCATACGCGTTTTTCATGGTACGTTGCGTTATTTCTCTTCTATTTGAGCTTTTTCGTCCGGGTTTTTTTTTCAAGTCCAGAGACATTGTAGAAGACATTACGTATGGCTTCAGACCGTCCTGCGTCCAGACGTGGGAGGTGATGACGTCATAATCTTAAAATGTATTTTTTCCCTTTTTAAGATTATGTTCATTATTTTTTGGCGGGCTTATTTTTGAACGTAGAAGATTGAAATTTTACACAAACATTCAGTCCACCGAGTAGTATTTACCAGATTTTTTGTTCCGATGTCAGTGCTAAAACAAGGGGGGAAGAACCAGAGGGGTAAAAAAGGGATATTTTACCTCAAAAATCCAGTTTGTCGTCATTTTCCCGCCTCACATACATAATAGGACCACGTGAGTCATACCGTCTGAAAGGTCGTTCCATTCTGAAGAGAATGACGGTCGCATTATTATTCTAGGGTAATTAGGGATGTCTCAGGGATTTTTTGAAAAATATACTTCTATATAGGGAAAAATGGGGCATTGTCGGTATATATATTTTTGGCGGGCTTGTTTTTGAACGTAGAAGATTGAAATTTTGCACAAACATTCAGTCCACCGAGTAGTATTTACCAGATTTTTTGTTCCGATGTCAGTGTTAAAACAGGGGGGGAACCAGAGGGGCAAAGGGTTAAAAAAAGGGATACTTTTACCCCAAAAATCCAGTTTTTCGTCATTTTCCCGCCTCACATACACGATAGGACCACGTGAGTCATACCGTCTGAAAGGCCGTTCCATTCTGAAGAGAACGACGGTCGAATTATTATTCTAGGGTAATTAGGGCCGTCTCAGTGAATTTTTATCCAAATATACTTCTGTATAGGGTAAAAGTGGGGAATGGTAGGGAAATTTTTTTCTGGCGGGCCTATTTTTTCACGTAGAAGATTGAAATTTTGCACAAACATTCAGTCCACCGAGCAGTATTTACCAGAAGTTTTTTTTCGATTTCTGCGTAAAAACAGGGGGGTCCAGAGAGGCAAAAGTTGAAAAAAGGGAAATTTTGCCCAAAAAATCCCTTTTTTTTTCAGGAATTTCCCGCCTTAGATACATGATGGAGACATGTGAATGGTACCGCCTGAAAGACAGTTCTATTCTGAAGAGAATGATTGGCGGATTATAGTCCTAGGGTAATTAGGGATGTCTCAGGAATTTTTTCCCTGAGATCATAGTGTTTTATGGTGATTTGGGGCATTGTGGGAATTTCTGATAAAAATTCTCCCGCCATTACTATTCAAGATAGAAACTTGAAATTTGGCACACACATTCAGTATACCAAGTACTATTTATCAGATTTTTTTTAGATGGCTACGATCACACAGGGGGGGTCCAGGAGGGCCAAAGTTCGAGAAAAAAATTCTTCCCTCCGAAATTTTCATTTTGACATTTTTTCCCGCTTCTGGTATATGGTATGAGCATGCAAGTGGTACCATTTGAAAGCCAGCTCTATTCTGAAGAGAATGAGGTATGAACCATGATCCTAGGATAAATAGTGACGATTCAGTAGCTGCTTGACTGAAAGTCTCAAAAATAGCCCAAAAAGCCAAGAGCTCCTAAGGGCTAAACAGAAGCTCTGTAAACTAAAGGACATTAAAAGCTGTAGTTCGTCCCCATTAGAAGGTAAGAGAGAATAGCAATCAAAGCAGGAATATAGAGATAAATGTTACATACTTTCCCAGTTCGTCAACATCTGCACTGATTCAAATAAGCAAAAGAAAAATAAACATATATTTGAACTGATTGGAGTTAATAGTAGGGGAAGGCGTTGTACCTTTGAAACAATGTACCTTTGAAACAATGTACTTTTGAACACCTGTGCTTTTCTCGAATTCAGAGCTATCTAGGTGCAGTGATTAAAATTCATTTGAAATATTAAATGAAAAAAAGCACTACAAACGCGTTTGACTGTTGTTTGCTGAGTGTTGTGTCGAGTAATGTTCCTTTTAATTTTTTCACCCCCAAAATGAAGATTTTTTTGTAGTTACCTTTTGAATTTTGTGCTCTTCGGTTTTCGCAACTTGTGATATTTTATTGTCCAAACTTGGGGTAGAATCATTGGTGAATACAGTAATATTTTTAGTTTTAACTTCTGTTCAATATTTAAGCCAGTGGAGAACTTTTTTCGTAATGGTGACCCTCTTGTACCTATGAACATTAATGCATCGTGTACCTTTGAACGATAAATAATACTGTTTAAAGCTACACAATGTAAGTAGTTAAAACAATTTATATATTTTATATAGGTTAGGTTAGGATATAAATTTATTAATTATAATTTTAAGTAGTTTCTATATATTCCCTTATTATATAACATAATGTTAAGAGTTGTATGTGCTCAACTTTATTGTTCACAAGTTTTTGTTAGAACTTCTCTTCAATTTTTAATTTAATTAATAAAATTTTAACTCTGGGGAGCTATTTATAGCTAAACCTTTTGTTGCAATTTATAACTGTTAACATTTGTGGCTCCTTTTTATATTATTGCCGCAGAAACAATGTAATTATCACTGTTCAAAGGTACAAGAGGGTCTGTTCAACGGTACACGACCATAATGTACCTGTGAACAAAACGGATTTGTTCTTATTTTATCTTATAAAAGCTATTGTAATTATGTAACACGTTTAAAAATCATTCTATCCGATAGCAAAGAAATGACACTTCAAATATACGACAAAAATTGGGAAAAAAGTGCTGAATATTAGCACCAAAATTTCGAAGACTCTAAAAGTGTTCACAGGTACAACGCCTTCCCCTACTGATTTTATGACAAGTTGTTCGCAGCGCAAAAGTCGCTAGATTTGTAAGTAAGTCGCCAAATCGTTATTTCAAAATCACCAAAAAAAGTTGCTAATCGGAAAAATTTTTTTGTCTCTATCCTGGAAATCGAATCCCCTAGATTTAGCGACTTTTCCCCCAAATTGGCAACACTGGTTTACAGCGCCATCTCTTATCCTCGGGTATATGTCTCACCTTGAGACACATTTTCTTTTCCTTCTCTCCCTCTCTCTTATTAAACGTTATCAATATTGTTGAATATTGTTTAAAATGTTTGTTTTTAGTCGTTTTTGTTTGTTTGTTTATTGCAGGGCCTTTACAAGATAAATAATTACGAAATGGAATTAACATCAATCAACCCTAAATATTACAAGATGATGGAAGGAGATTATGAGTTACTGGTAATACTGAAGAACAGGCGGAAACAGCTCGGGTGTATCGTTGGCTCCTTCCAACTAGAATATACGGGAAAGCAGTAAACACATTCTATTCCTTGAATGTATCACAATTCTTTAAATAAAAAATTCCTAAATTCAAGAAAGAACGTTTATTTACACCCGTCTGTCATCGTTTCTCCTAGCTTCCGTTTTAACTAACCATTTATCTCATACAGTATGATAGAAAGAATAATTGTGTCCGCCATTTTAGGTATCTAGTCTTCATTTAACCTAAAATGGGCTTAATGGCCTATTAATAAATCAGATACTTAACATTAGGAATAACAAACAATCTTAATAGAGTAAGGGAGTGAAGTAAACTGTTTGAAATGATTACTTCTATGGTTATTTCTGTACTATACATACGCTTATGAAACCATTCATGTAGAAATCAACTGTCACCATATACCAGAGCCACAGTGTTTAAGGTATGATACTTCAGATATTGATATTTAACATATTATCGGTGAAAGCAAACTGAATCGATCTTTTAAGGTTGCTACATAAGTAATGTAAAAATGAGAAACTAGTGCTAAGACTGTAAATACGTACTAACTTACCTGCCATGCTTGAACGTAATGGACTGAACATTTGTTGTAATCGGCGTAACCAATTATATACACTGTAAAAAATCATTGTGTTATTTCAACGACATGCCTATGTGTTAACACGATTAACAAAATTTCAAAATACAAACTGCGCGATGTGTTTTCAATTGTTTTACATAATGTTTCTGAAGAAACCCTAACAGCACAAGATGTGCTAGCCATGTGTCATTTAGGTGTTCTAAATTCATCTCCCACATTTGATGCATTTATTCCTTCTGTTTCTAAGGGATTGTGTACTAGAAGCAACAAACGCATCAACTTTATTAGATGGCAACTGTCGCCGATCATTTGAAAGTGAATATGGAACAACTATAAAATAAAGTAAATAGACAGTCGTCATTTTGCTATAAAATTAGGTCTACATGGCGAGCAGATTTTATCTTATCACGAACGGTTATCGTCGAATATACGCGGCTTAAAGGAGCACTCTGATTAGCCAAATTCAAAAGACTTCAACCATTTATCCCTCTACAAGCGACATTTTCTTCGTCGCCTCCGTTGCACGCAGCTAGTAATCGAAAGGTCGGTGGTTCGTGCCCTCCCCCTGCCACTAGAGTAGGTTTTTTACTTGTTTAAAGTGTCTTTTTTTTAGACTCATCATAATGTGAACACATTACGCATATAGGCGATTTAACATAATTTGAGGGAGTAATTTTGTGGTTCATTAGCGCTTACGGCACGGCTCAACACCGGTTGTGTATTAAAGATGTAACACACACACCCCTGTGTTAAACGCCAACATCGTGGGGTATGTGTTGAACTAACACCGCATAGTGGTAGTCACGCTGGAACCGCTGCCCTGTGTTAAAATTGAGTTGAATTAACATAACCATTTTTTACTGTGTACGATATACTCAGATATTCCAAATAGCTTCGAGACAATAATTGTTGCTTTAATTTTCGGCCTGTGACCAGCAAAGGATAGTTAGACGTATCAGAGATTTTTTAGTTTGGGGAAGAATAATATTAATCCCTGGAATTCGAAAATAATCAAACTAGATTTCGAGCAAGCCACAATACCTCTAGGAACACTGTTTCCATATTAGTGGATGTAATTTCCATATTAACCCGTGCTTGTGGAGACAGGTTCAGAAATTACGACTCACAAATGACTAGAAATAAGTTCCTGAGGTGAGATTCTGCGTAAAAAAAAATTTGTTCTGCGCTAGCATTCTTCCTAGCAGACGATGTGGGAGGTTCTTTGGCATTATTGAAGATGTAACACATCAGGAAAGCGTTTAGAGGAATCTTGATTATTTTGTAAACCATTGGATGAGCATACCCGTTATTAACATCCCCATGCTCCCGTTATGGTAGAACTTGTAGCGTAACAACAGTTGAAATAATAGTGCTGTTGAAGGATGAAACCGTAGACACAGTTAATTAGTGGGTAAGTCAAATCCTTATGTGTACTATTTCATGAAGTGAAAATGAAATCTTTGAGTGTAATGCCCCATGACTATTCGCTTTATTCTAAGGGAGACGGATGATTAATGCAACTGAATGATGATGGTAGAATTGGTGGAATGAGAATGTGCATGTAAACAGAAGTACCTGAGAAAATCCACGGACACGACGTTGTCCACCACAAACTTACTTGGTCGAGAATCAAACCCGGACCCCACGCGCCAGAGGTAAGCGCTTTACCACTGACGTATCGTGCCTCGTGCTCTCCTGTTTGGTGAAGTGTCTAAAAACTGCGACTAGCTGTAGGAAAGACGAATTTTAAATTTTGAAGGGAAGCGTAGGCGACGTCGCCACATAAGATTGGACAAAAGAATAAATTTAATAAATAAATAAATAAATAAATAAATACGGAACCTTAAAAGGTATTAAGGAATTGTTGAGAGAAATATCATAAATTAAAAACTACAAACGTTTTTTTGTTTATTGTGCTGCTAAAAGCGCAATTATGTTATCTATTGTTCTGAATATTGTAGGGGAGACCGGGGACAATTGTAACGTGGGTCAATTGTAACATTGGCCATTACTTGTAAAAGTGAGTTTCGAAATAACATTTGTACGTGTCATTGGACTCAGTCATGCAAGGCGTATGTGGGAGACAAAAAAAAAAAAAAAAAAAAAGGAGCGTCGTTAATAAAGTGTGAAAGACTGGAGAAAGAGAAACGTGATTTTGACAGAGGTAAGTAAATTTTTAACTAACTTGTTTTTATTTTCTCTTGATAGATATAAGTTTATTGTAAACAAATACCCTGTGCGTGTGTAATGTATGTTCTTTCCTTGACAACGTGGATATTGTGTCTGATGGTTTGACTCAAAGTAATTATGAGAAATCATGTTATTTATCACTGACCGTTGAACGGGTACAAATGTAACATTGAGATCAGGGTCGATTGTAACACGTTACAATCGTCTCTGACTAAGTTGTACTGAACCATTATGAAAATAAACTAGACATGACCGAAGATAATACAATTGATGTAATTAATAAAACAATGTACGTATTAAGTATGCTTTTCTGTGGTCACAAGTACGTAGGGAGGAACCAACCCCCGAAAAATCCTTGGCGGTCTTAGTGTATATCATTATGGATACTATAGGGAAAGAAAAGACTTTCACTCCATATTTCATTATGGAGCCTCCCGTAACTTCTTTATAAACCCTCACAAACGTTTGTGGCTGACTGCGGATCACTGCTTTTCGATGTTCTGTCAGAATAGGCTAACATTTCAATATGTTCCTTCCTTGTGATGTATTTAAATAGCCTATAAGTTTTTAAAGACTCATTTGTCAAATAGACTCTCTTTCTGATTCATCTGAAATAATCAACAATACAACTTTTCACTTGTTTTACTTAATACGTGCACAGTAGCGCGCGCATTCTCTGTTCGCGTCGTTGTGTCAGGGATATGTATAGGGGTTACAAATGCAGTGTGGGTGTCTATTAATAGAATATCATTAGGACTTGAAACAGTGGTATAACAATAGGGTAGGCAGGGTAGGCATTGCCTAGGGGCGCAGTGCGCTTGGGCATATTAAGGGTATGGAGCGCCACTATGAATTTTGCCTAGGACGCCAAACGCTATTGTTATGTCAATGACTTCAATTTTTATGTTACGTAATATTTTAACCTTGGCTTGCTTGTCCATGTTTAAGTTAGGCCGAAGAAAAGTTATTTGGAGCTAATAAGGCACGGTACCGGTAACAAGTAACTCATCATTCGTGCATCTTGTTGACGCGTGCAAGTTGTATACTTTTAAATAGGTCTACTTTTAAATTTGAGGATGCAGTCTATACTTTTAGTTTGTGTCCCCATCCATTGTTAAACCTATCAGTATTATTATTAGTAGTATAAGCATTATTTAATCATATATATTGTTTTACAATGCCATATATATTGTACTTTTCATTGAAAGTATCATGTTACAATTGTTCCAAACCTCTGTTACAATTGACCCGAGCACAGGGACATTTGTAACATCTGTTGCCATAAAATGCTTCGTAACTTTCTATATTAGAAATTGTCATGTATGAAAAAAAAAAATTGAATGAAGCAATAAAGCTTCACTTAAGACACTGTATAATTTTAAGAGTTATTGGAGTATAAACGTGTGAGGAAAAAAAATAAAATGTAAAATTTGTTACAATTGTCCCCGGTCTCTCCTACTTCTAAATTGTATCTATCTATCTATTCCAGTCAGGGGCGGATCCAGGACGGACTTCTGGAGGGGCGGTAGGTTGTAGTACTGCTACTTACAGCTACTTTTAAGAGCTCCAAACTCTAAGATGGGTTTTATTTATATATAAAATTTTAAAAAAATTAATCTTCTGAGGTGGGCAATCGTGCCGATCGCCCCCCCCTGGATCCGCCCCCTGATTCCAGTGTATGTATTGCTTTGTACTCGAAAATAGACTGAGAAGTCGGTAGACGCATTTTGCATTCCATTACTAATTATTTATATTACATTTTTTCTTATACAGAATTCGCTTTATTATTATTATTATTATTATTATTATTATTATTATTATTATTATTATTATTATTATTATTATTATTATTATTATTATTATTATTATTATTATGTATGGATTACTATAAGTCAAAGATGATTAAAGGAAGTGAATGATGATGGAAGAATTGGTGGAATGGGGATGTGGAAGGAAATGGGGAAACCCATGGACACGTTGTTGTCCATTATAACGTTACTTGGCCGGGTACCGAAGGAGGAACCCCACGTACCACAGGCAAGTATTCCACCACTAACCCACCGTGCCTCCTTAATAATAGAAAGAGATGGTATATGAATATTAATAGAATGTATTTGTAGAGAAGTGGATAAGAACAAAAAGGTAATTACAGAAACCACATTGCTAACGGAAATGGGGCTCAATCTCAATAATATCAATGACAGTCGCATAAAGCGATCTCCCATTCACTAACCTCGTTGGGGCTTGACGACACTGCCCCGAGGAGTTTGTCGCTCACTGGGCTCATGCTCGCTAGCATCAGTGCGGCTTGAACTCCCAATTGATGGTAGCGAGCACACCCGAGACTGACTTTGGATATATCTGCTTTCATAGAATACAGAAATTGAGGATGCAATCTTGGTGACATCATAAAATATTTGACCTATAAGAAAGGCCTGGATGCGCTGTTATAGGATTTTGAGATCTTGATTTGACTTAGCTTCTTTTGTTGTCTTTCAGTAAGTAAATAACTGGCTATACTGTTGTCACAAGACGGGTCGAGAAGAGAAAGAAAATTTTATTGTGTTGTCTTGTAAAGATCTAACGATTATAGCACTCGTAACATATCCACCCGCTCAGATACATTTTTAATTGCAATTGTCATCTAATTTGAAGACGCTTAATCGAATAGAATTATTTTTAAACTTAGGAGTCGATGCAATGCCTATAAAATGATTTCAAATTTGGGATATAAATAAATATATATATTCCAACTTTCAGGTAGTTTTTCTCTTGACTCCACGGACGGATGTGTTTGAAAATAACTTCATTGGAGTCGGCATCATTAAATTAGTATAAAAGCAAAATTTAAAAAAATTATCCAAGCGTGGGGATTTGTCAATTCTTTGTAGAAATCTCGTCTAGTCTCGTATTGATTTTCGCGTGGACTCTGTGGTGGACAAACACCGTGCTCGTGTGTTTTCTCGTGATTCTCTCGCTTTCTCCCACTTTCTTCATTCCACCATTTCATTCATTTCTCATCATCACTGTCTCGTAACCGACATAACCGTGGGCAGGGGTAAAAGTGGATCTGAAAAGGTAAGGGGGTGGTAGGTAGCGGCATGACGTCACACCGTCCCCCTGCCTATTTTTGTCCATTGTAACTTTATAGGAATTGGGGAGGACGCCGTACATACTTTTAGAGGTGGAGGGACGGCATCTCCCCGCGTTCTCCCTCACTTTTACCCGTGACTGTGGGACGTAAAACTTAAAGATTTCATTTCAGCTTTTGTATTGATTTTCTCTAATTTCCATTCTCGAAAAATTGTTGTGATCTTGCCTCGTTTTGTAAATGTATCTACAAAATGTAGACCATTATTTTTTTTTTAATTCCATCTAAAAGAAATGAGAATTCTTCCGAGTAACGAGAGGTCTACAACTCTGATACAACAACATTCAAACCGTATTTATTATTGGAGTATATCGCGAATTTTTAAACTTCGCTAAATTCTATTCATTGCGTTCGTACAATTACTTTAATTTATAAATTTTATACTATGAAACATTTAACAGTAAAACAGTGTTTGAGACTTAAGACCAGTGGCCAATCCAGGGGGGGCGATTGGGGCAATTGCCCCTCCCCAAGAAGAGAAAAATTTCTTACTTTATATATATATAAATACAACCCATTCCAGAGTTTGGAGCTCTTAAAAGTAGCTTTAACAAGCAATATTACAACCCACCGCTCCCCCAGAAGTCCGTCCTGGATCCGCCCCTGCTTAAGACCTGGTTGAACTAGTGCTTATCAGTAGAAAATTTAAGAAAGAGACAGAGAGAATTAAGCCTTAAGGTTGGTTTAAAGGGACAAGTTTTGCCGATAGATGGCACTACAGTCTTCGTATCTTTCCCATGTAGGCCTATTTTTTACCTTTCACGAAAATTTACAATTTCTCTTTCAAATTTCAAAACAGAGACTTCAAATTTTTAGAGAAGGAACTTCATAACCTATTAAAGGGAACAATCCGTGCCGATTTTTTATTTAGAATTTTCTTCATTGTTGAAATGGCTTGATTGTTGAAATGGATACCCAAACTTTTAACAATGGAATTGTTTTAACTGTGAAGAAAATTCTAAATAAAAAAATCGGCACGGATTGTTCCCTTTAATAGGTTATGAAGTTCCTTCTCTAAAAATTTGAAGTCTCTAGGTTGAAATTTGTAAGAGAAATTGTAAATTTTCGTGAAAGGTAAAAAATACATGGGAAAGATACGAAGACTGTAGTGCCATGTATCGGCAAAAATTGTCCCTTTACACTAACCTTAAGCGAAATATTAGATTTGAGAGTGAATATATAAACTGTAACTGTGCCACTAATTATGAATCAACACTCAGAAATTGAGAAAGCTTTTCGTACAAGAGAGTATGATCCTTCACTCCGCGTCCCTACAATGACCAACATATTGAAATATTTACTTTTCTATACTTCTATGTTTCACATAACAGCTTCCGTTACCAATTTTGACCCAACTAAATCTCCAGATATCTATTTACATAATAAGAGAGACCATCAAAGAGGGAACATACAAGCACTTCCTGTAATTCATTATTCATTATGATTTGTTTGCACAGAATCTTAACTAACAACAAACATTCAATACTGAGGCATGTGCAAGTACTCCGTAACACATTGTGTCCGTAATTATTCCCAACACTTATCCACGACACTCCTGAAATTTCTCCTTTTAACTCGAGAACTAGAGGCGAATCGAGACGACAAACATTAAAATACAACAATATCTGGGACGCATGGCGAAAACCCTTAAAGTATAGCATTGTTTCACTTAAACGTAGTGTTCTGTGTTTTATAAAAGCTCAACCATTCCTATCCTTTTAGTGCTTTTCAATGAATTATTAATCCCATAGAAAGCTGTTCGTTCATATTTGTGACGTGACTTGAGACAGAACTTAAAAGTTCAGTGGTTTTTCCGAAACATAAAACATCCGTAAAACAAAACAATAACGATAAGAGAAAAAGGGACATTAAAATGCGGTCCTCTTTTTTTCAGAAGTCATCAGGGAAAAAAAAACGTAGTTTAAAGCACAACCCTTGGTTCTTGTCTGACCAAATTAGGTCATTACTTTTCCTTTTCATCCGGAAAGATGGAGAAAAACGAAAGAGAGCTGGAATACCTCAACCATGACCTTGAGGTCACCTTTAAACCAAAAAAAAAAAAAAAATAAGCTTCTGTTGACAGGAAAGAAATTCCAGTTGAAAGAAAGTCGAAAGGGTGAGAAAAATTTTGTCTGTAGTCAAGCATAGACAACGAAATGAAAAAAAAAAAAACTTTTTTAAAACAGGAAAAAGTGTAAAGAATTTAGGAGGTGACCGACTTCTGGCTCCATCGTGGAAATAGTTTTTTTTTTTTTTTTTTTCTTAATCACAATATATTTGAGAAGAACCAATAAAGATAAACTTTTTTTTTTAATGGTGAAATTTCCTTTTGGGTTCATTACTGTGTGCTTCCGAAGACAGTTCTTTCATCCCTTCATCTGGAGAAAGTATAGTGTGCAGAGCTGTGACATTTTTCGTTTCAAATATTGCTGTGAGAATTTGGTTGCAATGAAGGTAATTTTGATTGTTTTCACATGCGTTTTCCTGAAGATGGTCGACGGCTGGGACGCCTTGGATTTACTACAAGATCACGTTCTCTCTCTATTCTCGGAACAATCTACAACAAACATAAAGGTAAGTTTTACCAATTTAACTCACAACATTTTTGTGTTAGGAAAAGACAAACAATGTTCAGTTCAATCTGTTAGTAGTGCATGGGGTCCCGGGTTCAAACCCTGATCCCGCCAAGTGAACTTTGTGGTGGACAAACACCGTGTGCGTGGATTTTCTTGGGATTCTCCCGTTTCCTCTCACTTTCTTCATTCCACCATTTTATTCATTTATCATAATAACCGTTTCCTTTAGCCTAACCAGCATAATCGTGGCACGTAAAACTCAAACATTTCATTTCATTTCAATCTGTTAGTAAACAATGTAGATTTTTTACTATACAGGGTGTTTCAAAACAACACCGACAATGTTTGGGAGGTGATTCCTGACACCAAAATAAGACAAAAAGTATAGACTAACCTGGGTGCCGCTTTTCAGAGTTATAGGCTGCCGAAAACATGACAAAATGCACTTTAAAGGTCCATAGATCTAATATCAAGAGACCTACCGTAGTTGGGTCAAGACTTCACTTAGAAACTAGAATAGGATCTATCCATGTTTCAGAATCCTGCGGTACTTCCACAACAAGTTTTATAGAGGTAGTTAGTGAGTATTTCAAATTATATGTCTCTAGCCAAACTGCCTCTATAAAAATTGTTGCGTGAGTACCTTAGGATTCTAAAACGTATATTTTTGGATAGCGTACGTATTAGTTCCTAAGTGAAATCATGACCCGACTACGGTAGCTCATATAGTATTGAAGCTATGGACCTTTAAACTTCATTTTTTCATGTTTTTGGTAGCCTATGACTCCGAAAGAAAGCACACCCAGGTTGGTCTATACTTTTCGTCTTATCTTGGTGTCAGGAATCACCTCCCAAACGATGTCGGTGTTGTTTTGAAACATCCTGTATAGTAGATAAATGTAGAAAATAAAGTAGGCGAGAATGATAAAGGATTTAGTACTCTCCCGTTTCCTCCCACTTTCTTCATTCCACCATTTCACTCATCTCTCTCATAATCACCGTCTCCTTTAGCCTCACCGGCATAACCATGGGACGTAAAACTTAAAGATTTCATTTCTTTGGGATGAGTTTGAAAAAGTTATATTCGAGATTAGGTATGGAAAGGTAATCGGGATAGATAATATGCCAATCGAATTCATTAAGAAGATGGTAGACAAGGGCAGAAAAAAAAATTGTTCCGACTGTGTAATGAAATACGTATATGGAACAGCAGAGTGGCCAAAAAGGCTTCCTGAAGACGATCATGATATCGATGGTTTAGAAATCAAGCCCCAAGAGATTGAAGATTATAGAACTATTAGTATGATATCTCATGCACAAAAAATTTTGCTTTGAATTGTGAACAGAATGTTGTGTTGAAGAACAAATCAAAAAGTTGAGGGGAAACAGTTCGGGTTCAGGAGAGATAAGGGTACAAGAGATTCAATTGAATCATTAAGAGTGATCAGTGGAAGGTTTAGACCCTATAGAAAAAAGGAAAGAGGTGTATGTGGTTTTTATTCATCTAGAAAAGGATTTTAACCACGTGAATTGGGAATTATTGTTGGAAGTTCTAAAGAAAGTTGGGTTGGAATGGAAAGATCGAAGACTCAAGGAACTTATATATTTTCAATCCCCTCGCGAGAGCCTTTGTCAACTATATCAATAATTAATATGCGAAGAAGATTAAATAATTATAATCTAGGCATTTAACTTTAATTATGCATTTATTATCTTTTACTTTTAGTAGAGTTAGGTGTAGGATGTTGTGATGTCGATTTAAGTAAAATAGCTTGATCACATTAATAAAGCTGTTGGCGATTCAGTCAATTTGAGAGTAACAGAGATGCATTACTACATACCTTCGATGTATACTGGAGTCGAACTCCTGGACATGGAGTTCGTCGTCGATGTCCCACACAGTGGATGAATTTCCACTGGAACTCGCTGTTGTTCTACAGATGGGTTTCCAAGAACTGATCTCCTAACGGATTCTCTGGGACTGATCCCTATTCAGTCCGACATCACCTTTTTATGTTAATTTTCATTATGACGAATTTGTTGTTTCTCTTTTCCAAATTCTGCAGTTTATACATCTCTGTGCTGAAACCGCAGTTTCTGCATTTTCTCTCATTGACCAAAAACTCCAGACAGTTTACGTCTGCGATTTTCACAATTTTACCTAATTTTGATAATGTGTTATTGTGAACACAAATTTATACAGAGTTTACATTTTTTTTTGTTGCTTCAGTATTTGTTTATATTCTTGTGACACTTGCAGACTCGTGTCTGTTACTTAATGAAAACAACAATCATAAGCACTATGTAATCTGGTGTTATAATCTGTCTGTCTGCAACATAATTAATTTCTCACTACAAGTTAATTTATAAACAATACTTCAATTTTCCTTTTAGCCAATTAATAAAAATGAATGAATTTTGATTTTTAAAACTATTACTGAATTTTGGCGTACCGTGACAATATGGACCAACAACTAAGTGTTGGGATAGGGGAGAAAATGAGAGAGAAGACTGCAATTGGAAGGAAAATTCGACAGGGATGCTTCTTTCGCTTACATAATTTAATATCTGTTTAGAAGAGATAGTGAAGAAGGGCCTACAAAATGAAAACAGCATTTTTCAGTAGGAAGTAGAGTGATTAGGTGTATACGATTTGCAGATGGTATGGCGCTTGTTGCAGAATCTGAAGAGAAAATCAATATGATGTTAGAAAAGCTAAGGAAAGGCTCTAAAAAATATGGGATTGAGATAAATGTTAGAAAGACAAAAGCCATGGTGATTGGAACGAAGGGGTCGGTGTCAAATATAGAAGTAGGAGGGAAGAAAAAAGGTGTCTAGTTTTCGATACCTAGATAGTATTATTAGTAATGATATGAAATATGAATATGAAATAAAATGAAATATGCGAAAGGCGAAAGAACCCTTTGGAAGAAAGAAAATACTATTTAGTGAGTCCTTGAAGAAAGAGTTGGGAAAAAGAGTCATAAAATGCTTCGTGTGGAGTATTGTACTTTAGGGGTCAGAAACATGGACATTATGAAGAAATTATGAAAACGACTTGAAGCTTTGAAAATGTAGGTGTGGAGAAGAATGGAGTGAATTAGCTGGGTCGAACAGAAAACGAATGAGATGGTGTTATAAATGGAGGAACAAGGGTAATTTTAAATATTATTAAGAAGGTGAAGAGAAACTAGTTGTGACATTGGCTAAGAAGGAACTATGGATGAGGGACGTTCTAGATTGCATGGTGGCAGGAAAGAGAGGGAGATGGCGAAGGAGATTAATTAATGGACGATATCAAAACAGAAAAATTATACGTGAAAACGAAGCTTAGCGGAGGGCCGTGGAGCATGGAAGCTTCTCAGTTATGGAAAGTTACCTGCCAGCAATGCAGAATAGCTATAATGATGATACATCTGAGATTATAGCGAGAGTACAGTTTATTTTTATTTATTAATTTAGTTTCAGCTCCAGAATTAAGTTCAGCCTGAACTTTAACCGTGGCCAGTTTCGTTGCGTTTATCAATATTTTAGACCATCTTATGTTATAACTAATTAACAACGTTTAGTTTAGTAGTGGAAGCTCTTTTCTGTCTTTCCGTGTGTTCGTACGAGAGACACAATTTGAAGAGCTATTGAGGGATTACCCTTAATTATGGTCAAGATGTACGGGGTCTAAAGATAGGGATGGAGTTCCCAGTTCGTTCTAGATATGAACAATGAAAGGTCTCTTCTACATATATCTGTATTTAAGTAGAGGCAGCTGTGGCTCATTGGTAGGGCATTTACCTCTGGTGCGTGGCGTCCCCGGTTCGATCCCCTTTCACGCCAAGTGAACTTTGTGCTGGACAAATACTGTGTACGTCGGTTTTCACGGGATTCTTCCACTTTCTTCATTCCTCCACTTCATCATCCCCCTCTCATTTAGCCTACACGACATAACCATGGGACGTGAAACTGAAAGATTTCATTTTCTATTTAAGTAATTATGGATAGTGTCCCTGCTTTATAGACTTCTCGCAGTACTATTGAGGTTAGCGGGTTATTATAGTGCTCAGGTAGCAAAATAATTATCTGTTAGTGCAGGTGCGCATCCAGAAATTTCTGTTGAGTCTAAGCTGTAGGGGAAATCCAATATTACAAGCCATTACATCTATGTAGTACTAAACGAATATTATTCTGTGTATGATAAGTAACTGTAAAATACTTCCTTCTATATTTTCAGAAAAAAAATTAGAACTAGATTATTTTTTATAAGAGAAAGAGTACAGATGAAGTGTAAGATCAAATATTCATCCTACGCCAATCATTTCCCTGTTAAACAAGTCTAGTTTTATTAAGAAGGTATACAAATGTATGTTGAGTTAGGAAGTTTTGGGGGTACGCACCCTGGGTGCGCCTCTGTGCCCCTGAAATACAGCTCTAAAATGAAAGTAAATGAATTTCTACTCGACAAATATAGACATTTAAATATCTTCTATTTTCTAATGTTAATTCATCTTAGAGAGTACTGCATTTAATTTGGGATAAAATGCTATATTTAAAATTTAGATTTACACAAAAACCAAGCCAAACTCCCTCACGTAGTGTACACTGCAACTAATAGTTTTCCTCTAATATTTGGTGACAAAAAGACAGACATGTGAAAGAACAGAGTCTTACTTTAACACGTTTTCTACTTATAGCTAAGAAGTTTAAAACAATCTTAAAACGTCAATAGCGCTAAAACTGTTTATATTTTATAGAGGCTCTTATTTATTAAAATACTGAATTCAATGACAAATTTTTGATGACATTTTCATAACGTAGCCAAGAGTTTTGGAAAACAATACTTCGTAATAGACTAATAGTGGTTACTTTTTTCAGAGATCAGTTTCACCCGGCAGCGCAGGGGTCAGTTGGTCTCATTGTGGCACACCACTTGACCCTATCATCATCCGAAACATTGAGTTGACCCCAAACCCTCTGCGAATGCCAGGGAAGGCCCAAATGGCAGTGGAACTCGAAGTAAGGGAAGTAGTAGAAGGGCCTATTAGAGTAAGTACAATATTTATTAATTACCCATATCGTCTCAAATTGTATTTCTTATGCTTATTTCGGAACAATAAAGAGGGTGATAATTGAACCGATCTCCTATCTATTAAAACATTTTTAATGGTTTTAATCAAATTTGGTGTCTTCATCCAAGCTTACGAAATAAGCCTGTTCCTAAAGGTTAAAATCTGTCCAGAATGCTGGCACAAAAGGAAAAAAAAATCAACCTCGTGATACAAATTGGTACATACAAAATGTGATACAAATCTGGTATAAGTGTGTTTTTAAAAGATGGCTTGATTTTGTGTATATATATTGTAAATTCATTTTAACAGTTGTCGATCATTCACTTTGCTGGGAAGAAATCGGTCAAAGAAAATGGAGATAATTCACTTCGTATTTAGAAGTTCGCTTATATATATACGCAGATGGTTTTTCGGTTAATATCCGACCAATTTGGCGTGCCCGAGTTCCGCCGAAAGTGGCCTATTATTGGGAAGGTACATATGGCTCTCCTTCCCCGCAATTTTTTGTACTAGTGAATACTGAAACAGTGTCGGGAAAATGTTTAACTATCGAGTTATAACAGCAAAAGTTATCGTTCGCATGCATAAACATTTGCCAACAAATGGTAACCATTCAAGATAATCAAAGAAAACGCAGTCTAAGGTGTTTCATAAAATTCGTAATCTGCCAGTCCAGAAGAATCCACAACACGAACGTGACACAGCTTAGAGGCTGGTGCGTCCGTTGCCAGTTGAAACCTCCGCTTGTTTTCAATCTCCACGAGCGCCACATTGCTGTACTTGGAACAAAATGACGAAAATCGTAGGGGAAGGGAGAAAGTGATAAAAATTGAAGAAGTGGGGGTACGTAAAATGAACAAAAACGTAAAGCTGACTGCTCCATACTTCTAGGAATGCATCATCATCCCAGTCTATCGGAAAGACTTCCCTCGTTCCTACGGAACCAGCAAGAACCAGTGCGGACCCACATGGAGAAAGCGTTCACTTATCGCCTTCGATTTTATCATGAGACGAAGTAAGAAATGGAAATTCCTGCTATTCTCTTTCATAACATTAGTGTTAACATTCCTAAGAACAGTCCAATTGATCTTCGGTTACTTGGACTCTTTGCAAAATATTGCTCTTATTGCCTATGAAAAAAATTGGAGCGAGGAATGAGATGCAATACCTATAGTTGTGCTCCAACGTAGTTGGTTGCAATGGAAATTGAGATGTTGGGCAATAGTCCAGAAGTTGATGATTCTGTAGAGCACCACTGGCAGTGGCAGCACGGCTTCTCGGAAGGTGATTGCACTTTGAAAATCGGTAGTGTATAACCCAAACAACCGTCTGTACATAATATGATAAGAAAATAAGCTTCCCTAATAACTTCTGTAAACATTATTCTATCTTAATCCAACATGGTGAATATATTTGCTGAAACTAACCATTCATCCTCTCTGCTTAAGGGTTAAGAATTTCCATCATCATAAGTTATTTAAGAGTTTGACTTACTAAAACTTCTGGCATATTTACCCTTTCTGTCCGTGTGTCTGTCCGTCCGGGAGAAATAATTTTTGCCCAGATGTAGAGCATCAAAAGTTAGGAAACGACTTTATGATGGAAGTGATCCATTCACCGGAAGAGTAGAATTAACCATTTCCAATTTTAACATTAATTACTATAGAACAAAAGCCTTAATCGATATGATTTCCTTCAATCACTTAAGTGTCTCAAGAACATATTTCTTCTTCACGATCAACTGTCTAATAACATCGGAAATGACATAAATCCATTTTCAATATCAATTTACTCGTACATAGAAGCGGCTTTGTAAGAGGACGTCTTATCTTCTCTCTTAATCCCGTATTGAACCCGGAAATGGCAGAAATCAACTATTTCCGGTTTTAACGTTCTTGACTATAGTGTGAAAACGTAATAGATAGCTAGAATCGGTTTTCTGCAATCAATTAAATGTCCCATCTCCACTTAAGTATATCTACTAAAACCGGAAGTGATAGAAAACTACTACCAGATCCGGTTTTCAACATTGTAATATCCAGTATAGTAATAGCACAGGTGTTTTTCCCCTGACCTTTTTATTATAAAAGTTTCTATGTATGTTACACACTAGATTACAAATAAATAATTTCTCTAATAGTTCTTCCCTCTGTAAGTTGGATCTTCTGTCCATAGAAGCTCGGAGATTTAGGTGTTGTTGGTTAGGAACAACCCTATCCGTTGCAGCTGGGACTGAGTGTAAAGGAATCTCTCGCCCGATGCAGCTCTGAGGTAGACTAATATCTTCTACCCGATGCAGCGCGGAGACAAATGAGATACAGGTCAGAAGTAAGGGTAGAGGAGTATCTCCCGCCCAGTACATCTTGGAAACATAGGTAGGGTGTGACCAGTTGATAACTGATGTTTTCTGAAACAGAAACAGAAAAGTTAAAAATAAGGACGCCCCTCGGGAAATCCCGCACCCTGGACAGTGAGTAAGGCATCAATCAACATTCTACATGCCTCTCCTCCATACAATTAGTAAGCTAAAGCTGCTGTCGGTGGGTGTGTATCGCGGTTTCTATCTATTCGGTAGACATTTACACGCGTAGGCCTATCTGTAGTTAAAGTGTAAGATAGAAAGAAAGAATGGTAAAATAGAAGATAGAAAAGCGCGAAAGAAGATTTTATTATGTTTTGATAGAGGAATAAAAAACCTGGAAACCAGGAAAAAACTGCATCGGTCATGCTGCGTGCAATAATATTTATATAGCAAAACCACATGAGAAGGGTGACAAAAATCCATGTAAAAATGTCTGCAATAATAAATTATTGATTTATTTGATAATTTAAATTGTAAGAACCTATCTGAATATGTTAGCGTAAACTAACCTGTGTTGTTGGGGAGGTGTTTTGTTATTTTTTAACATGCAATTTATCCTTCTCATAGTCCATTATCTGTGCTTGAGTCCTCATCGGCTACTTCCTCCGCTGCTACTACTGCGTGTATGTTGAGAATGTAGGTGCGGCACGTAAAACCGGCCCGTAAAGTGAACACATAAAATGAAATGTAATGTATTGAATATGATTAACTACAACACATAAATGAAATGTAATGTATTGAATATGACTACTCACCTTCACAGCAGCCTTCACAGCAGGTGCTGAAAGTGACCTCCGCCCACTTCAACACATATGTTAGCACGATTGAGGAGATTCATATATACCCTTGTCAGTTCTTATGTTGTAATGCTATAGGTGACATCCTGGACCCTGGTCTTGAGTTCTTCAATTGTGTGTGGATTTGTTTCGTATACTCTTCCCTTTAACAGTCCCCATAAGTAAAAGTCACACGTGGACAAGTCTGGTGACCGAGGAGGCCACAAGCCTTTGCTGATTGTCCTCTCTGGTGTAAACATCTCATGCACAAGGGACAATGATGCAGCTGATGTGTGGCATGTTGCACCGTCCTGCTGAAAGTAACATAACTGACGCTCCTCTTCGATCAAGTGTGTATAAAACTCCTCCAGGATTCCCATATACACGTCACTGTTCACTATCGTCTCAAAGTATATGGGCCCAATAACGCGTGTGGCGGAAATGGCACACCAAACACCAATCTTCTCATCATGCAAGGGTACCTGGTGGATTGCGTGTGGATTTTCTGTCGACCAATACCGGTTGTTTTGGGAATTTACGTACCCAGACAGGTGGAACCACGCCTCGTCACTCATGATGAGCATTAGTGGATCCAAGAAACCACTGGCAACATTGCTCAACAGCCATGAACAGAAATGCGCCCTCTTCTGCAGGTCAGGCTCCTTCAGTTCTTGCACAACACTTATCCGGTACGGTTTTAACTTCAGTCCCCTTAAAACACGTCTGCAACTTCTCTCACTCGCATGAACCTGTTGACTCAATCTTCTGGTTGACTTTCGAGGACTACTTGTCATTATCTCCTCCACCTGCATCTTTAATTCAGGTGTGCAAACAGATGGTCGTCTGTTCCTGGGAGCATTTTGAACCGATCCTGTACGCCGCCATTTTTCAATCAATTCCTGAATGGTGCTTTTTGCTGGCACAGAACGTCCTGGAAATTTCTCCCGAAACAAATTCTTTGTTTTCACAAAAGATCCAGTGAGAATGAACCCTTCAACAATGGCAACACACTCGGGTATCGAATACGGCATTATCACACACTGACACTCACCCGGCTTAACACAACGAGGCCTTTTTCTCAACTGGTTTCGACAAGTTTCGCTGGCTGCGGCTGCACGTGACTGCTGCAGGTCACGTAAGTCGACCCGATCTCGACACGCCATCTCTTGGTAGGAAGGTAGATTATTTAAGTGTTGCCAAAAACACAATATACCAGAATATTACGACGGGCCGGTTTTACGTGCCGCACCCTGTACTTCCGGAGTGCTTCGAATGCTTGCTGTGTTAGGAGCAGCTGTTTTCTTCTTGATTTTTTGTGCATATATTAATTTCGTGATGTGAAGATGTCCTGTAGTAGTTAATACGGTTGTAAGCCATGTTATTATGTAGTTGGTTGCTGCTTCTATTACTTTCTTGATGGAATCTTCTGTTACACTTGTTTGTTGTTGTTGGTCCCTATCTGGACGAATTTATTGTTGACTTTTGCTGTGCTGGCTCTGAGAAGGGCGAGAAGAGTTGTTTGGTTGTGTTTCTGTTTCGAAGGTGATGTTTCTAATTCTCTGTTGGTTGATGGCCTTTGGTCTGGATGGACAGTTGCTGTTTCCAGTTCTGTGATTACTGGTTTTGCAAGTTGCACGAAAAGTTTTGTTTATAGACTGATGTTGTCTGGCTCGAAGTGACCGGTTTTATACCTAGTTTTGGAGGTGGAGGGGTTGTAGGAGTCCTCTTCGTGTTCTCTCGGGGATGGCATCCGTCGGTTGCTTGAAAGCACGAGGTGTTGTTTACTAGTATGAGGGGATATTGGAATATTAATTGAGGAAATGAGTGTTATCCCAAACAAACCAAATTCCTTCACATCATGTGTACGTGATATTGCTGCTTGTCATTAGCATAGCACGTCCATTCTTTACGTTATCTTTGGTTTATACTGATAGCTTCCCTTTTCTTTGAAAGAAACTCGATTGATTTTACTGACTTTTGATGACGTCTAGTTGAATGTATTCACAATGCGTGTCGCGAGGTAATGAAAGGGCTGACTATCGAGCTCTCTCCTGGCTATGTGGATATCCTACTCACCTTTGGAGCAGACGACCCGGGTTCGATTCTCAGCGAGAGTTCATGTAGCTCGGATTCCATATTAAGCTGTAGATCCATCGGATCGGATTAAGCTGTAGATCAGATTTCGTTTGCACGTGCACGGAAAGAAAGCAAATAACACTGTTCAACAAATTTTGATCAAAAGTATGTAAATTCTTTGAAATTGCGATTTTTATATTCATTTAAGCATAATATGAAAGGAAATGATAAGAGAAGAATTTTCTTAGCTCAGGTTGTGAAAAAAACGCCCTTGTACAACAGTAGCTGTATATATACAAATGTATTAATATTTATAGAACATTTAAGCAAAATCCTTGTAAAAACCTACATTTCACTTTTTTTTATCTATTTCACTGTGATGTGATAAGCTTCGGAGTTAAGAAGTACCCTAACCTATAGCTTTCTATACCCTTGTACTTCCTGTTTCAAAATTGCGCAAATACCAGTTTCACAGCGATACAGAAAATAAAGTAACCGTGGTCAAGTTAAACATTAACAATTCCGTAATAAAAATCAGTATTAACATCAAAACATGAAAAATATGTACAAATACCTTTTTGTGCAAGAACTACACTGCAATGTAGACAAAAGTTTCAAGTGATCCCTTGTACAGGATTGTGTTTATTTTATTTTGAGCGTCTTTACTTGGCTTGCCTTTTGTAGGTTACATCTGGAGCATCCCTTGCAATAGTCCAACAGTAGTCGGCCAATATGTTAGAACTCCACTTTCCCTCATATCTCTCCTCCATGGCTGCAATATCTTGATGGAAACGCTCACCATGTTCGTCACTTACTGCTCCACAATCTTCGGGAAAGAAGTGTAGATGTGAATGAAGAAAGTGGAGTTTCAGAGACATATTGCAACCAAGATTTTCGTACCATAATAACAACTTTGCTACCAGTTGTTTGTAATTTGTTGCTCGGTGTCTTCCCAAGAACTGTGAACAAACAGTCTTCAAGCTTTCCCATGCAGCTTTCTCCTCACCTTGGAGAATTTCGTCGAACTTGTGATCTTTGAATAGTTGCCTAATCTGTGGTCCTATGAAAACACCCTCTTTAACTTTGGCATCACTTAATCGAGGGAATTGTCCTCTTAGGTACTTATAGGCCTCATCCTCTTGGTTCATGCTCTTAACAAAACTTTTCATAAGACCTAATTTAATATGTAGAGGGGGAAGCAAAATTCGGTTAGATCTACCAGTGGTTCATGCTGCACATTTTTCACTCCCGGCTGAAGAGTTTCTCTGGTACTCCAATCACTTTTGCGGTAATGCGATCCACGATCTCTACTGTCCCATTCACATATAAAGCAACAATACTTTGTATACCCTAACTGCATACCTAGCAACAGTGCTATTACTTTAAGGTCACCACAAATGAGCCACTGAAAATCGTAATATTTAATGGCTTGAAGTAAACGTTTCTAGTTTTCATAAGATTCCTTCATATGAACTGCGTAACCTACAGGAATTGAAGGAAGTTCATTTCCAATATGTAAAAACACTGCCTTTAAACTCACCTTGGACGAATCTATAAAGAGCCTCCACTCCGTAGGTTCGTAATTAATTTTAAGTGCCCTCATGAGACCATTTACATCTGTACATGCCTCCATACAGTGTGTCTTCCATAGTAAAAAATGAAGTGAACATCTTCTCCCTATTCCGATACATTGAAATATTTACTTTTTCCTGCAATAAATTCCATTGCTTTAAGCGTAACGCTAAAATTTCGGCTTTGCTTTTCGAGAGGTCTCTGATTAGATCACTTAGTTCCTCTTGAGTAAGTCTATGTGGTTCACATGGAGGTTCTTCTACAACAAACGTAGGGTCCTTCGAAGTACTTGATTCAGGAGCTTCAACTACTTGATCATCATCAGAAAAAATATCGTATTCTTTAGGTGGGTCAGGAACAGGTAGTCCTTCTCCATGTAGAACAGGGCGCATTGCAGAAGGAATGTTAAGATAGATCAAGGCCCGCTTCTTCGTGGAAATTCCCTTCTTGACGGAAGGAACCATACAAAAATAAGTCTCTGATGTGGTCGCTTGGCTCCCTCCAAATCATGGGCACTGCAAAAGGCATGAGCGCCCCTTCCCATTAATCCAATTTCTTAGATTGCTGGCACAAGTGTTACACACAATGTGGGGTGCCCAAGATTTATCTTGGTCTCCAATTTTACAACCAAAGTAATATTGATAGGCTTTTCTTATTAGTGGTGTTATAGTCTGCTTTTGTGAGGAAAATGTCACTTCCCCACACACGTAGCAGAAGCTATCCGCACTGTTTACACAATTTCGCGGCATTTTTGTCTATTGAAATCCTCAAAATGTCACTTGAAATAGTTCCGACAACTATTTAAAAATATACATTCGAAACATCAGTATTTTTGCGTACTTGTAGTTGTATTTTTATGTCCTGCACTACAGAAAAGCGTCACACCCAAAACGCTGATAACTGCACTAAACCTGTCTTTTCTAACAATAGCAGAACACTACTGAGATAAGGAACACAATGAAACCAAGCGTCGTTCATATAGTTTCTCCAGTGTTGCCGGATCAGTGTAACATTTTACCCCAAACGAAGCGAATATATTTATTTTTAAAGCATTATTATTAGACATGCCTGTAAAACGAAAAGTAGAGCTAATATTCGAAAATAACTTTCAAATTCGTGATCAACACCACAAAATCAATAAGAATTAGCTGATTTTGTTCAATTTACATTTTCGTTGTTGAACAGTGTAATTGGATGAAGTAATTTCTACAGTTTGTGACTGAAATTTTGGGAGTTCTCCGGGGAGGAATGAATTTTCTTCGGGAGGAGATTCCCCCCGGGCTACCCGCTGAATTCATCCCTTACTTTGGGTGCTTGAATATTCCGCCATGTGTATGCCACTGAAAAGTTTATTATGCACTTTACACTTATATAAATATTCATTTTCCTTCTTTTAATTTGACCTCTGTCCACAGGTAGACGTGCAAATGAAGAAGCGTGTGGATCTTCCATTTGGAGGGACCTCGTGGCTTCCTGTTCCCTGCTATGACAACGGCATTGGCTCCTGCGTCTACCACGACATCTGCCGGAGGAAGATTCTCAATGGAAGCATCATGTGCCCCTCAACGACTGGACAGCAAGTACCTTGTGCCTGCCCTCTACCTATAGTAAGGATTATTTTTTTTCTTTATTTATTTATCTCATAGCTACTTCTTTGAAAATGATTTTTAAAGATTTACTTTTTTTAAAATGATTTGTAAAAAAAGAAAATATTCTAAGTTATCTGTAAAATGACTACTTTAGGACAAAATTCACATTCAGGGATACAATGAAGCTTGCCAACCATAGAATAATCTGTCGTGGTATACGATAATTTAAGTCTGAATGCTATATACGATAATGCCAATGTATGGTTGGCAAGAGGGCAACGACAATGCGGCATTTAGGTTTGATGGAGCCCTGTACGTGTTTAGCTTTTTTTTTTATGAACAGTGCACTTTTTTATGAACATGTTGCCGTGTTTTGGGGTTTGAATATATGTTATATGGCATCTAATATATATCTAAACAGTAGTTCTTTCAGGAAAAATGTTCCGGGGGGCACTGCTGGTACTATTCTATTTATTATTACATTATAGACGTATTATTTTGGTCTCCTCCGGGGGGCACTGGCCCCCCAAAAACATGTCTGGAAGAAACACTGTATCTAAATACCTTTATACATAAAATGTGTATTTTATTAACGTGTGGGGTAATTTGGACCCCATTTTTATTTTTAAACAAAAATTTGTCGATATACACATGTATTGAATAATATTACAATAAAACAATTCTTTGTTTATTTGTATAATGTTTGAACACAACAATTTCACTTACGTTGTATTAACTTTACAGTTATTCCTTGTTACATAAAAAATGGCGAGTTTCTCCCGTTTCCAAAATGGTCGGATAAAGTGGAATCCCGGATCACAAAAACATAAGTAATAAAAATAGACGAACAATAACTAAAATAAAAATGTACTACGCGCTGTTCATTCACTTTTATGTCAGAACAATTAACAATTCAGAACTATTTGAGCACCAATTAGCTATCCCGAGCTGAGCAATATGTTATTTATTCTTTACACAAATCAACATAACGCTCAACAATATCTAATCCAGTGCATGTTTCATGCCACCACTCAAAACACTGTACGCACTGGACCCATTTCTCACCACCACAATCTTCACTAAATTTTATACCACAATCGCAAGAGAACGGAAAGTTGATCATCATTCGCATGAGTGGAACGAGTGTTTGCTTCTTTCGTTGCGTCTGAACTATGTCCAAAATTCAACGGACGAATTGATCTTAAACGTTTAGTTGATGTTGCTAAAACTTGTTGTTTGAAAGGGCTGGACGTAACAACACATGCAGACCTCGTAGCTCTGACACGTCCACCACGTGTTACAGATGGAAGACATGGTGGTTGTGGTAGCAGGGGGGGGGCTCAAATCCCCGGTTACTATATTACGTTTGGTATTTTTTTATTTGTATTAAGAAAATCTTAAGAAATTTAATACATTTTCGTGAGCCAGAGGGGGGCTGGGGTCCCACCCTGCCCTTCCCTTCGCGCACCCATGAATACAGTAACTCCATTTATCCAAACTCCAGCCTCCCAAATAGCCAACTAATCCGAACGGATACAAGGAAATAAAAAATTACGTTTCAAAAGAAAGAAAAAAATAACTGACTAAAGTGCGAGCTGTACTTATTTGTTCGCAAAAATTTCGCTGAAAATCCTGTTCAAACTAACGCTAAAATTTATATTTAAGCTGAGTGTAAAGGCTCGACTATTTTCAATAAATGGCAGTACGTTTCCTCAACGGAGCGACAATAATCCAAATAAGGGCCACAGTGGCTCAGCGATAGAGGGTTCATCTCTGGTGCATGAGGTCCTTGGTTGGACCCTAGCTCTCGCCAAGTGAGCTTTGTGGATAAACACCGTGTGCATGTTTTTCTCCGCGATCTCAAGTTTCCTTCCACTTTATTCACTCCACAATTTATTTCTCATCATCACCGTCTTCTTTAGCCTAGCCTGTAGCCTATAACCGTTGGAGGTAACACTTCAACATTTCGTTTTTTATTCCAAATAATTCAATCAAATTCAACAGATTAATAATCAAACTTTGCACAAATATAAATTCAATTAATTAGAGAATGATCCATACAGTTTTATTATTGTGTTTCATTTAGTGATGACAACACTTAATTTTACTCTTCAGAAATATACTTCAAATAATGACGTTATATATATATATATATATATATATATATATATATATATATATATTGATGGGTAGATAATGCGTATGGATAATTTTCTGATTAACGATTCAGTTCGATTTTGGACAAAGTTTGAATATCGATCTTAAATTTGGTGGAATTATTTTGAATGTTATCGCTTCCTACAAAGTACATTGGGAACAAAGGGAAAACGTGCTGTTATCAATGGGTTAAGAGCAAGGGCGCTGATCCTGGGGGGGGACCTCCTATTGTATTTATGAATATAGAATATTTGGCATAATTTGAATGCAATTTGTCTTAAAATCCTCATACATACTTATATATATATACCTTCTGCATCTAAATGCCCCCCCCAAAAAAAATTTACAGAGAAATCGGCGCCCTTGGTTAAGAGTGTTCCTTTAAATACGCTTTAACTAAAATTTTGTGTATTAAGAAAAAAGTAGTAAAGTGATACTATTTTTATTGTATATTAGATCTAATTTTTTCACTAAACAAAAACGATTTTTGTATATATTTTTTTAAATCTTATAACAACTTATTTTAATGGTTTTCGTAATTGTCCCGGATTATGTGCAAAACTCACCAATCTGGATAATTGAAGTTTCACTGTATATATATATTTGGCTTTTTATACTGACAAATTTGCATTTGTGCTCGCAGAGAGACGTTAGGGTGTAATATACCATTACAGTTGAAAGTAATGGCAATTTTTTTTTTTACGCACCCTGTACCTAGTAATTTTTTTTAATTCAATTTCGGTTTAGTTACACAATTTATTTACTCTCTTTACTTCGAATTAAATATAATAAACCCAAAGGTTTTGTTAGTAACCATATTCCCACTGTATAATATATTTATTTATATTTTGATTAAGTGTAAATCCCATTTACGGATATATAACTTGAATAGTTACAAGGTTTATCATTCTGACGTCATACCGGAACATAGTTCCGTTATTGGATATAAATTTCCTTAATTTCAGACCAATGTAGATTTTGGCCAGGTACCTAATCTTTCCCTCACCCCCTCTCACTAGTCCATAGTCACTTTCAGATCCGGTTATATCTGGATTTGCCAAATTTCTATTTGCTTTGTAATTTCCGCGGCTAAAGTTTTCGTTCTGATTGGAGGAATTCTCTTACCTCTGG
This sequence comes from Thermobia domestica, assembly GCF_964235325.1. Lineage (NCBI taxonomy): Eukaryota > Metazoa > Arthropoda > Insecta > Zygentoma > Lepismatidae > Thermobia > Thermobia domestica. Next base: position 970,989 of record NC_137467.1, on the reverse strand, counting down.
CTTTTTCGGCGCAATGTTATCAGAACAATCGAAGACACCCTACAAGGAGCAGCTTGTGAATTTTGTGCTACATATTTTTCGGGAAGAATTCCAATTTCCAAGGACAACTAAGGTAACATATAATGTAATCCAATAGTTAAAGATTTACAACAGAATAGGAGCCCGAAAAATCCGCAAATTTTGGTAAAGAAGCTGCAATTCAGTGAAATAACAAATTCCAGTTCTGTTTGCTAGGAAGCCATGTTTGCTGCCTATCGAGAATAGACAACAGTGAAAGAGTGACTTTACTTTTTTTTATTTCAAACTCAAGTAGGGATTAGGGAAATTACGACCTGTTTGGTGCATGTTGTTCGTGTATTAATTAAATGTGACTTTCTATTATTTATTCAGTAATCGCATGTACGTAGGTTTGATGGTTGTAAAGTGAATAATAATAATGGCAGCTTAAGTTAGCTTAAAAGGGCTCCTATCCCCTTTTCCAAATTGAACCAGTTCTAGCGGGGGAATGGGTTAGTTATTGTTCGTTTTAGGGCCTTTTCCCCTTTCAGGGGAAGGGTCCCTCCATAAACCTCGTTAAGGTGCCCCCCGGGCATCAATTTTTGGCAATCATTATGTAAACAATTGGTCAGGTCAATTAGACCTAGTGTTACCTTTCTCATTTTTGACCCCCTTTAAATTAAATAGAGCCGACTGTATATATCGACGAGGGAGTAATGTATTTTAAATCTAATGTGTTAGGTTATTTTCGTCAACGTGCATGTAACTAAATGGTGCATGTTTAGTTTAGTTAGTTGTCTTTATGTATAATACTAATAGTGGTGTATGTAGTTAGTAGGTTTGTGTGAGTGTGTGAATTTTCGATTTGGACAGTGTATAAATATGCTTTAATTTAGTACCATTTTTCTAACATAAATAAACCAGAGTAAATATTAAACTTCTGATTAATGAGTACAAGTATATATTTCAGTACACGGTAAATTATGCCTCCACTACAGCGCCATAGCGTCAGTTTTCGGTAGTCAATTGTTTGTTGACATTACGACATCGCATGACTTAGTGATTTAGATTGTTTGATTTTGGACATTTATTCTCAAATTACTTCCCGTGGACATGGTTTTCGGTTCGGATGAGTATACCTTCATATAAGATAGCATGAGATCTTACTGTACTGAAAATTTCAGTTTGCTAGGCCCAATAGTAAATGAATAATCCGCTGAAATAAAGAACACCTATTTTCTTAATAGAAGTAAAACCCATATGCTGTTACTGTTTGTTTAAAAATGTAGTATTAAATTCTTTTTCTTTCCCGTGGCTGTAGAAAATTCCATTGTTGCTTCAGTTTTATCAACAAATCAGAAATAGATTAATCGTTGACAATTTAACTTTCCGTAAATACATGTATGATTTTTTTTTTAAACCTGCAAAGTAAATACAATTTGGGTGCTTCGAAATAAAGAGTACGTGGTTCGATGAATGTGATCGTGTGGTGGTTTGAGCGTGATAGATTGTGATAGTTATATATATATATATTTATTACTGCGTAATGTAAATATGTGTATGGCCTGCGTGAAAATGTACGAAATAGGGTGTTTATAAAATATTATTTCGTGCGAAAATTAGTATATAATGAATGAATGTAATGAAATGTTAATAATATGATATATAATGTGAACGAGATGATGACCCCTATAGTTAAATGAATAGGCCTAGTGAATTTTATATAGTGAAAATACGAGTGTGTTTACGAAGAAAGAAAAAAAAAATATCTCTCGCGTTTAGACTTCTACACCGGTGCATTCATCCAACCGAGTTTGCTACTTGGATAGTAAATTATAGTTGGGAATTGTGTGTTACTTTGCATTTATGTACCTCATAATAACAGCCCCAGATCTTAAGCCTTTCAATAGATAGAGTAGTATCATATGGGAATTACTTCTAAAGGTTGACAGAAATGATAATTAAGCAAACCAACTGCTATTTCCTGTGATCATCGAAAAGTACAGGTTTCGGTCAGTTGTACCTTTTACATTCATAGCCTCTCCGAGATTTTTTTTTGTTTTGTTGCTTACCTTATTTATTTATTGTGCAGTGTTCATATAACTCAGTTCGGACTATCCGATTAAATTAACTGCTACTAAATTTAGCGTACCCGGACGTCGACCCCTAGTCCCCTTAAGTATTTTCATGTCTTTTCTTAGTTTAATTAGATGAGGGAAATTAACGACGTCCCAGACTGTGGCATGTCTGCGCGGGGTAGCCATCGGTGATGTTTGGGTTATTGAAATCACCGATCCAAAATTCAGTTTATTTAATTTTTTTTTAATTTTGGCAAATCACTAATTAGGGATATCTTAGCTATTACTCTAATTTCATTACTATTCTGGAATCTTCTAGTTTCCAAGTGGTCGGATGATTTTTTTTTCTTTTCTTTGAAATCCTAGATTAACGCCTACTCCAACCTTCCGGACGATTTTCGGGACCCTGTTGGTTTGGGCCGGATACGGTTACTAGATAATAATTTTACAAGCAATAACTTGTGAAGTTATTATTTACAAGACACAGACTTGCTCCTTGGCAGCAGGGCGCTCATCGAGTCTACGTATTTGAGTAGACCACCCTTTTGGCATTTTAATAATATTTTGGCTAAGGATTTGTTGAGAGTGAAATTCGACTTCTGTCTTTGTAGCGTTAGTTATTTCCCACTTAAGTCTTTGGCGCCCCTATTCTTCGTCTTCCTTCTTTTCTATCTCTCTCTCTGTGTCATTATTACTTCGAGTTTTTTTTTAAAAAATTTTTAACCTTCCCCCCCCTGGTTTCTGAAACTCATGAAAACGTACAATATTCATATAACTTATTTCAATCGTATGTACTAACTGAGACATCGAGGGATGCAATTCGTGGAGGTATTGCAGCACAACTCAGGACCATTTCCGCGATATTCAATCCACCACGGGAGAAATTGATGGGAAGGTACACTATGCTTTTAGATTCCTAGAGACCTTTGTTATTCATTGATCATACAACTTATATCAATTGATTACTGATTTCTGGTTTTTATTTCTATTGATTGGTCATATAGTGTGTATGTATTAATAGTTTGGGCCCACTAGTTTCGAATAACATTGATATTTTTTTTGTATATACATCTATATATGTACTTACATAGTTTTAAAAGTTACGTGCCTGCTCTATTTGTTGCATTTTCCACTTCTTATGTCAACTTATTAAATAACACCAACATTTTTTTTTCATATACGCGGATCTTTAGTAAATTGAAAATGATTATTGATTATCGGGTTTATACATATAAAATACAATGTTGCAACCTTATGAAGGAAAAAGGTGAATTTTGATAGGGTTTTTGTTTTGTCTTTGAGCCAAATAAATATAAATATTTATAAAATATGAATACTTGTCGAATATGAACGGTTATGTAGAATTTAAACGTCGACGAAATATTAAGATAGATATTAAAGTGAAAGTTATTGTATTGATTAATATGAATATATATATATATATATATATATATATATATATATATATATATGCGAGTATGTATGTAATGGGCTCGATATTTACCCTGGTCTCGTTAGGTTGCCATAGATTTTTGACACCCGGTATTAACCAACTATTTGTGATATATAGTATTACCGCGTAAATTGTCATAAATTACTTTTTGTTGAGTTGTTATTAATTTCTGTAACTATTAAAGTGGAATATAATGTTAAATACTGCATGTGAATAAAACAAGTAGCGGGTCGTAAGATAAATAAGAATAACCCTAATCCTTACCCAAATTTACTTTGCGAGTGAAATTAGCAACCTACGAAACAGTGCGCCCCTCCAACGACTTTTTCCATCAGTAAAACATGGAACAAATCCTTCCCCTACGGTCGGACACCAAACTATTCAGTATCTAGAATTTTTTGACTACAAGATCTATACTAGGGAAAAATTTAGTGATCTTAAATTCAACGAACTGAAATCTGTTTAATAAGTTAATGTGAATACCGGAATATGGAAATATGTTCCCAATATCTGTGACTGGATTTGATAAGTTTTCCTTAATATTGACAAACTTTGAAATTTTAGATAAAGTGCGTCGAGTGACGAAATGAGAAATATAGATATACATATATGTGATATGAAGCAATTAGTTGTCTATAGTTAAAATAAAAACAATTGAATACTCTCATGGACACAAACCACAGTGCGTAAAGAGAGTTGAAAAAAAAAGGGAGCTATTATCGACGTGAGAACAAAGACTCATAAAACTGTCGATACGTCTCCTATTGAGACAAAGACTCAATAAAATATTACTAAAGTTTTTTTTTAATGATTAACCAATTATTTTTTTTCTTTTCCTGCAATGATATATATTCATTGCACTGAGTTTTAAATATATATTGACTCTTGAATTTTTTTCTTGTCTCGTCTTTGGTTTTAATTCTTTTTCATGTAATCCAACTTTTAAAATATATATATATAAAAAGAGAAATGTGTTATTTGATCTTGTTGAAAGTAGCGAATTTCTGTGCATGTTTATGAAACATTCTTTTCATGTATTAAATTTTTTCTCTGTTATGTCAAACTACATCTTCTTCTATTGAAATGTAATAAATGTCTATAGCATTGTAGTTAGGTTAGTTTAATTCAACCAAATACAACCCGAAGTATACATTGTCCTGTATGAATGTGTGTGTGAGTGAAATGTAGGTTTAGTATTAAGTGCACCAATTATCTTGTCATACATATGTGACTTATTATAATTATTGGTAGTTATCAATTGAACTCATTGAATGTTAATACTAACTTAAGTTGGCTCTATGAAGGAAGTAAAAAGGACTGAAGTAGCCTGAACGAATGATCATCATGAGAGAACTGTGAAAGTCAAAATCTTCGACACATATGTGATACTCTGATTTTTTTTTTATGGTCGTTTCTAACATGCCATCAACTTCGTCGTTCATTTTTTAAATATTGAATATTAGTCTAGAACTTCTGGAAATATTGAAAAACGGTAAAATTAAACTTTCTCATCTATCTCCGAGCTAGATTGGGATAATTTGGTAGTTGGGGTCAGATGGAGCTAGGTCGGGGATGTATGAGTTAACATGTGTCTACTGTTGATCACGTTAATACCAGATATTCACCTAATAGCTATTGGAAATGATCACAATTAGATAATTATTCACTTTCCTTTACCATATTCCTTAAAATATCTAGTAACAGCTTCCCCTTTATCACCTTCTTACTTTACATCTTTCCTCTTCTATCTTCTTTTTTCTTTTCTTCATCTTCTTCTTCTATTTTTTAATAAAACTGGAAGGGGGGTCGTGACTGGGAATTCTATATGTAATAAACACGGTCATGTATTTATTTATTTTATTTTATTTTCTTTAGAAGTCCGATAAAAAGTTTTCTCGTGTCGATCGAACCTAGTATGTTCGAAATTAAGAAATGGAAATTATATTCCAATGTAATTAGGCATAAGCTGATAGCTTCATGAACATCCCCACCAGGGGTGAAGGGTTCCCACTCACGACTTATTTCTGTGCATCACTTTTGTTGCAGATTTTTTTTCTCAATCAGTTGTAGATTGACGCGCAGCGACAGGATTCGTTGTTATGGCAACAGTGGTTGCTGTGGCAACGGCCCCACGGCCCACATTACACCAGTTTTAGAATGGCGACCGTGACAGGATTGTTGCCATGGTAACGCATGTTTGCTGTGGTAACGGATCTGAAAATGCTTATTGAATAATACCAGTTATCATGCCAATCAGTTTGAATTGGTGAACCGCGACAAGAATGGTTGTCATGGCAACGCTTGTTCCCATGGCAACGGATCTCCGTTTAAATGGCGACCGATAGATTTGAAATTTTTTAAGAATGTTAAAGAGTGAGGTTGAAGGCATGTTGAATTGATTACAACATTGAAATTAATACGAGAAATTTTATAGTCAAGTGAAACAAGTAGAGTTGTTGGCTACTTTGTCATTTTTGTTTCCTTTTCTAAGGGGGAAAAAGAGAAGGAGTGTCAAAATTTTTCTAAAATAGAACTAAACGCTAGAAGGGTCTCAAGGAAGGAAAGAGAATGGGAGTCCTTTAATTTATGAATAATACTTGTCTGGATAGCGAATAAGTATTTTATAGTATATGTGTATTTCTGATATATATATCTTGTCTTTTATAAAGTGTAAAGTGTCTCAAAACTATGGCAACAAAAAAGGTTGTGTCACAGGACGAGTGTGATGTCACGTGCACTCAATGCACATTAAACGAAAAAGAGAAAAGATCTCGCGCCCCGCGGAGACTTATAAGATGTACCGGTTGTGGACTAAAATGGATCCACTTTGCTTGTTCCAATTTGGACGATACTGCTGAAAATGCAGAAAAAGTTCAAACCGGCGAAATAGAAAAATATTGTGAGGACTGTGAAAAGGACCGAGGCCAAATATCTCCAGCGGAGATATCTGACCTCGACGATGAGGAAAAGAGTGGAAATCAAAGTGATTCTCGGGATCAGACGGCAAACCCGAAGGAAGGAATGTCATCTGGAGGGTCTGACGCGTCTGTATTAATTCGCCAGATGATGGAGATGATGAACGAAAGATTCACTAACATGGAACAAAATAATACAGAAATGAGGCGTGAGAATGCAGAAATGAGACGTGAAATAAATGAGAAGTTTGATACCTCGAAACGAGAGACCGACGCTCGATTCGAGGTATTAAACAATAAAATTGACCAGATCTGTTTGGACTTTGCTTCTTCGATGAGCAAATTGAAAGAGCAAACATCTACTGAACTGGAGCAGGTTAGATACCGGGCCCAACAGTCCACCGAGCAGCTCAGAGACGAAACAAATAAGAAATTCAACGAAATAGATATAAGGTTTGAGAGTACAAACAAAAGATTTGGTGACATCGAACAAAAAGTTGAACAGCAGCAGGCTGAAATAAGTAGATTGAATGTTGTAATATCCGACCTATCAATAGAATCTAAACTAGAGTCGGTTGACCAAAGAATTAGTCGAATTCAAACCGAAGTAGACGGTATTAAGGGGAATATTACTAAATTGCAAATCGCCAAGCCTGATATCTCCTATCCTTTTCCTGATGGCGATTCTCCAGGGAAAATTCTCCCAGAAAGAAGTAACGTCCTCCCGGGTAAGAGTCAAGTGTTGCCTGATGCACGGGACACAGCAATGTATTGCCCCCCGCATCAGCCAACCTCGAAATCATGGTTGAGTAATTTTGATGTACCGATGCAGTCGAGTGTTGTGACTACAACAGTCACTAGCGTAAATGCTCACTCTACCTTTGGAATGGTACAATCGTACAGCGTGCTGCCAGGAGGGGAAAGGAGATGTGCCGGACCGTCGGTTACTACCGTGGTGGGTCCTAAGTTTGAACCTTACATGGTCAACACAAATTACAAAACCTCTCTTGGTCATATGGGAGCGTTCAGTTCAGTGACCACTCCGTCGGTGGCAAATCCGGTGACAACCCCAACTGCTCAGGATAACGCGTTGATTCCACTGGATTATTTTCCTGCCCCGTATAGTATGAGCTCTAAAGTTTCCCTCCGGGATATTGAACGTTTTCCCACTTTCGATGGGAACATTACTAACGGGTTACCTCAAGTTTTCCTGCGGAGACTGCAGCAATATTTAGACATGTATAAACTTACTGATGGGGAACGCCTGCAGATAGTTGAAAAATGTTTGATCGCCGCTTCGGGCGCATGGTTTGCTTCGGTTAAATACCAAATCCGAACGTTTAGTGATTTTTTGATTCTTTTTAAAGAAGAATATTGTAATGAGCACATCGAACGGCTCCAAAAGAGAAACTTACAATCACTCCGGTATGATCGCTCCAAGTATGGGTCCCTCTTGGACTATGCTTGGAAAATTATCGAACTATATTATCAGATAGCTGAACATCCCTCTCAGGCTGAACTTGTAGATATTATAGTTAACGCTCTTCCACCCGATGAGTCCCGGGCCATAGCGTCCCACTTGTGCCAAACGGTGCGAGAGGTCACCTCACGTTTAGCTGCCTTGTGCGGCAAGGAAGTTGGTGGTCCACCAAAACGATACTTCGCCCGACAGGCAAAAATTCTAAAACCGACGAAGACGAAGGTAACGGCAAGTTGCCAGACAGATTTCCTGAGTTATACCCAAGCTGGATCTCGTTATCCTAGTGGGTATGGCTCAGAAAACAACAATAATGGCCAGCGACTATTTAGGAATCGGCCCATGTTCAACAATCGCCGGAGTTATCGTCCCTATGACCGTACCAACATGGCATCGAACCCGGACAGGGGCGATAACACCAGGAGGAATTTTAACAGGGCGTACGGAAGAGGGGAGAACGGTAATAGTCAGAATAATAGTAACCATAATGTAAATCGACCCCAGAATTCAGTCCCTTCGCAAGTGCGTGGTAACGGTGAGCCTAGAACAATAGTAAATGGCAGTGATAGACGGGAAACTGCGGCCTAATGTCATCAGATATACTAGTCGAAGGCTGAAGCCTTACGAATTGTCTCTGTCGATTTCTCAGTTATAACTTCTGTCCGTTCTATTGCTATATGAACACTACTGAAAAAAAAAAAGTATCGGAACTCACAATTTTCGAAATTTAAAGATTTTCAATTGTACAGAAGATAAACGTAGTGAATTACTTGCGCAATACCCCAAGTAGGTATAATATACTGTCCTAGAGTGACTGGTAACGTTTGAATGGGATGAATGAGTGTGTTAACTTAACAAGCATCATTAGTTAGTATTCCCAATTAGCAAAATTTTGTTATTCTAACAAAATTTTGTTAATGGGCCGGGGAAAACTGTAATATACCATTACAGTTGAAAGTAATGGCAATTTTTTTTTACGCACCCTGTACCTAGTAATTTTTTTTAATTCAATTTCGGTTTAGTTACACAATTTATTTACTCTCTTTACTTCGAATTAAATATAATAAACCCAAAGGTTTTGTTAGTAACCATATTCCCACTGTATAATATATTTATTTATATTTTGATTAAGTGTAAATCCCATTTACGGATATATAACTTGAATAGTTACAAGGTTTATCATTCTGACGTCATACCGGAACATAGTTCCGTTATTGGATATAAATTTCCTTAATTTCAGACCAATGTAGATTTTGGCCAGGTACCTAATCTTTCCCTCACCCCCTCTCACTAGTCCATAGTCACTTTCAGATCCGGTTATATCTGGATTTGCCAAATTTCTATTTGCTTTGTAATTTCCGCGGCTAAAGTTTTCGTTCTGATTGGAGGAATTCTCTTACCTCTGGCTTTTTCGGCGCAATGTTATCAGAACAATCGAAGACACCCTACAAGGAGCAGCTTGTGAATTTTGTGCTACATATTTTTCGGGAAGAATTCCAATTTCCAAGGACAACTAAGGTAACATATAATGTAATCCAATAGTTAAAGATTTACAACAGAATAGGAGCCCGAAAAATCCGCAAATTTTGGTAAAGAAGCTGCAATTCAGTGAAATAACAAATTCCAGTTCTGTTTGCTAGGAAGCCATGTTTGCTGCCTACCGAGAATAGACAACAGTGAAAGAGTGACTTTACTTTTTTTTATTTCAAACTCAAGTAGGGATTAGGGAAATTACGACCTGTTTGGTGCATGTTGTTCGTGTATTAATTAAATGTGACTTTCTATTATTTATTCAGTAATCGCATGTACGTAGGTTTGATGGTTGTAAAGTGAATAATAATAATGGCAGCTTAAGTTAGCTTAAAAGGGCTCCTATCCCCTTTTCCAAATTGAACCAGTTCTAGCGGGGGAATGGGTTAGTTATTGTTCGTTTTAGGGCCTTTTCCCCTTTCAGGGGAAGGGTCCCTCCATAAACCTCGTTAAGGTGCCCCCCGGGCATCAATTTTTGGCAATCATTATGTAAACAATTGGTCAGGTCAATTAGACCTAGTGTTACCTTTCTCATTTTTGACCCCCTTTAAATTAAATAGAGCCGACTGTATATATCGACGAGGGAGTAATGTATTTTAAATCTAATGTGTTAGGTTATTTTCGTCAACGTGCATGTAACTAAATGGTGCATGTTTAGTTTAGTTAGTTGTCTTTATGTATAATACTAATAGTGGTGTATGTAGATAGTAGGTTTGTGTGAGTGTGTGAATTTTCGATTTGGACAGTGTATAAATATGCTTTAATTTAGTACCATTTTTCTAACATAAATAAACCAGAGTAAATATTAAACTTCTGATTAATGAGTACAAGTATATATTTCAGTACACGGTAAATTATGCCTCCACTACAGCGCCATAGCGTCAGTTTTCGGTAGTCAATTGTTTGTTGACATTACGACATCGCATGACTTAGTGATTTAGATTGTTTGATTTTGGACATTTATTCTCAAATTACTTCCCGTGGACATGGTTTTCGGTTCGGATGAGTATACCTTCATATAAGATAGCATGAGATCTTACTGTACTGAAAATTTCAGTTTGCTAGGCCCAATAGTAAATGAATAATCCGCTGAAATAAAGAACACCTATTTTCTTAATAGAAGTAAAACCCATATGCTGTTACTGTTTGTTTAAAAATGTAGTATTAAATTCTTTTTCTTTCCCGTGGCTGTAGAAAATTCCATTGTTGCTTCAGTTTTATCAACAAATCAGAAATAGATTAATCGTTGACAATTTAACTTTCCGTAAATACATGTATGATTTTTTTTTAAACCTGCAAAGTAAATACAATTTGGGTGCTTCGAAATAAAGAGTACGTGGTTCGATGAATGTGATCGTGTGGTGGTTTGAGCGTGATAGATTGTGATAGTTATATATATATATATATTTATTACTGCGTAATGTAAATATGTGTATGGCCTGCGTGAAAATGTACGAAATAGGGTGTTTATAAAATATTATTTCGTGCGAAAATTAGTATATAATGAATGAATGTAATGAAATGTTAATAATATGATATATAATGTGAACGAGATGATGACCCCTATAGTTAAATGAATAGGCCTAGTGAATTTTATATAGTGAAAATACGAGTGTGTTTACGAAGAAAGAAAAAAAAAATATCTCTCGCGTTTAGACTTCTACACCGGTGCATTCATCCAACCGAGTTTGCTACTTGGATAGTAAATTATAGTTGGGAATTGTGTGTTACTTTGCATTTATGTACCTCATAATAACAGCCCCAGATCTTAAGCCTTTCAATAGATAGAGTAGTATCATATGGGAATTACTTCTAAAGGTTGACAGAAATGATAATTAAGCAAACCAACTGCTATTTCCTGTGATCATCGAAAAGTACAGGTTTCGGTCAGTTGTACCTTTTACATTCATAGCCTCTCCGAGATTTTTTTTTGTTTTGTTGCTTACCTTATTTATTTATTGTGCAGTGTTCATATAACTCAGTTCGGACTATCCGATTAAATTAACTGCTACTAAATTTAGCGTACCCGGACGTCGACCCCTAGTCCCCTTAAGTATTTTCATGTCTTTTCTTAGTTTAATTAGATGAGGGAAATTAACGACGTCCCAGACTGTGGCATGTCTGCGCGGGGTAGCCATCGGTGATGTTTGGGTTATTGAAATCACCGATCCAAAATTCAGTTTATTTAATTTTTTTTTAATTTTGGCAAATCACTAATTAGGGATATCTTAGCTATTACTCTAATTTCATTACTATTCTGGAATCTTCTAGTTTCCAAGTGGTCGGATGATTTTTTTTTCTTTTCTTTGAAATCCTAGATTAACGCCTACTCCAACCTTCCGGACGATTTTCGGGACCCTGTTGGTTTGGGCCGGATACGGTTACTAGATAATAATTTTACAAGCAATAACTTGTGAAGTTATTATTTACAAGACACAGACTTGCTCCTTGGCAGCAGGGCGCTCATCGAGTCTACGTATTTGAGTAGACCACCCTTTTGGCATTTTAATAATATTTTGGCTAAGGATTTGTTGAGAGTGAAATTCGACTTCTGTCTTTGTAGCGTTAGTTATTTCCCACTTAAGTCTTTGGCGCCCCTATTCTTCGTCTTCCTTCTTTTCTATCTCTCTCTCTGTGTCATTATTACTTCGAGTTTTTTTTTAAAAAATTTTTAACCTTCCCCCCCCCTGGTTTCTGAAACTCATGAAAACGTACAATATTCATATAACTTATTTCAATCGTATGTACTAACTGAGACATCGAGGGATGCAATTCGTGGAGGTATTGCAGCACAACTCAGGACCATTTCCGCGATATTCAATCCACCACGGGAGAAATTGATGGGAAGGTACACTATGCTTTTAGATTCCTAGAGACCTTTGTTATTCATTGATCATACAACTTATATCAATTGATTACTGATTTCTGGTTTTTATTTCTATTGATTGGTCATATAGTGTGTATGTATTAATAGTTTGGGCCCACTAGTTTCGAATAACATTGATTTTTTTTTGTATATACATCTATATATGTACTTACATAGTTTTAAAAGTTACGTGCCTGCTCTATTTGTTGCATTTTCCACTTCTTATGTCAACTTATTAAATAACACCAACATTTTTTTTTCATATACGCGGATCTTTAGTAAATTGAAAATGATTATTGATTATCGGGTTTATACATATAAAATACAATGTTGCAACCTTATGAAGGAAAAAGGTGAATTTTGATAGTCAGGGTTTTTGTTTTGTCTTTGAGCCAAATAAATATAAATATTTATAAAATATGAATACTTGTCGAATATGAACGGTTATGTAGAATTTAAACGTCGACGAAATATTAAGATAGATATTAAAGTGAAAGTTATTGTATTGATTAATATGAATATATATATATATATATATATATGCGAGTATGTATGTAATGGGCTCGATATTTACCCTGGTCTCGTTAGGTTGCCATAGATTTTTGACACCCGGTATTAACCAACTATTTGTGATATATAGTATTACCGCGTAAATTGTCATAAATTACTTTTTGTTGAGTTGTTATTAATTTCTGTAACTATTAAAGTGGAATATAATGTTAAATACTGCATGTGAATAAAACAAGTAGCGGGTCGTAAGATAAATAAGAATAACCCTAATCCTTACCCAAATTTACTTTGCGAGTGAAATTAGCAACCTACGAAACAGTGCGCCCCTCCAACGACTTTTTCCATCAGTAAAACATGGAACAAATCCTTCCCCTACGGTCGGACACCAAACTATTCAGTATCTAGAATTTTTTGACTATAAGATCTATACTAGGGAAAAATTTAGTGATCTTAAATTCAACGAACTGAAATCTGTTTAATAAGTTAATGTGAATACCGGAATATGGAAATATGTTCCCAATATCTGTGACTGGATTTGATAAGTTTTCCTTAATATTGACAAACTTTGAAATTTTAGATAAAGTGCGTCGAGTGACGAAATGAGAAATATAGATATACATATATGTGATATGAAGCAATTAGTTGTCTATAGTTAAAATAAAAACAATTGAATACTCTCATGGACACAAACCACAGTGCGTAAAGAGAGTTGAAAAAAAAAAAGGGAGCTATTATCGACGTGAGAACAAAGACTCATAAAACTGTCGATACGTCTCCTATTGAGACAAAGACTCAATAAAATATTACTAAAGTTTTTTTTTTTTTAATGATTAACCAATTATTTTTTTTCTTTTCCTGCAATGATATATATTCATTGCACTGAGTTTTAAATATATATTGACTCTTGAATTTTTTTCTTGTCTCGTCTTTGGTTTTAATTCTTTTTCATGTAATCCAACTTTTAAAATATATATATATAAAAAGAGAAATGTGTTATTTGATCTTGTTGAAAGTAGCGAATTTCTGTGCATGTTTATGAAACATTCTTTTCATGTATTAAATTTTTTCTCTGTTATGTCAAACTACATCTTCTTCTATTGAAATGTAATAAATGTCTATAGCATTGTAGTTAGGTTAGTTTAATTCAACCAAATACAACCCGAAGTATACATTGTCCTGTATGAATGTGTGTGTGAGTGAAATGTAGGTTTAGTATTAAGTGCACCAATTATCTTGTCATACATATGTGACTTATTATAATTATTGGTAGTTATCAATTGAACTCATTGAATGTTAATACTAACTTAAGTTGGCTCTATGAAGGAAGTAAAAAGGACTGAAGTAGCCTGAACGAATGATCATCATGAGAGAACTGTGAAAGTCAAAATCTTCGACACATATGTGATACTCTGATTTTTTTTTTTTATGGTCGTTTCTAACATGCCATCAACTTCGTCGTTCATTTTTTAAATATTGAATATTAGTCTAGAACTTCTGGAAATATTGAAAAAACGGTAAAATTAAACTTTCTCATCTATCTCCGAGCTAGATTGGGATAATTTGGTAGTTGGGGTCAGATGGAGCTAGGTCGGGGATGTATGAGTTAACATGTGTCTACTGTTGATCACGTTAATACCAGATATTCACCTAATAGCTATTGGAAATGATCACAATTAGATAATTATTCACTTTCCTTTACCATATTCCTTAAAATATCTAGTAACAGCTTCCCCTTTATCACCTTCTTACTTTACATCTTTCCTCTTCTATCTTCTTTTTTCTTTTCTTCATCTTCTTCTTCTATTTTTTAATAAAACTGGAAGGGGGGTCGTGACTGGGAATTCTATATGTAATAAACACGGTCATGTATTTATTTATTTTATTTTATTTTCTTTAGAAGTCCGATAAAAAGTTTTCTCGTGTCGATCGAACCTAGTATGTTCGAAATTAAGAAATGGAAATTATATTCCAATGTAATTAGGCATAAGCTGATAGCTTCATGAACATCCCCACCAGGGGTGAAGGGTTCCCACTCACGACTTATTTCTGTGCATCACTTTTGTTGCAGATTTTTTTTTTCTCAATCAGTTGTAGATTGACGCGCAGCGACAGGATTCGTTGTTATGGCAACAGTGGTTGCTGTGGCAACGGCCCCACGGCCCACATTACACCAGTTTTAAGGGGGTTGCGAACGATAAGACCTACAGTTAACGTAGGCTCTGGCCCACCAGGCAAATGTCCGATGCGCCCTCAAAAAATCTATTTGGTAATGAAAATAAAATGTATAAATTTCACATAAATACTTATTAATATTATTTCTCTATAATAATTTAATTAATAAAATAGTACACAAAATAATTCGCTTACGTTGTGAATCTTTGTTACCAATAGCTTCTAAGAGTTTCACACTATTATTACAAGACTGGTAGTTTTGAGAAATAGGCCCTTAGTATATACAGCAAATTCCAGTGTATGAATTGGTGGGAAGAATGCCAAGATTTACCCCGTGACAAAAATCTATCCTCCGTGGAAAAGAAAATTTTTGTTCCTTGCAGGGATAACTCCCTCCCCCTACCTCGAATTTTTTTCGAATGACGATAGAAACCAAACCAAAATTTAAATTTTATTTGACTTAAAACAGTTTATGAAATATCTCGCTTCTCAACCTTTCCGTAATCGTTACAATCACACTTATGTTTCTTGAAATATTTACCTATTCAAGCGGAAAAGGCATTCTTTTTTGCCAGGAGCAAACTTCCATAGCGTTTGTTTCGTGTTGATAGAAATGATCCTTCTTGACATAATTTCCGAAGAAATGATTCGGAAGGGAAACGACGTAAGTTTATACAGTATAAGGTAGTGTTCCGGCATGCTTCTGCTGCGACTGAGCAGAAAATTTCAAACAGAGTAGCCCTCCGGAGAAAGTCTTACCTATTTTGGATGGAACAAACCTATCTTTCATTAAAATTCTTAGAACCCCTTCTAAGATCTAGTTCATGTTACCCCGCTATCTTTTTAGATACGCCGCTGAATAAATTTTCGCGGAATGTAAAAATCTATCTAAACTGCTTACTAGTGTATCCGAAAAAGGTTTCCACTTTTAACATTTATTCCCATTTGTTTCTTAATACTTCACTGAATGGTGTTTCGTAAAATCGGAGACGGGTTTTAGAAAAGCTTCGTAAGAATGGTTAGACATACGAGATATAGTATTTTAGTCTGTTGTAAACATATCTTGTATTTGATTTAGAGCTTACAAGCATTATATACAGTATGTCTGACAAATGGGCGTATCTCATTTTTAAAATTAAAAGTGGGTGAAATACTGACTTATGTAAAAACTTATAACAAATTCATCACATGACTTTGGAAGTAATTTCTTGATATACCTGAGACGAAGGAGATAATAAATGTTAAAAGAACACAATGGAATTAAGTATGATAAATTCTTTAAACTTGGTTCCTGAAAAAGTTGAAAAATGAGATAGGTCTCTTAGCGGATATAATCTATGCCTCTCAGTTATTAGATTGGCAAAAATATTCAAGCTATTATTTATAGATATTTTTGAAAGTTTATTTAAGTCATGATATATCTATCATTGTCTGGAGTCTGGCTGCTCCTCCCCAGCATTTACCTTCTAGACTACTGCTGTCGAATTTTTGTGACATTTGTGGTTTTCGGCTTTTGAGAAAACCGGTTTTCGGAAAACCGAAAACCGCAAATACGATTTTCAAAACCGAAACCGCAAATGTGATTTTGGAAACCAAAACCGCAAAAGCGGTTTTCAAAACCGACACTTCGGTTTTATGAAATTTCACTTTTTTCAAAAACCGATCTCGACAGCACTATTCTAGATCCGCCACTGATGCCGACGCCTACTCATCTACGGATAATAAGAGCTTAAAGGTAAAAGACAAGACGTTCAAAGCTCTTCAGCCGATTAACTTATTTTACTTTTTTTCTCTTTCTAGGGAACCTACAAGCTTCCAAGAATTCTATACAACGTTCCCCGAATGCCTCGAGGTCTTCCGAGACATTTTGCAAGCGGACAATTTAAAATTCGCGTTGTACCTTCGAAACTGGGAAGAATGCTGGCATGCTACGAAGCAACTGTCAACGTTCGTCTCTGAAGTTCCGGCTCTCACTTCCATAATCATCATTGTAATTAATTGTGAATAATCGATTACTAGTGTCAATTCCATAGACATTATATATATATATAATGAATAACTTTGCGTCGTTGCTTAGTTGTACGTAGAACCGAACACTAGAGTAAAGCTTATTTTCATTAACTGAATCATTTGACACACATTTTGTCTTCATTGTACTCAAATTTCTAAAGCTTTAAGAAAAGTAAGTGTATTACTGTTAAGATTCTGCTGAATAGATTCCAGATTAGAGCAGATTTCTATATATTGTGTAATATATCAGACTGAGTTTTTTGCGTTATATACTACCATTAAAACTAATTAATTATTCTAATATCATAATTTGGTACACATTATGAAAATGAGAATTTAAAGGATCTTCCGTTTACCAATATTACATTACGTTCTCACCTTCCTGAGTTCGTTTAACTAACTTACTCGCTCTATGGCTTATGGAACGCGGAGGTTCAATGCCACGTTCACAAAAGGTCTCCTCTCCATTTACTTCTATCCTTAGGCAATGGATCCAGTTTCTACTTTGTATTCTTCTTTCTGCGGGATCCATCTTAATGTTGACCTCCCATCTACGCCTAGGTCTTCCTAATGGTCATTTTCCGATTGCTCTTCCAGTTTAGACTTTGAAAGCGTTCCTACTTTCTTCCATCCTGACTACATCACCTGCTCACCTGAGCCTCCTTGACTTGATGACCCTAACAATGTTTCATTCACAAAAGCCCCAGTTCGTTTATAACTGAAAATTAAGAATGTCTTTGTCTTCTATATATTTCTTGGAAAACAAACGATTACCCTTATTATCGGACAAGAGTATCTTCACATGTTGTTATGGTTTCGCCAACCCGCGATTTTAAACTTGTTTGAACTGCAGGAAATAATGTTGCCACAAACTATTGGTTTATATAGATGAAAACAATTGTAGACTTTGACGATTAGGAATCTCCATACATGAAGATGGTACTTCGGATTTGAAATTTTAATTCTGAAAGAGTTGGATTTATGAAAACTCTTTTGTTATATATTTACCCTGTCTGTCTGTGTCTGTCCATTCGTCCAAGAGACAAACATCTCGAGAACTACTTGAAATATCAGGATCAATTTTGGACAGGGTGGAGAGGGTCAGAAGTTAGAAATAAAGTTCCTTGATGGAGGTGAGATTCAAACCGGAAGTGGTATACAAATCAACCATTTCCGGTTTCAACGCTGATCACTATAGAGCAAAAACAGTAATGGATAGCGAGAAGTGTTTTTGTGTTATCAATTAAACATCCCAACAATACATTTCTTATACATTTTTAACTCTCTAGTAAAATTGGAAGTGATAGACATTCACTACAACCTCCGGTTTCAATATTGGTCCACATAGAACAAAAAGAAGTTAACAAATAACGATCAGCAGGTTTTTGGAATCGATTTAGCATTCTAAGAATACACACCATCTTCTCTCTTGACCCTCTATTCAAATGAACCACTTCCGGTTTAAACCACGGTCGTTACATTGTCACAAGAATATATTCCATCTCTACTAAAACTGGAAGTACAAGAACTCCCGGTTTCAACATTAATCTAAAATATCAGGACAGAAACTAAACTACTTCATATGGTATACAGATGACACCGATGCTTGTTTTTTCTTTGCGTGACTTTGCGTTCTGCAATACCAATACTTTATATTTTGTACCTTCACTTTTCAATAAATGTCTGTACAAATCACAATTAGCTGTTTTAATTTTGAGAATCTTTAATATGTCCTTTGCTACGAGTATTCCTCTTAGTTATTCCTATGTATGTGCCTGCACGTTCCTAAGAAACTTAGTTCACTCCCTAAGATGTGATTCAATCTGTGCCACTAACGTAGATAAAATGTTATTAACCCATTTAATCCCAAGTTATTTTTGCGTCAGAATTTCTTAATTTTTCTAAACTTATTGATTCTGACCTCATTTAATATATTTTGAGGATTTTAGTATTATTGATTTTAGTTTATCGTCCCTTTCAGCAGCGAGGCTATATGAGACGTGGTCCTACCAATTAACGTGGAATCCGAACCACATGAACTTCCGCCAGGAATGGAACCCGGGTCTCCCACGCCAAAGGCTGTACGCTAACCGTTTAGCCACAAAGGAGCTCAAGAGGGTTTTAGTAGTAGCATATGGGCTGGTAGCAGGTCCTTATTGTAAAAAAAAACGAAATAAATCCACAACAAATAATTTACAGACAAAAATTGATAAAAATAAATTGTTCCCACTTGGGAACAGTGGGATTAAAAAGGGTTAAGTTTCTTCAGATGAACAGAAATAAGCAAAAAAACATTGAAATGCGTAATCTATGAACTTTGTTGTAGATCCTTCTGCGATTCGTTTCTCTTAGGTGTCGTTTTGATGATATTACGCTAAACAAATTCTTATTGCATTTTGTCATAGACATTTAATTCACCTAAATTGAATATCCTTCGTATCTTCTTAGTCATGTGCTTTCGATTACAAATTATCTCTTTGCTAAAGGAATTTTTCCAAATGTTAAATAGAAGAATCATGGAAATTAACTTGATTTGTTATTTATAGTAAATGAATTTACAAATAGGACTAAAGTCAAATCTTTAGTACTTAAATAATAATAAAAAATTGACTATAGTTATTTGTATCAGTTGTCGATAATTGCTAAAAAAAGATAAGCAATAACGAGGTGGTAATTCCGATTTGACAGGATACTGTATCTTAAACAACTTCCCCTACCTAACATGATGAATGACTTGTTTTTCCCTTTTGCAACGTAAACTGAGTGTAGGGAAGTTTGTGTTTTTTGCGTATCAACTTACGTGTAATGAATTACAGTTGAAGATGCTCACCAGTCCAGCCAATTTTGATTCCGGATTTTCTAAACATAAGTAAATCAAAACGTAATTGTAAAATTTCTCTGAATAATTATGTAGAAACCAAAAAACGAAATGAATCTTTAAACTTTACGTCCCACGGTTATGCCGACTAGGCTAAAAGAGACGGTGTTGATGAGAAATGAAAAAAAAAAAGATCGAATGAAGAAAGTGGAAGGAAACGAGAGAATCCCGAGAAAACCCACGCACACGAGGTTTGTCCACCACAAAGCTCACTTGGCGCAAGCTGGGATCTAACCAAGGACCTCATGCACCAGAGGTGAACGCTTTACCACTGAGCCACCGCGCTCATATGTAAAAAACAGTGCTTCATCAAATTCAGAAATAGTCTGAGCTGCCGATACGTTACCCGTTGTCAAAGTAAATTATGAGTTCGATCGAACTTCCGATAATTTACTAGATGACGAGTAAAAATAACCTGAAAAAGAAATTGGCTTATATTGGATAAAAACAACACTTTTGTCATATTTATAGAGGATAGGAAATAGACAAAATATTTTGATAAAATAATATTTTCCATTGTACAAGCTTTGGTTTCTATAGATTTAAATTTGATTGAAACTATTCGTTGAACAAAACATTTATTGTAAAACCAACCATCCATTTTTGCTTCATCAGGCACGTATTGTTTTGCTCAGCGAATAGTTTAAATAAAATTTGCTACAGTGCTTTTCTCGTTTGGTGAAATACCGAAGTTACAAATTGGCTATTGCTACTGAAGTGCTACACATTAGAACGTGAATAATCCAACATCCTCAAATTTGGCTTAGAAAACCACCTGAAGAAGAACAGTTATGCATTATGCCGGGATATACAGTAGAATTTAACCGTTTAACGCACCCTTTTTTCCGATCAAACTGATTTTTTTTAATTTTTTATTTGGAGTGGGTTTTGTGTAGGAAACAAAGGATTTTTTTAAAAAAACAGCTAATGCAAATAATGTGTGGTCTATGGGATATTTTAGAGTTTGCACATAGGGTGTATGCAAAGTTACGCGTTCGCATATGCAAAGTCCATTAAAACTAGATAGAACCAATAAAACGTGAGGAATGTCAGCATACTTGCACTCATTACACTTCTGTCTAACATAGAAAAAATCAACAGTTCAAAAGGTGTTCACCTAAACGAGCAAAGCAAGCTCAAAGATGACAATATGACAACTCCGCGTGCAGCAAGTAATACAAAGAGACCAACACTGGCTATGACATCTAGCGGGAAATTCAGAACTTCATTAGTGAAAGGACATGTTAGCTGATACGCAAAGCTCCTTTTCTATGACCGAACTAGAAACTACGCGGTGCAATACAATTTCAAAGTAAACTTTACATATATGCAAAGCTGCGCGCTAAAGGGTTAAGACGAAGTTGATCATCACAACAAAAACACACAAAGGTAAATGCTGTGTACGTATATTTTGAAATGTTTTCTATCCATTTAATAAGTAGTTATCAGCTGAAAAACACTAAGTAGGTTACTCAGTATCATTTTGCATTGACTAGAAAATTACGCGAAGACGTACTTCCATCTCTGGAATATTTTCAAACATGCAAGGAAAAGTGGGAACGGAACTCACAACAGTTTTTGAGTGTATGACTTACTTTACTGAAATTGGATCCGTGCAACTACAAATTATAATTATAGATATACCACATTGAGTTGACAACTAGTCTTCCGTTCTGAGCGCTGCTGTCGACTGAAGGAATTCCACTCTCTTTCGCTAAGGATCTCTCGCTTAGCAACAGCTGAACCCTTACTGGCTCAACGCGTGGGTATGCCGAGGATGAGCTTTAGTTCGCATTTTTGCCACGGCTCAAGACATTTTGGCAGCACTATAGTTACTTCTTCAGCTTCGACTTTTCTCCTTTAAGCCAAAAACGGAGCATCAATGATTATAAGAGAGTTGGTGGGGGAAACGGAAGAACTCCTACAAAACTCACGGTGTCTACAACAAACTCTCATGGCCTAGGATCGAACCAGAGACCATTCGTAGCAAAGGTAAGCACTGTACCACTAAACAACCGTATTCCCTAACTTAAGATTCCTGTTGAATCTCAAATACATTTCAAAACAATTAAAATCAGTGTTTTTTAGGGTAACATCCCACAATTATGCCTTTTAAATTAAGGGAACTAATGATTGTGAAATTAAATTTTTGTGCCCTTCCACCGGGAATCGAACCCGAGACTACGTCCACCAAAGGCGCACACGTTTGCCACTACACCACTGGAAAGGGCTAAGACAACAAGAAGAAGAAGAAAAGAAGGTAGTCTTAGTATCAGAGTAGGTTACGAACATTCTGAAATGAAACTGTTCATTGCAAATGTAACTGTTTAACAATAAATGCATTTTTTATGTGTACATTGGTAACACTGTTCTAGTTTAAAAAAAACAACTTAACAGTCAATAACGTATTTGGCTCAAACACAGAAAATCATATCACAAACGTTCATAGTGAGATCACAGCAACAAATACAATAGCTGCCGTATTATGTGTTTCGTAGCTCATATGTCCATTTGTCTTTGGCTTGATGCGACAGCATATCTTGGAGGATGCTCTGTCGATACTTCTTCGAAAGCTTTTCCATAAAAGGTAAATATTCTTCCACATGGAACTTCTTCACTTGATTCACCTGAGAAAAAGGATCGCATAACTATGTTGACAAAAGATTATTAAATACTAACACTATATTTCTTGAACAAAAATTTCTTCGATAAGTGTAAAACATACTAAATCTTCAATTACAAACATCCTGACAATAACTTACAATAGTATTTTTCCTCCGTTTCTTAAAATGGAATTTACCTCACATAAAAATAAAGTTCTAGAATTTAACTCAGAAAATATGAGTAAATATACTTTCTTCAATATGTGCCCCAAATATCAGCCAGCTGACACTACAGGGTGTCTACTAAAATTCCAAAATGAAATTTCGTGACTTTTTCGTGACCTTTTCTTTACCAAATCATAAAATTTCCTAATATTTTCAAGAGCGAATTCGGGTGCGAATTAGGCCGAATGCGATTAAAACGACTTTGCTTGCGATTTGGTAGCGTCTAAAGCCGAGCATAGACATTTTTGGTGGTGAACTTTGACGTTTTATAGAGCAAAATTTTCCAAATACTTTCGTGACCGATAGACACCCTGTCACTAGCATTTATTAGACTCTAGTTTGACCCGCATAGTAGCTACTCGACTAGAGCAGTAGCTCCCATACTTCGTTCCACACTACCAGTGATGAAACACTCGTGTGAGGTAAGTTATTGTTTATGTGAGCCCCCCTTCCCCTGTTAGTACTTATGTTCGTTGACAACAAAGAACAGCGTCTGTTTGTGCTGCAAATGTAGTAGAAGCATGGCCATAATCAATATGATGATGATTAGGGGCACGAATTTTTCGCACTAAGAATTTGAAAATTTCGCGTTTCGTTTATCATATTTCGCGTTTTGTCGAATTTTCCAAATACTGTTTCGCCTTTAGTATCTCTTGTGGACAAGAATTCCCTGTCATTTATACAATTGTTCCTTTTTATTCATAGATCGCTATAAACATAAACCATTAATTAGCTAAAAACAAAATACACTGAATATTTCACTTGACAATGTCAATTTCATTGATAGAAATGTATATTTTTTTCAAATCAAACTGCGGAAAATAAGTAACTAAAGTTACTATGAGTACGGAAGTTTTGCTGTTTTCTAAAAACACATAGGCATAAGTCGCATTTAAGAATTAAACATCAGCATGTTACATGTTTCCACATTTTCCTCCTTCATTGTTGCACGTTTGTCACTTATCATCAGTCCATACTTGAAAAATTCACAATTGACATTGCTTGTTGGAAGCTACACATATGTAAGTGCATGTACAACAAACTTTAATCAATAATCACTTTGGAACTCCCCATCCAGCTGCGATGGTGATAGCTAATGAGCAACATGTTCTCTGTAGTCGTGTCCTAATCACCCAAATGCACAGTTCATGACACGTTTTACCGTTCCGCCAGCGGAAAACTAGAGTTTTTAAAGTAATGAAAACGTATTTTTAAAATTTCGCGTTATATCTCGTATTGTTAGAAATTTCGCGCAAAGCTGTCAATTTCACGTTTTATCGCGCAATGGAAACCAATGAAAATACATATAGAAAATCATAAAACGTCAAGAAAGTGAAAATTACTTAATTCTGACGCATTTCGTTTTATCGCGCATTGCGAAAAACTCGTGCCTCTAATCATGATCTTGAATTGCTCGAGGATCATTTTCCAAACATTACACCATTTTCCCGCGAAGATATTCAGAAAAAACTCCCTAAAAATTCATGATGTAAAACATTTCAAGGGACGAAATCAACCTGAATTTGGAAACCCACACTCTGTGAAAATTTCTGACAAATTTTTTTGCTTAACTGTTGCGAAGATCTGAACTTTGCATCTAACAGAATAGAAGTCACTTTGAATACCTTTCGTAGGCATATCTTACATACTCGAGCACTATCTCTATTGCTAGTTTGGAATCCAAACATGTTAACTAACAAACTTTTCGTTTGTATTTCAAATTTACATTACAAAATACTGTACAATGTTGCCAACTAGTTTGTGGGCCATCTTATATTTCGGATTTAATCTTAATTATAAAGGTAAGATATAATGATCTATATATTAAAATGCTACAAAACCAACAAAAGCGCCTGAGCTCCAACCTATAACTTTTAATTTCATCCCTTTGATTTACGGTTATTTGTGATTTCACGTTTATAACAAAGACAAATATTTTAAAGTATGTGTACTTTAAATAAATTACTTAAAAGAGATCTTTTCCATAGTTTATTCTTTTAAATTATTGTTCAAAGCCTTTGTATTTTAATAAGCCTTCTGCAAAATCAATGCAAATGAATTGTGCTGCCATCTTTGGAGTTCTTTTAAGCTATACGTTTGTGGATGTTTATATGTTTGTGGCCAATCCTTTCGACAATGAGATCTCGGAAACTACAGGCTCTAGAAAGATGACGTTTTCACTGATCGATTGCAAATTTTGTGTAGATTGTCCACTTTTATTACATTTTTACGGGTACACTGAAAGTGTTGAAATGAAAAAAGAAAAAAACTAAAGCATCATTTCCTACACACTATACATTCCAACACCACATAGTAGTATACAGGGGTTGCATACTTCTCAGGTGTTTATTTCATGGCCAAATGATAGTGAGACACGAAGGATAGCCATTTCTCCACTCTAACAGTAAGTTGAATCTTTATTGTTTGGAGTGTTTTGCCCAATGAGTACCATATATCACTGACATTATAATTAATTGTGTGTGTAATGTTTTTGCTTATTACACACTGCATGCAAGAAGAAAGAAAACCCTGATCATATATGAATTAAAAACTCGAACCGGAAGTAGGCTCAAATTTTGCAAACGGTGCGAGATACTGAAAAAGTCATCGACAAAATCTCCCCTTTATGGTATCTCTTGCCAATTTTTATCAAGATGTCTTTCACTTGTGTCTGTAAAGGGACATGTACAGATGTGAGGAATAACAAGGTGACTCATGCTCATATATGAATGATGCGCTGTATAGAGAGCGTAGGTTCAGCTAGTGTAACGCTATTTTATTATTTTGCATCCTAAGGGCATTTACAGAAGAAAAGGAACTTCATTTGCCATTTTTACAGATTACAAAGCTTGATTTACCATTTCTGTCAAGTATTACATACACATCATCTTTAGTACGAACTTAAGTACTAAAAATATAATTTTAAAATTATGACTTCATATCTGGCTTTTTGTTTTTTTTCTTTAACCCATTGTATTTGATGACCTCAAAGTAGCTACCACAGTGGCGGTGATAACGGTCTCGCAGACCCCGGGTATGGAAGGGTTTTTAACGCCCCACTGAAGCCTTGCTTTCCACGTTCTATGGTCACTAACGGAACCCTATCCATCCACAACTGTTATACGCTTTCAATAGCAAGAAATTTTTAAATGAAGTAGGTAACAATTCAAACATATGACGAAATTTTTACCGCTTCCATATTTAATGCATAAAATATTGTGCATGATACTTTTCTGGGAGTAAGTAAGAAAGGAAATAATTATTATTATTATATTAATAGAAATAATATATAATAGATATAATAATAATAGAAACGGAACATGATCGGCACTGCAACCAGTTTAAACCAGAAATATTCCTTCCAAGCGTATATTAAACGATCCTTGAACTATTTTATTTCAAGATTTCGCTTCTTCATTTTATTAAACTAAAATATTAATAATATACATATTGCTCGTTTGAACAAGCAGTGCACTCAGCCATTGCTTATGAATTTAATGCCTATATCAATACGTACTTTTCTCTTTTTACGGAGAAAAGAAAATAATTTACAAGTGTATATTAAAAACGGTGAAAAACTAAATTTATGAGCTGTTGAAGGAAAAAATTATGATGATGATGATGATTTTATATCACTTGAATCTTAAGAACAGAAAATATGTAATATTTGTGAATATCATCAGAATGTAAAAAACAGCATCAATCCGAAAAAAAAAAAAAAAAAACATCATTGGAGAGAATTCTACAGGGAAAAGGGAGGGGGGAGGAGCAGTCGGTCTAGCCACCGATGACTACTACTATAAACTTATACCACTACTTTGACTCAAAAACAGATTTAATCTCCTTAAAAAAAAAAAATAGAACTCAGATTGCATCATGTATACTTCATCATATGCACTTGACGATGTATCATATACAATGATTGCCTACCTAATGCGTGATTCTCAGTAAACTGGAAACAAATGAGTTCATGTCACTACAGTTTTAGGCAGAACCAATTTACTTTTTAAAGAAAGACTTTATTTGTTCTTACTTTCAAACGCAAAGGCTCAATGGAATATAGTGAAATATTTTGAACTGAATAAATGTTTTTCTGTATGCTGAATATCCTTATTGTATAAGTTAGTATAATGAATAAAAATGACAAGAGGTTGCTTCTCGAGACTAACCTTCAAGCACTCCCATAAATTCTTATTGCTAGCTGCTTGGAGGACGGTCGCTTGGAGATGTTTCACAAGGCTGACACAGTAGTAGACAATGTAGTCCGGTTCATGAAGCACGGCCAGAGCCATGAAGTGGGTGATCTGAGGCCAATCTAACACATTCCACAAACACTGTCTCAACCACTGCTGGCACAATACGGTAATGGACACTCCACAGCTCTACACGAAAGAAAATCAGACATTTTTTTTTTCAGATTTAACCACAACACATGTAACACAAGATTCGTTATCAAAGTAATTTCAAATATTTTGTTAAATCAAACTGTAAAAGCTGAAACTGGAACACACACAGGAATTTCACCAATTACCTGACAATATTGAGAATTAATCATCCTTCTCACTCTTTCCTTTGCCCTCACCGGTAATCCAGTGGATAGCACGCGTGGTCTCGGATTCAATTCCCGGTTGAAGGACACTCAACACATTATGATTGTTTCGATTAAACCTCAAAATGTAAATCCACGTTTCACATAACCCGCGTGCCGAAAAGAAACGCTCATCTTTAATAAACAAACAACTTACTCTCTATGTCTCTCAGGATATAGTTCTTTCTCGACCAGTGTTCCAATCTCTATTTTCCTATTTTTAATTATTTCCAAAATAGTTTTCTACCCTACTATTCGTAACACTTCGCTCAGTTGTATTCCGCTCGACCCAACTAATTCTTCCCATTCTTCTCCATACCTACATTTCGAAAGCCTCCAGTCTTTTTTCGTTGTTTTTGCGTAGTGTCTGTTTTCTGTCCTATACAATACAAAGCCCCACACGAAACATTTCCAAAGCTCCTTCTCGGCTATATGGTTAGCATTCGCGTCTATGACGCGGGAGACCCAGGTTCGATTTCTGGTGGGAGCTCATGTGATTCGAATCTCACGTTAAGCTATAAGTCCAAGTCTCATATAACCTCACTGCTGAAACGGACACTAAACTCTAATCAAGCAAATGAAAACGAAACGCTTTATGAGTCTCTTAATTCTTTATTCAAAGTTCCACAAAATGTAATTTTCTTTACCGAAAACGCTTGGTTCGCCATTCCTATCCTTGCTTTTATTTCATACATTCGCACTTTATGTCTTCACTAACAATATTAACCAAATACAGAAAACTAGTCACCTATCCTACTTCTTCCCGTCTACTTCTATATTCGATACCGACAGCTTTGTTCCAATTAGCATTCTTTTGGTGCCTTTAACGTTTATTTCCATGTCACTCCTTTTTTAATTCCAGCATCTCACTTCTCCCTGAAGCCGTGATGACGGAAGTTAACAATATTGCAAAAAATGTATTAAAACCTTTTCTTATGTTCCTATACCTCTGCCACTCTATTCCAGCGTGAGACATACCATCACTATAGTTAATTCCAGATAAGGTAACAGCAGATGAAAACAAGGTTCCCTCTCCTTCCGCATCACGCTGATGCATGTAGTCTGATACACGTGAATTTTGGTGTTCCTCTTTCCAAGCGCGGAGACAGAATCTATATAAATACATCTAAAGATTTAACTCGAATTTCCATAATAGCTCTACATAGTTTAAAATGCTTTATTAAATTTACCTGTATTAGTGAAATAAGAAATGCATCTTTTAGTATAATTAGTGAATTTAAATGGGTTGCGAAACACGATCGCTTCCTCTGAGGAAAGAACGCACACTAGAAGTATTTGAGAATAAAATCCTGAGACGAATATTCGGACCAAAGAAGAACGGGAATGGGGAATGGCGGAAACTTCATAACGACGAACTACGTAATGTACACGGTTTAAAAAACATTATTAGGGTCATCAAGTCTAGAAGGCTCAGGTGAGCAGGTCATTTACCCAGAATGGAAGGAAGTAGGAACACTTTCAGGGTTTCAAATGGAAACCCAATAACAAAATTTCCATTAGGAATGTCTAGGCGCAGATGGGAGAACAATATTAACATGATCTCGCAGAAATAGGAATACAAAGTAGAAACTGGATCCAGTTGGCTAAGGATAGAAATCAGTGGGAAGCTTTTGTGTATGCGGCATCGAACCTCCGGTTTCCATAGGCCATAGAGTCTGTCAGTTGGTGAATTTAAATCAACAGTTCTTGCTTTCTTAGTAGTCGGGATTGTAAATGAAATGAAATGAAATCTTTTGAGTTTTACGTCTCACGATTATGCCGGTTAGGCTAAAGGAGACGGTGATTATGAGAAATGAATGAAATGGTGGAATGATGACAGTGGGAGGAAACCGGAGAACCCCGAGAAAACCCACACACACAGTATTTGTCCACCACAAAGAAGTCGGAGTTGTGAAATGAGTTGCAAACGACGGCAGCGTTGGGAGTTGAATTGGTACTCACTGTATTAATACAATTAATTCATATTACTATGGAATCCAAGAGAAATACAATTTGCATGGGAAAAGTATCACAGTGCTAACACGATAACGACAAACTTGAAATGCTAAGAAAACAACACGTGCTTCGCTCGGCCCTCTTTTAAATAAATGTTCTCACAGAAAAAAGAAAGAAAGAAAAAGGTAGAATTTGAACGCGATTGATTTGATTCACAACCTCTTCCGACTCTTTAAAGTGAATCATGGAAGTGAACTTCATAACAAATGTTTTCTTATTTTTAGAAACTCAATTTTAAAAAATATGGCTAAAGTCAAACCTTTATAGTACATAAATAATAAATGAAGAGTTCTTTTAAAAGCAAAAATTAAAAATAGTAATTTGTTAGTGGCTAAAAGGAATACCAATGCAGGTACAAGTAAATTGCAGAAAAATTTAATTTTATACGGTAGTATATTTAAAAAAAAAAAAAAAAAGAAAAAAAGTACTCTCCCTGTAGAGATCAGCGACTTCTTTTATCGTCCTGCAATGACAAAGAAGTGGGGAGATGGAAAGTTTGTTTTGATTGCCTATGATATAATCTAGAATGAACAGTAGACAAAAGAACCTCAGCAACCACATTAGCTACAGTATTACTGCACTCCTCTTCCACAGCTAGGCAGGTCTTTCTTATTCTTTTCACATTTCTTTTGCTTTTCCCCCTAGATTTAAATTGCAGGGGAGAACTATGTGATACAAATAATATAAAAGAATTGAAATTAAAAGTGAGAGCAACAATTTGCGTAAGTATCAACTTACAAGTCTCTATTTACCTGTGACACTTTTACTAAATATTTGTTACAGAGAATTTTCAAATGAATCATATGGAATTCATACTTTACAATATACCTGCACATTTTCTGAGTCAAATGTTTTGTGATTATAATTTGATTTTACTTAGACACTTGCTTTAATATTATGAATACTATGATCAATGTGCACGTTTCCTCCTCCGTGCTTTCAATGACCACCAGTAATGGAAGTACAAGCATTAAGTAACCACTGATTTTTTTCTTTAAACAATTCCTTATTTCATTCATTGTATTTGAGAGGCACAGGAAGATTCTATTTAAAACGAATAATGTAAGTGATCTTAAAGCAAACGCTACAGATTGAAGAATAATAAGTTATCTTTTCGTACGGAGGAAATTCATTGTGTCAGCGTTACTCAAACTTTATTCAGCTGGGGATCACTTTTATTAATTAACATTCTGTTAACTTTATACACTATTAATAAATGAAAACATACACACTTCAAAAAACTTTCAAAGATATTTTCTAATAATTCATCAACATGACCCATGAGAATTTGTATATTTACCTTTTTAAATTATAATCTATTATTTGTATAATCTAATCAATCTGGGTAATGTTTTTCTTTTACAACGTATCAGCATTATATACTAATGAAAGTAGGAAACAATCTCTTTTTTTCCACACAAGAATCCCCTATAGGTGTAAATTCTATAACACACATGTGAGCACCGACCGCAACACAGAGAGTGGATGGTTGCTGAGGGAAGTGGACTGGGTGGCGTAGTGGTTAACTCATCGAAACGGTATGCCGGAGGTCCCAGGTTCGAGTCCCGGTCCAGTCAGCAACTTTCACTTCTTGTGTGTATCAGTATTAGTTCAATGAAGTAATATAGCTTCTATTTTAAGTACATTACCTCCTGGAAAATTATTAGAAGAGGCCTTTCTTTTATAACTAACTGTGCAGAGTCAATTCATCACCTAATCAACTTATTTATGAAAGCATATTATGTATCAAATAACAGTATCAAATAACAATGTTAAAATATCGAAAATAAATAAACTGAATGTTTTAACTTTAAAACAAAAATTTAATCAAGTGAATTTTACCTCCTTTGTCTGTTTTGGACTAAATATTCAATGAAAGAGCAGCACAAGAACATACATTGAGGACTTATTGTGGTCCGAAGACCACAGTTTGAGAAACACTTCATTACACTATTGCGAAACGGTTGATTTTAAGTGAAAATGAAAAGAGAGAAAACTCCATCAGCACGAAAATTAAAATTACGATTCTCATTTGCAAAACACAAACTGCGAAATTTCAACGGAAGTAATTATCCAGTGATGAAAACACGGATTAAAAATCTGAAAAATAAAAAAAATAAAATAAAATAAAATAAAATACCTTATATTTTCTTTTACTTTACTCTGAGCTTTCTAGAAGAAGCAAAATGTTATTTCTTTTCATTCTTCTTTGTTACTCTTCTATTATCTACACTGAAATATATAATTTGAACAAAAAGAACAGAGTAGAAATGTTTACCTGAAAAGCATTGAAGACCTGTGGGACTTCAATGGAAAGCACGTGCTCCACTTGATGGCCGACAACAGCGAGTAACTCGCCCATCACCTGACCCCTTTCCTTATTCACAGCTTCTCCCAGCTTACACCACAAATAAGGGATCACAGATACACCCACGATCTTCTGCAGGAAACCTCGACACCTAAAAACAACGTACGCTTTAGATTGTTTTGCAGTAGTGAACTATGCACACAAGCAGTCGCTGCAAATGAAATCATTTACATTTTATGTATGAAACGTTGTAAAAATTGGTATGTTGAGTGTTTCCCACGGAATACAAAATTGTGATGAACAACAAGATCACACACCATACTGCAGAACTGTCTCCTTTATATTTCCTTCCTGGACAAGAATCATTGTCAGACTGATTAGCAGCTATCATGCTTCTCCGAAAATATATATTCCAAAAGAAGGATTAGGGTTCATTTTCTGGAAGACTATACCTATCAACTGGAAGCTTAACCGTTAGTATCGTGCTTAGAGAGAAACGAGCATTATAAATTTTGATCAAAGGTTTGAGGTAGGGCTTATTCTTGAAGTAGAGCAATCTGAAAAGTTATGCTAGGGTTTATTTTCTGTTTAGGTCTTATTTTCAGGAAAACACGGTATATCTGTACGGAAGTGGAGTTGGAACAATAGGAGAAGCGAGAATGAAGAATGAACGAATTATTAGAAAACAAAGCACTATATGGAGATCAAGATGGAGATCAAAGGCTAACTGGACCTTTGACAGCTACTTATTTTTTTAAGTATTTATTTTTCTCTCTCTCCTTTCATTTGATGAAGTTTAGCGAAAGTGCTTGAAGGGAACACTTCGTTAATGTGTATGATTAGTGACACGATTTTTTGGTGACACATGAAAACGCGAAATGTATCAGTTTTGTATGAAAGTGTTGTGAACCTAATTTTTTTTTTTTTTTTTTTTTTTTTTTTTAAGGCTATATAACGCTTGCGATTAAGCGCGAAATTTGAAACAAGTCTCGATATTCCACGAAATTCCCCATTTTTGAGAAAATAGACCACCGTGAATTTTTGAAATTTTACATGCAGAATGAGCTTCAAACGGTATTTACTGGTGAAGTGCATAGTGTGGACGCAGTGTTACGGGGTATGTTAGATGAGCATTCAGAAATTGCTGGAAAGTAAATGAAATAAAATCTTTGAGTTTTACGTCCCACGCTTATGCCGGTTAGGCTAAAGGAGACGGTGATGATGAGAAATGAATGAAATGATAGAATGAAGAAAGTGGGAGGAAACGGGAGAACCCAGAGAAAACCCACGAGCACGGTGTTTGTCCACCACAAAGTCCATACGGCGCGAGCTGGGATCGAACCAGGGACCCCAAGCACCGGAGGTGAACGCTCTACCACTGAGCCACCGCGCCCCCCTCGCTGGAAAGTGTCTCCAACTAATGGTACATATCAATTTTGAATGTTGATGTGGAGGGGGCTCTCTCTTCTTACAATGACATACCGATAAAAGAACAAATTTAACACCAGAAAACACTGAAACAATGCTTACGTGTTATTTGCATAAGTCAAGATTTGTGTCATTTTTTAAAAACTCAAATATTGTTTAATATAGTCATGTATAAGTTCATGTCATGATGATTGATGAGTGGAAATTAAGGTGAAATAAAAGCTAACTAATTATAATTGCCAAGGAAAATAGTGTTCTTACATTAAATTTTTATTCATCGATTTTATCCCGCTTTACGCACATTTTTATAACGAAATTACGAATTCTTATTAATCACAAAATCGTGTCTTTATATATGATTTTAATTTTTGGTAAGCAATTCAGAAGACAGCAAATAACCTTTACAATACTGTATGTGATCTTATTGTTGATTGCCATTCACACCTATTATTGGAAACAAATAAATTCATTTTTTAAATCTGCAATGGCTTTCTTGTGTTCAGGTTACAACACAGGAAACAGCCTGTCTACTACATTCCATATTGAATCGCAGATATAATCTATTTACATAAGCACTGTATTACATTTATCCCTTTTAAAGTGAGGCTTTCTAAAAGGAAATTTAAGGCTTTTAATTACTTAGATACGGCTTCAGCACTATTCGCACGAGCAACACGGTTCGTACATTTTCTTCAAAACCAGACAAACTTTCACAAAGTACCATGCGCACGCGTGTTTGACGAACGTGGAAAGAGAAATTTGGTATTATTCCAGAAATTCCCTTCCACAATATTCATTCTGGAAATTTTGCGCCCTTTGGAACAGCTCCAACTAAGAGTACACAAACACAATGTACCATGAAAAATACTGAGAGATATAGCTCAAGTGTGTGCCTAATTTCATTGTGATATCCTTAATAGATACGAGGGGCAAAATGATTTCCGTATCCCGTTTAACAATGCAAAATTTGATGAAATATATATATAACAGAAAACACTTCGAATTATCCCAAGGTTCGCTTTCCACGTATATTAAACACGCACATGCATGGCACCTTTTGTGTTGCTCGTGTAAATAGTATGGGAGCTATAGCTACTTAACTAAAATATCCTTTTAAAAACCCACAAGTTAAAAGTAAAGGAGAAAGTATAAGGTTATTTTTTAATATTTATGTATGAACTAATCAGGGTTCTTACAAATCTGGAGAGCAGGGAAAAGCCAGGGAAAATGAACCGACGGGCAAATGTCAGGGAAAATGGTGCTTAACCTGGCTAACCTGGAAATCAAGGATAATTGGGGCTTTTTCTCAGGAAATGAAACTATCCGTTTTACCTATTTGTTAAAATAAGCCAATAATCCAGCCATTATTTGTCGAAAGAGGCACTACAAATAAATGATTTTCGTTGAGTTTCAAGAGTTATATTTATAGTATGTAAACTTGTTAAGTAAAATAGTTAATACTTCATGTATCGTTGTCCACAACATTATTTCTAATATTAAGAAAGTAATTTATGAAGATATTTTGATTTGTTACACTTCATTATAAAAGGTGGCATTTCTTTCTGTTGGGAACATAATGGTGTAGAAGTTTTGTTAAGTAAATGAGGGTAATTTGCTACTACTCAATACTTTTTCACACTGTAATAAACTGTAAACTTTTTTTTTTTTTTTTTTTTTTAAAGAATATATGATAAAATTTAAATCCCGATGTCCAATGAAGAAAACTGAGGACAAAACATGCTCCAGTGTACCCT
This sequence comes from Thermobia domestica, assembly GCF_964235325.1. Taxonomy (NCBI): domain Eukaryota; kingdom Metazoa; phylum Arthropoda; class Insecta; order Zygentoma; family Lepismatidae; genus Thermobia; species Thermobia domestica. The sequence goes on along the minus strand of NC_137467.1, from coordinate 936,181 downwards.
AACAGATAGTATTGTTAGCATTTCCTTTCAGGAAGCATTTTAGGAACATTTTTGTACATAACTTGGAGCATGGATCGAAGATTTAATATATCATATCCTGAATTCAGGTAGTAATTTGTAATATTTTTAAGTAATATATATATATATTTTCAACTGCAAAGATAGTTACAATTCGTGTAAAAACAATGGCTTTCATATTCAGACTGTTTCTAGACAGTAACAATTTTCACAGGGGGCCTGTTAAATGTAGCTACACTATATGTTATGGTATTGCCTCATTTATGCAGGAAAAAAAAAAAAAAAAAAAAAAACTTACAACCAGCTTGGAAAATTGTGAATATTTTGTTGTTGCATTTGACGAGTCGTTTAACAAAATTGCTGGGAAAGGTCAAATGGACCTGCATGTGCGATTTTTTGATCCAACTGAATAGTGTTACAACAAGGTACTTGACTCCTTGTTTTTTATATAGGGTAACTTTGAAATTTAAAGAAGCTTCCCCTAAGGGTTTTGATTTGACCAAGAGTTCAAATAAGCATGGATGGACTCAATGTCAACTGGAAGTTTCTAACTTCTCTACAAACTGAAATATAGATACAGGGAAGTGAAACCAAACTTCTACAAATTGGATCCTGTGGTTTGCATGTGCTACTCGATGCTCTTTTAAGCGGACATTTAATGGTTGAATGAAACCTCAACAAGTTTTTACGAAGTCTTTATCACTTATTCAGTGTATCACCAGCCCGAAGAGGAGTGTTTGTTTCATTTTGTAAGAACAGTGAAAATTCAGAAGAAATTGTTTTCCAAAAACTTTTGTGAAGTTCGATGGGCGGAAACTATTGATTGTGTAGAAAGAGCTTTAAAAATATTTGAAAATGTGAAAGGTTTTATTGAAAGTCCTGATACTGAACTTCCCCAAAATTGCACCGTGAACAAAGTGAAATCAGGTGTTCACGATCCTCTTATGCCTGCTAAACGTACATTTTTAGAATCTGTGGCATTGGAACTAGAACCATTTTTAAACTAAGTTTCAGGCCGAAAAACTTATGGCCCCCTCTCTTATATGAAGAATTGTTTACTGTTATTTTAAATTTATTGAAGATATTGTGAAAGAAAAAAATCTTCACTTTATCATAACGGCAATTAAGTTACTATTTGTAGATCTCAGGGTGGAAAAAAATCATGATTTTTTTTAAAAAAAAATCATTTTTGTTGATTTTTTTTATTTAAATCGATTTTTTTGATTTAAATCAAATCTTTCTCCTCGTAAATTACAAGTCGCGAACTGAAGAAAAAGCATTAGGAATTAGTATTAAATGCTAATTATGCCATTTAAGTGAAAGTATTAGGATAGAATTTTGAATTAATCCCCAATTGTTAACCTCTGTTAATCCCAATCATTGTTTCTTAACCCTTTTAAATTATGGCTTTTTTAAAAGGAAAATTATAGACTTTCAGTCAAGCAGCTACATCATCATCCCTATTTATCCTAGGATCATGGTGCATACATCACTCTCTTTAGAATAGAACAGCTTTTGAAACGGTAACATTCAGATTTCCCTATCATGCCCCTGAAGCGGGAAATTTTGAGAGAAAATGTTTTTTCTGACTTTTTTTTTTTTAAATTTTGATCCCCTCTGGACTCCCTTGTGTTAACGCACATATCTCAAAATGAACTGGGAAATACTAAGGGGTGCATTGAATAAATGTGCAAAATTTCAATCTTCTAGGTGCAAATGTAAGCCCGCGAAAAATATCCCCCAAATCCCCAGGTTCCCTTATAAAACAGGATCTCAGGCAACAGTTTCCTGAAACATCCCTATTTATCCTAGGATCATTGTGTGTACGTCATTCTCTTCAGAATAGAACAGCGTTTCAAACGGTACCATTCATATGTCTCCATCTGAATTACGGAAAAAGCTTTTTTTATTTTATTATTATTATTATTATTATTATTATTATTATTATTATTATTATTATTATTATTATTATTATTTACATTTTTCCTCTGGGCCTCCCTGTTTTCACGCAGAGATCTGAAAACATCTGAAAAATACTAAGGGGTGCACTGAACGAGTGTGCAAAATTTCAGTCTTTTGAATGCAAACTGTAAGCCAGCCGAAAAATAATAATAATAGGCATAAAAAAAATATCTTTTTAAATTTATGATATCATCACACACTATGTCTCGACGCAGAAAGGCGTGAAAGCATATGTAACATATTCTACAGTGCCGTCAGTCTTGGAAAAAAAAACGAAGTAAAAAGGTTCATTGGTACTTTTTTAATCGAATAATGAAGATTCAATTTTTAATAGGATAAAAATAGGTAATATAATTTAAAAGGTTAAGCATTAAGGAAAAAGTATAGAAACATTTATGAAAATGTCACTTTTTTTCATAAAAGTTACTGATATTTGGTAGGGGCATATTTTTTAAAAAATTGAAACTAGCTTGAGGCACGAAATACATAAATTTCACCTAAAATTATAAATCTTTAAAAAAAAAATCGGAGAGGGGATAGGACCCCTCTATATACGCCCTATTATCTGGGAACAAACAAGCAGACGCGCACGCGAAACAATTTTCGTCTCAAATGTCGATGGTGATTTCCCCGTTGGAATAGTTAACGATTTAAAAACCCAAACCCATTGTTACGAAGAAAAGAAAGCAGTATTGCTCCGTTGCCCGTTCAAAACGGGATTTCCCCTAATCATCCTGTGCATGACACGTTTTCATACTATGCTGTACATACTGTACATTTGAGTCTCATTGTATCATAATTATTAACTTCCATAACCGAACTAATACAACAGAAACGGGATTTTTACTTATTTTCACTTTAAATTATTTTATTTCGGAATTTGATTTAAATCAGCGATTTTTATTTAAAAAATCAAGTGATTTAAATCGTGATTTAAATCAGACTGATTTAAATCAATCCACCCTGGTAGATCTAAAAGTTAAAAGTAATCTGAAAGCCCCAACGAATATAGAGGTATAGGATTCGGGGTAAATCAGTAGTAGTTGTCAAAATTTCTCAATTTACATTCTTACAATTGCATATACATTTAAACACTATTTTAAAAAGTTTAACTTATTGTTTCATTTTCTCATTTTATTCAATTCAAAGAAATGTTGAAAAGTTCCATTAAAGTATTGTTTTTTTTTTCGTTTGTTTACTAAATTTTTAGGAGTGCGTCTTATTTTCTTCGAAATTAAGAGAAGTAATTTGCTGATATTTTTTCAAGAATTCATAAGTTACGGCTACTCAATGAGAAGAAGAAGGGTGTCCAACAGCTGATCTTTCGCAGCACACAGGTTGAAAACCAATGACCCAAACCTTTATTTTGCTCTTACAGGCATTCATCATGAGTACACCATTATCTTATTAAATGTCGTGGGTCAGGGAAAATGGTTGGTCTTGTACCTGGAAATCAAGGAAAAGTCAGGAAAAATGATGAAAGTAATATTGTAAGAACCCTGCCCGATACACTGACGAAAATCCGCCCCCTCCTCCTTTGTTTGCCAAGCAAAAGAACAAAATACTGCCACTCTCTTACAAAATACGTGAGAGTTTCAGGGGTGAACTTTAAATGACGTCAATAATCCCTATATTGTCCCCCATTTGCAATAATGCATTGCCTGTTGCTAATATTACCAAGAAATGAGAAAGAAAGAAAAAGAACTTTATTTTCAAGTAAATATATATTTTCTAGAATATTTTAATAGATGGTGTATGTGCGTGTATCAGGATATGTTATATACTCATTACAAGGGTTAATCCTCAAACCTGATTCACACTTAATATTTAGAAAAATATATTTCTGAATGTATTTTACTCTTTGAAATGTCGGTACAGTTTCAACAAATTCTCTTGCCTTCCTCAGTGGCTTCGAAACCCTCTATAAACTTACATGAATCAATGTCATCTTTACTATTTGCCGACACTGCATGGATAAATAAAGGAGTTACACTTCTTAGTAAAACTTGCTACTCTTTTTTTTTTTTTTTTTTTTTTAATTTCTTATGTGTACTTTCGCTTCTTATATATAATAAGTAATATAAAACAAATAAATGCACTTTCTTAAAATCTTCTGAGCGCTGAATAAAAAGATAATTCAATTTGTCAGAACTTGTATTCTTCACCACAGCATACTTTATGTATTCACTCAGTAGGGGTGTTTTCTACTTTAAATTCACAAGATTTTACGGAAATACATATTTTCGGTTATATATCCGGCTGACAACAATCCAAAGTACATATGAAAAGTTAGGAAAGATAAAATGCAACCTTGAGGTAAGAAGCCCATTATTCCTCTGAGTAGACTCGGCAAAGAATACAAGATGACATTGTTCCCTCACAAAATACAATGTAACTTCAAAGTAGGGATTCCGAGATATCAAGGAGGTTACGGTGGCTCAGTGGTAGAGCGCTCTGGGTGCGTGGGGATCATTAGTTCGATCCCGGCTCGCGCCAAGTTAATTTTGTTATGGACAAACATCGTATGGGAAAGGTCATTTCCGTTCAGACCGTTCCCCTATGGAGAGGAGTTATAAACATGCACTGTGCATTGCTTGTACTTATAGCTTGCAAAGGCAGATTACAGTGCGTGTGTGGGGGGTGGGGGGTGACTGCTTATATGCATGAAACTTCTGCAATATTCTTGATACTAATGAGATTTGACGATATTTGCCTGCAAACTTCACTGTAGTCTAAAGGTTTTTGTAAAATTTGATTCTGTACTGGGACAATATTAGTTGGTAGATCAAAGGGGGACTGGGCTGCTGTTTAACAAGTTAAAACCTTATTTATATTAATGAAATCCACGATATTATTATTTGACCGGTTGAGTGCCAGATTAGCCAAGTTATCAACAGGTATATGGTCGAACTTAGTACACATATTTATTAATAACTATACAAATCTTATTGCAATGAAATGAAATGAAACCTTTAAGTTTTACGTCCCACGATTATGCCGGCTAGGCTAAAGAAGACGGAAATGAATGAAATGGTGGAATGAAGAAAGTAGGAGAACCCCGAGAAAACCCACGCATCAGTGTTTGTCAACCATTAAGTTCACTTGGCGCGAGCTGGGATAGAACCTAGGACCCCATGCACCAGAGGTGAACACACTACTACTGAACCACCGCGGTCCCATACAAAGCTTATTGCTGTTGATACTTAAGCTACTCTGGCACTCAGCCAATATTTTGACAACAGTATGAAATTAATAATATTTTGGGTGGGGGCGATGGAGTCTGCTCAGCATTCTCTGGCTTCGCCCTTCCTTACAGGCGATAATGTTTTGACTGTGTGTCCCATGAACATGCGAAAAGGACTTTTTTGCAAATGTATTTCTACTAAAACAACCGAGGAACAGGCAATACTCATGGGTTCCAGGCGTAAAACAATGTGCCAATTTTAAGGTTTTTCACGCACCTGTATGACTTGAGTCTGTTTTTTCGCCTGGGGAAAAATTTCTTTATGTTAAAAGCAGGGTGGATTGATTTAAATCACGATTTTAATCAAGATTTAAACCACTTGATTTTTTAAAAATAAAAATCGTTGATTTAAATCAAAGTCCGAAATAAAATAGTTTAAAGTAAAGATAAGTAAAAACCCATTTCTGTTCTGTTCTTTCGATCATGGAAGATAATAATCATAAAACAATGAGACTCAAATGTATGTAAGCACAGTATGACAACGAGTGTCATGCAGAGGATGATTAGGAAAAATCCCGTTTTGAACGGGTAACGGGCGAATCCTGCTTTCTTCTCTTCGTAACATAGGGTTTTTAAATCGTTAACTATTCCAACGGGTGAATCACCTTGGACATTTAAGATGAAAATTCTTTTGTGTCCACGACTATTTGTTTGTTTCCAGATAATAGGGGCGTATTTAGAGAGGCCAGATCCCCTCTCAAAAAAAAAATAAATAAATAAATAAATAAATAAATAAATAAATAAATAATAAAAAATAAAATAATTATAATAATATAAAACTTGAGGCGTAATTTATGTACTAAATACATAGAAGTAGTATTACGATCCAGCAAATTTTGGATGCGTTAAAATATCGAATAATACCTTTGATAAAGTGGATACTTTCAAATATCTAGGATCAATATTAACAGACGCAAATCATATTCACAAAGAAATTAAATGTCGACTAAAAGCAGGAAATTCGTGTTATTATTCAGTCCAAAATCTCTTGTCGTTCAGAATTCTGTCGAGGAATTTAAAGCTTAAAATATATAAAACGATAATCACGCCTGTTGTTCTGTATGGTTGCGAAACGTGGTCGCTTACTATGAGGAAAGAGCATAGACTGAAAGTATTTGAGAACAAAGTCCTGAACCGAATATTCAGACCCAAGACGAACGGGAATGGTGGAAACTTCATAACGAGGAACTGCATAATTTATACGGTTTACCAAACATTGTTAGGGTCATCAAGTCTAGGAGGCCAAGTGGGCAGGTCATATAGCCAGGATGGAAGAAAGTAGGAACGATTTCAAAATCTTAACTGGAAGACCAATCGGAAAACGACCATTAGGAAGACCTAGGCGTAGATGGGAGGACAATCTTAAGATGATCTCGCAGAAATAGGAATACAAAGTAGAAGCTGGATCCAGTTGGCTAAGAAGTCAATAGAGAGCTTTTGTGATCGCGGCATTGAACCTCCGGGTTCTATAGGCCATAGAGTTAATTTTAAGTGAAATTTATGTACTTTATATGTATTTCGTGCCGCTAGCTAGTTCCGATCTTTTAATAATATGCCCCTGCCAAATACCAGTAACTTTCGTGAAAAGAAAAGTGTCATGTTGATAAACGTTGCTGTACGTTTTTTCCTTAATGCTTAAGAAACATTGTTTGGGATTGAAATAGGTTAACGATTGGGTATTAATTCAAAATTCAACCCCAATACTTTCACTTAAATGGCATAATTAACATTTAATACTAATTCCTAATGTTCTTTCTTCAGTTCGTGACTTGTATTATACGAGGAGAAAGATTTGATTTAAATAATAATAATAATAAAAATCATGATTTTTTTCCACCCTGGTTAAAAGTAACTTCCTTCTTTGTTTCGCGAAACTGTTGAATACACATGAACAGTAGTTTAGAGTATAGAAAAAAAATTAAGAAACTGGTATGGGCATCACCTAAGAAGTTGTGGAATGGACATTGCGTTCGTAAATGTTTTTACTTTTAAACTTAAGAATTCAAGCTTGTAAATTCCGCTATGGACCTATGTGCATCACTTACCTATCAATATTACCAGAACACAGTAAGAACACTGTTGCGACGAACCAGTCAAATCCAGTGAATTCTTCTCCCTTCACAGACAAGAAAGCGTAGGTGGATCTCAACAATTGAGCGAGATTTTCATGATTCTGTGGGATTGACTGAAGAAGTTTTAACTGCACTCCGTATCTGAAACAATTAACAAGAGTACGTATCAGAATAGTTAAAACCAAATAAAGGAAGTTTGTAAGATTCCTCAGAAAATGTATTCCAGGCAACCAGTTCGCCAAGTCTCAACCATCGAAATGGGAAACAGCGAACAAGTGGAATATTCATCACAGGACAAAGCCACGCATTTCTTGAATGCTGGCATCTCAGATTGAAAACTTAGTTTCAAGCAGGCAACATTTTCACTATTTAAAGTGATACCCCTTATGCCACCTATCAAAGGTGCGTTTCTATCATCATTGACACCATTTCGAACATGTACTACTAGTATCACATTTTATGTCATCCTTCTTTCCATAGTAATCCATATATTTTTTTCTTGACAGAAATTTTTAAAATATGCATATGTATCGGACGTTTCGAGGCTGAGAAAATATAATTCTCTCTGGAACTAGTTTACGTATTTGCATGAGATCTGTGAATTTCCGTACCTTCATTATATATATGACTGTTAATAAACTGTACCGGCAAACTGTAAACTGTAAGAAGTGATCCGCAAAATAAGAGAAAAAGTTCATATGGACCTCTGGGAAAAAGTGCATAGTTTGAGAGCTACAAATGCCCAAAATCGTGGTAAAGATAAATTTTAACATGCACTATTTTGAATTCGACAAACCGTAAAGTGATGGTCTGTATCAGTATAAAAGAAGCCATCCAAATATGCATGTTTCATCAACGTGCAATGGGAGTACAACTGTTTCCGTAGAGGACATGCTCTCAATAGAATTCTCAGGTATGTTCTGATTTCTAGTATGTCCTATGTAGGAAAAGTTAAGCCTAGAGGCAGCACGCGTTGCTCTGAACACAACGGAACTGTCGTAATGGTGGTCCCTAATACTTTCAACTTCCCGTCGAAGCATTTCGTGTTCATTGATGTTAAAGCTTACCTTGATACAGTGGAAATTGTGATGTCGAGTAATAGTTCATAAGCTAGTGGTCACATAAAACAACCGATGGTGAAGAACAGGCAGAAGGAAGAACAAGCACACAAAGAGAGAAAGGTGTTCCCTCATCGGGAAGATACATATAGTATAGAATCAAATTCGCAATGTTATGCACAACAGGCTTACTGTCGTACCACTCAACGGCAGCACCCTAAGATCCAAATACAGTAGACGCTCTTTAGCCGGTATTCTATGGTTCAGGACATTCTGGAATCCGACAACAATCGAGCTGCTTTTTTTTTTTTTTTTTTTTTTTTTTTTTTTTTTTTTTTTTTTTTTTTTTTTAAAGTATTCCCACAAAACTACAAGTCTGAGAAACTTACACAGTAATAACATTTATTGAAAAGATTTTAATCACGGAAGCTAACATAACATTAGAGACTAGTTTAAAAAGCAACGTTCATGTGAATTTTTGTTGTCATAGAGCAGCTTATTACAACTTGTTATAAATATCATTGTACTGTATTACTATCTTCTTTTATTAATACAAGAATATTCCAATAAAAAAAATATATTTAACATTTGAATTTCATTGAATTATAAAGAAAAATATTTTAAACCCGCAGTTGCCAGAATTAGAAATATTTTGTAAAATATTTATATCGTTTGCATATTTTCGGAATGGGCACAAACACATAAAATACATGAAGAGCGAACTGAATTATTCCTGGCGACATGATTTATGCCGGTAAGTCTTCTCGGTCTATCAGCCACGGAAATGCAGCAGATATTGGATATCAATATCTTCACCTGGATGACAGTCTGAGAATACTTACTAAAAACATAAAATACATGTTTTAATCGTTTGCATTTTTATCTTGAGTAATTTATTTTTTGTAAAACCATATTTGACGTTCGATAATCCGGCACGTCCGGGTCCAGTCGAACTAAAGAGTGTCTACTTTAATATCCTTTAACTTACTGTTCAGTGTTGGCCTATTTCACTGACTTGCACGAACAGTTTCCAAATCAAAATAAAATTATCAACTTCACACCCATAGCTACAAAACAATTTAAAATAACTAGTCTCTTCACTTGATAATCGGGAAATGTTGAGTTCGAATCATGCATGCTGAGACGACTTCTTTTCGTAAAAAAAAAAAAAAAAATAATAATAATAATAAATAAATAAATAAATAAACAAATAAAATTAATATATACGACTGTTGTTATTGACTATTAGTAAGAAAATTACGTACAGGCATGTAAAATATTCGCAAACTTTTTTTTTTTTTTTTTTTTTTTTTTTTAATATCAAAGTCTCAAATAACTAGATTAGCGCCGCTTTTCGTCTTTACTTATGGAGCTGTATGGCTTTATCAACTGATAACATGTTTTAACATTTACAAACGTTGTATTCAATAATATTAACGGTTTGCTGACGTACTTACCGCACGACCAATTTAATCCCTAAAAGATCTTCAGGAAACAACACAACTTTGTCCGATTCTTCCGCATTTGGCCAACAAAGACTTGGGAATCCTTTCTCATCGCATAAAGTACTCCCTGCTCGCTGGACTTGCTCTATCAGATCCACAAGAACATGAACCTACAATGAAGTACAAAATAATATTAGAATACATTACATTGTAATTGTCATTTTTACTTCTTACGTCAAATTAGATGAAGGAGACCTTATTTTGCATATACAGGGTGGTAGGTAACTCCACCGACAAACTTTGCGAGACGATTCCTTATGCGAAATGAAAGAAAAACGTTCTAATAAACATGGGCCGAAAAATGTCTCCTTTCAGAGTTATGATCCATTTAAAACTTGAAAAATCATTTTTCAAAACTCCCTAACTTAGAAACTATAGGACCTATCCCAAGCGGTTGCAGGAATTACACAGGAACTAGTATGTACTCTATCTAAATATCCATGTTTTACCATCTTCCGTTATCGGTGAAAGTAACAGTGAAAAGGAAGTTGAAGTATAGGAATACTCCTTTAAGTACTAATGATGCATTCGTTTCGCTGGTACCGGTGAATTCTGAAACATTGATATTTAGATAGAGCGTATACCAGTTCCTGTGTAATTCCTTAAACCGCTTGGGATAGGTCCTATAGTTAGGGAGTTTTGAAAAATGATTTTTCGAATTTTCAATGGATCATAACTCTGAAAAGAGGCATTTTTCGACCCATGTTTATTAGAACGTTTTTCTTTCATTTCGTATAAGGAATCGCCTCCCAAAGTTTGTCGGTGGAGTTACTTACCACCCTGTATATGTTACCTATATCTACTTTGCTACCCATGGTGGCTCAGTGATAGAGAACTTACCTCTGGTGCGTGGAGTCCATGGTTTGATCCCCGGAAAAGTAAACATCGTGTCTGTTCTCGGGGTACTATAGTTTCCTAGCACATTCTCATTCCACCAATTCTTTCATCGTCATTCGCTTGTCTTAATCATGGTCTCCTTTTACCTAAAGGGCATAACCATGGGACATTAAAATGAAATATTTCATTTTACTATCCACGTGTGCCTCAATAAACCTGCCTTTATAGTTAATGTATTTAGTGGGTGTCCAAACCTTCATTACGATCATCCAAGGAGCACCCTCATCAGGGCCTTCTCCATCCAAGGAGGCTGCATTACAGAACTACGGCACAAATTCAAGTACAAGCAAAACTGGGCGTGAAGGAGTTTGGTCTGTTATAATATACACAACATCAAAATTGAAGTTTAAATTTTTTAACGGCTTAACAATGCAAATTCTCTGCCACTTTTTCTCCGCATTTGTATCTGCCCACCACTCTCTTCGCAAAAACTATGATGTACTTGATTTTTGCTCATTAGTAGGGCCCGGAAGTTGAGGAAAAAACAATCTGTTTTTTACAAGTGCCCGAAGACGAGCCTTAACATAAGTTCATTCTGAATCACTGTAGTGCAGAAAATGGTAGATTTTATTTGGCTTTTTTTTTTTTTTGTTTTGTTTTGTTTTGTTTATTGGTCTTTTTTAAGCTTTTCATAGGTCTTAACGTTTATTTCTGCACTTCATCTTTCGACAATAAATTTACTGGCCATTAACTCGAATCTCCACCACCTCTTAAACACCTTTTCTTTAGTAAACTAAGTTTAAAATATAAGACATTCTTCAACGACTGGACTGATAAGACCAGATTTGTAATAATCACAAGTCAGATAAGGAGGGGTAACAATGTTTCCAGCAAGAGGGAGAGAAGATGGGGAAGTTTTCTTAGTTTGTACTTCAGTTTGTGGAAGGACAGACCGTTAACCTACTAGAAGCTTGTATTTCTCGACCATTATATTCATTAAATATGTAATTCTAATTAAATTGGGTCTTATTTTTACATCTTTTTTTTTCAGTTTTTAGGTCCTTTTTAGTTCTTCAACTTCGAACCCTAGTGATTACAGTATAACATCCCTTTCAGCAAGGAGGCTATATGAGACATGGACCTACAGCTTAACGTGGGATTCGAACCACATGAGCTCCTACCGGGAGTCAAACCGTGGTCTACCGCGCTAAAGACATGTACTCTAACCACATAGTCACACAGGAACTCTTGATGTCCTTCAGAGGAGATTGGAAGCGGAAGTACAAATTTACGCAGTAAAAATTACGTAATTCTTGTGGCGGTTATTCTCTTATGTGTAACAAGTGTTACACAAACCTATGCAAATTCCATCGCTATAACGAATTATTATAATAGTTACTAACACTAACACCATCACTTTCGTAAAGTTTACTTGAAATAAATATCCACTATATGTTAGTTAACACTACTTGGATTTTTTCCTTCTTTTCATTTCGGAACTCATCATCCACACTTTTATTTCTGAACTTATACATAGCTAGGAATCCTAGATATCCCGGTTTGGCCGGGAAAGACCCGGATTTACATCATCTGCCTCCTGCCCCCCCCCCCTTCAAAAAAAAAAAAAAAAACGGGACGCCAAAACGTACCGGTTCTCCAGCAAAACATACCATCATTCGTGCGATAAAAAAAAAAGTCATCGATATTCAACTAATAATCTACTCTGTAGCATTACTTTAGTGGAAGGACTGTAGCTTCCTTACACTCTTCCACATCAAGATTTTTTTTATTTATCAGAGATGGTTCCTTTACGCAATCTTCCCTTCCTCCTCTTTCCTCTTGAAGCTTGAGAATTATTATTATTATTATTATTATTATTATTATTATTATTATTATTATTATTATTATTATTATTATTTTAACTTGCGTCAGGTGTGGTTCAAACAATATTATTCAAGTTTCCTTGGCACTAACTATTAGAGAGTTTAGAATCTCTCGAATATATTACAATAATATTTGTATTTTGAGATATATTCCATGTGTAATTTATACAATAGTACACTATATGGACGAAATGCTCAAATGGCGTAATACATGCCTGCTCGAAGCTTAATAAAAGATATAGATTTACCTTCATTTCCTCATTGCTGGATAACAACGTAGTTTTAAAAGTTTTCCTGCAGTGAGTAAGCCAGTTGCCATCATGGAGACCGTGCCTTGTCTCCGTCAAGAACTTCACCAGCTCCACCTGTCGCTTGGGTGTTCCTCGAATCGGATTAATTGGATAATACTCTTTAGGCACTGGATAGGCAGAGAACAGTGGGAAGGGGAAGGAGGGCTTGTCGTCCTCCTCTGAGATGGACAATCCTGGAATGATCCTCTCACATGCTCCTCCAACGGTGTAAGTGCTTACTAGAATCTGGTTCCTCAAAAGACTGCACTCGTCGATTATAATGGGAGAGTTTTCATCTGATGCACAATTCTCCTCTTGCAGCTTTAAAAGGTACTCCTGAAAAAAAAAAAAAAAAACAAAAACAAAAAAAAAAACAAAATAAAAACACAAAACTAAACTGCAAATTATACGTGATTATTCCTGGACTAGAACCTACATAGTATTATTTTTCACTCTCCCTTTCCTTGATTCACATGAATTTAAAATACATTATTTCAAACAGAGCAAGGTAAAACAATGTACTAAGGCAAGTCCATTGTTCTATATTAAGACGTACCTTATAGCATCTATTAGTAATTATAGAGCAAGATAAGCCCACATTATTGTAAAAGACTTATTTACGAGCTAGGAGCTATATCAGAATTATTCGTACAATGTTCAATGAATTAATGAAAACGAATGGAAATATTAATAGTTTTAAAGGCAGAAATGCCAGTAATATATTCGCTGCATAACATTGTATGAATGAGTGCTAAGCTGTTTTGAAAATGAAAGATTTGTCTTACATCAAAGTTATTTCCTCTCAACTCCGCAACAAAAAATATAATTTCAAACAAAATCTTCGATTACTTTTTACACTCAACTGTCGTTCGTCTGTTCTTGGCCAAATAACGGCCCACGGGTCGAATCTGGCCGGTAAATGTATTTCATCCGGCAGGAAATCATTTTGTTCCGTTCCTAATTTTGCGCAAAGCACCTTGTTTCTTTCTTGACTTTCACAGAACAAGAAGAGAGTAGATGATCATCATCATAATGTACTTGAATTGAGATTCCACTTCTAACTTCTTTTTTCTTTTTAACGTTTCCGTTACCACCTTCATTCTCTAATTGATTGGTACCTAGTCAGCTTTTGAGAAATTCCAATTTCATAGAGTTACATGTGTATACTTTTAAGTGTTTATAGCTCAAACCAGTATTCATTACAGATTCCTTTCTCCCAGGGATACTTTCAATACATAGAGGGTGGAATTAATACAGTGAAAGATGTTGATCACCACGTGGAGCAAGATCGGAGAAACGTTCTGGGAGTAATTTCGTATCTCCGAGGAAGAATGTCCCCCAGGGCCACCCCCTGAAATCATCACTGCCTCTGGCCCTAGTTGGCGTAGACTAGGGTTTCTCCACATGTGGAAGGCATGTCATTGATGGTATGTAAGGTGGTACGGAGATGAAAAAGTTTGAGAACCCCTGGCCTAGACATATTAAACATATAGTATAATATGCGCAATACACTGATTATCAACAATCTAGGAGTACGTTATTAAAAGAAGTATAAAAGTGCCTTTACAGTACGGTACGGTGTAACAGTACATCAGTGTTACAGTACGGTTTTGATGAACAGTATCATCTTCATCTGTCAGCGAAACTTCGTAAAAATATTATTCCCCATCCTTAATTGCACGAAGATTTAGTGACTAATGAAGGTGGTAGAGTTTATTGAAAATGTACCAGAACAGAGTAAAAAAACGACGCACTAACATAAGCACTTTTAAACTTATATCAACTGAGGATGGCAGCATTTACACTCCTTTCTCAGAACAATACGTACCTAATCCTAATGCTTTGGATTAAATTGGCCGGACCGCTAGGTTTACTCTAGTTAACTATTAATACAACAGACAGCACTAGCCTCGTTAGTGACCGTACGTTGCAGTAATTACTAAAAACGCTGCTGCACGAGAGCTGGTCCGTTTCTTTCCCTTTTCCCGGATAGTGTGCTCGCCGACAGACGTCATCCCTCAAAATATGACGGGCTAAATGGCCATAGATGGAGCAAGCCCAGAAATCAAAATCCTAAACGTCACTACACACGAGCGACCGAAGGTTAAATAAAGGAATTGCACATAGTTAATTGTAAGAAATACAAAGCAAATAATTCAGTCTTACATTTGAATCTGGTGATTTCAATAATAAACCTGGATTTTGTCGCAACTACATTTTAATTTCATGAAAAGTGTGAACAGCAATTATAAAGACTATTCCTCACAAAGTCTGCAGGAAGAGACAGAATAATATTTAACATTTCACTCGCTCTCAGGTAATGTGAAATATAACAATCGGCTGGAATTTTCTCAGAATGTCAAATAAGCAATCAGATTTCATGTAACTTATGTTGCTGAAAAGTTATTGGCAACTGAGAGTTATGTTTACCTGTTAAATAATGTTTCCACATGTCCCTGCTTAGTAATGCACATTTGCAGACGCTTCTTCCAATTGCTGCTGAACACAAAGCAGGTATCGAGTGAAATTTCCACACGGCCAACAGCAATTTTTCCTAAGTATTTAAATAACAACTTATATTCGAATTATACTGAATAATTATTTTTGTTATCATTGTATGCTATTCTTTCCATAATTCTAAATGTTGATTGGATCATTTCACAATGATTTCTGGTTTACTTGCATAATGTATTTCTTATATAATTAACACTTAATTAGTGAAACTTAATATTACCATAATAAATACTATAATAAAAAAATGAACATTACTGTATGGAATGCGTGTTAAGAGTACACTGCAGACGGCGTTTATATTGTTACTCCTACTTGCGAGTAAATGTATGTAGTGTTTACTAAAATTTAACTTATTGCTTATTGTACTGTTTTGTGTGGATGAAGGACTAAGTTGAATAAAATGTAAAATAATATTTGTGAAGCCGAAGCTCTCTATTACTAACTAGCTGTTGAAAGTAACAGGATTGGTTGCCAAAATTATACTAGGACTGTAACAATCCTATCAAGACTCCCAGGGCACATTATTATAGGTGAGTATTAGTTAACAAACGGTCCCTCTTTATTGGTTATTACTACTCACATCCATTCTTGTATATTTGGTATTTAAAAGAAATAAAATGATGCCCGTTCACTTACCTGCAACTGAAATCTGTTCTCCAAATACAGACTCACATCCATGAACGTGGTCAAAATTCTTAACACAAGGAGTCCAACGTAATGAATAGTCTGGACATCAATCACGTGGCTGTATCTTTCCTCTGCACAGAACGTGAGCGTGTAATCCAGGAGCTCTGGAAGATTGGAAGGGCCATGTTGCATCTCGATCAGAGTCTCTTCACTCCCCTCCTTCTCCAGTAACAGAGCCTTCACTCCTGCAAAATAACATACAACCATTTGACATATCACCAATGACCGCTATTACAGGAAGTATTACAATAAAAGACGCCTTCATCAGGAAATTTGTTACAAGAAACCATACTAGTGCTCCCTCTGACCCATTTATACGTAAATAGATACTTCTGATTACAATAAATGCCTTCATGGAGTTTATATGACCCCTCCCTGCCCCCCAAAAAAGTACGGTATTTGGATGTATTTTATCAATAGTAAACATTATTAAAAAGAAACAATATTTAGATTTTTTCTTTGATTGCAACTGCATAACAATAATAATAAACTACAAAAACACCACAGAAGAAACATTCATAAACTTACAAAAAAAGCAAAGCTGCTTTTGTAGTATAATGTCTTTGAGTAATGAATGGTTGAGTTGAGTTGATTGTAATTTAGTGTCCCTTTCAGCAGCGAGGCTATATGAGACGTGGACCTACTGATTAACGTGGAATCCGGAAACTAGGTCTATATATTATAATACGAATAATATATGGGAGTGAAACGTGATAACCTACAAATGTGATTTTACGAAAATTTACACTTTTTCCAACATTTTTCGGTTTTGGTTTAAACCAGTTGGTTTTTTTGAAAGAAAAAAAAATCAGCTGGTTTAAACCAGCCAACCTTACGACTAAGTAACGTTTGTGGTGGACAACATCGTGCCCGTGGGTTTTCTCGGGTATTCCTGTTTCCCCCCCCCCCCGCATTCTTCTTCCACTAATTCTTCCATTATCATTCACTTGACTTAATTATTTGTCTCCCTTAGAGTAAAGGGTATAAGCGTGAGACGTTAAACTGAATTATTTCATTTCATTAAAATGTTACCTGTTTTAACAGTTTTCCAGATTTGTGAATTTCATTGAACTGTTACCAGCTTTGAGTTTTCTGGACTTGTATCTTTAACCATATTGTGTTCTGGGATGTATATTTCTATTCTAAGGCCATCATAATCTGAGCTTTGACAGATCTAACATCGTCTAAGTTGACGACAGTGTTGCGAACTGTCATAGCAACAAGAATCAAAGCGACCACTTGATAGAACGATGAAGGAATCGAATTACTTTATCACTGATTGAATCAAATTATAAGTTGAAATATTTAGAAATATTCATTTTAAAAATAATCGTACTTCACTTTACTTCTCAACATTCCAGTAAAACGTAGTTCCACTAGACCTAACGCTATTGCTACAATAATGATTTTTTTTTTCTTTTTCCACTTATTGATACGACTCTGTCCTTTGGCGAGATTGCTACGGAAATAGAAGTGGTGTTGCATAGAATAACAACCGGCCCACCCCCCTGTCGCCGCAGGGAGTAGGTTTTCGTGGAATTGAAAGCGAAGAGGGTAGACATTTGTAGAGAGTGTGTCTGTATACGGCTGTTCTGTAGTTCAAGGACAATGACCCTTGATTTCAAATGTCAAGCTGAAATTTACAGGATTTCTAATGGTCTTTGTAGGAAATTTGTTGACATCGTTAAAAATACACATAGTTTATAGATTACAGAGACTGTTATAATGACCTTTTCATAAAGACTGATTTAGAAATTGAGTAGTTGGAAAGTAACGAACATGATCCAGGTATGCTTGTCTTTTCGTAGAAGACTTAAAAAAAGTGAATATGAAGGGGAGGATACGTTTAGACCCACAAAAATACATTTGGAAACACTAGGTTGTTTCCATGCTAACAGAACAGTGTTGTCGCATTTATACCTACTCCTTACTGTGAAAGTTTTTGTGTTGTCATGTTGTTTTGATTTTTTGTGCTATCATATTGTGGTGTAATCGTTCTTTTTTATCAGTGGAACATCATTTGTATTCGTATTATTCACATACACCTAACATATAAATTTAGTATGTGTGTGTGTGTTTGTGTTTATGAACACAATGTCTGAAGTGCGTAAGAAGTGCAGAAATGGGGTGCCCTTGACAAGTCAGGCACAGGAATTCGTGTTTAATCTTAGGGAATATTTCGAAAAAGAACATAATAACGGTCCTCATCGCCATTGAATAAAGTGATTGAAAGAGTAGCTTCAGCTTTACACATCAGCCCTGCAACTGTGAAAAGAATAACAAAACAGAAGTGTCAGAAAGACCTCGCTGAACCGACGAAAACTTTACCTACGCTAGGAAAAAAGCGTAACATTTCTACAATAAACGGCATCAAACTGTCTACAATTGTCATTCTATAGCCTAAGTAGTTTTCAATTAAAAAAAAAAAAAAAAATCATATGAGCCTTACGCAGTCATTCTGACGCGTGTTTAGTGTCATACTAAAGAGTTGAGTTGATTTTGAGTTTAACGTCTCTTTCAGCAGCGAGACTATAAGAGACGTGGATCTATTGATTAACGTGGAATCCGAACCACATGAGCTCCCGCCGGGAATCGAACCTGGGTTTCCCACGTCAAAGGCGTATGCAAACTGCTTAGCCAGAAGCTCGATATCATACTCAAGAGTTCGACTAACCTATGTTTCAATGCAGCAGTCAGGCCTTTAGTATGACGCTAATCATACGTCAAACGACTCTGCATAAGGCCCTATGTGTTTAGAAGTAACAATTGTTTTCTTTACGGTTTTGTAAACAATCTCAACGATATACTAATTTGTTTGTGTTCTTTTGACTGATACTTTCGTCAGGCATAATGTTAAATATTTTTGTTGTTATAGATAAGTGATTCATTTCCCACAAAAAGAGCCCCTTGTTACCAGGGTTGCCTGGTTTAAACCAAGGTGATTTAAACCAGCTGTTTTTTTTTCAAAAAAACCAACTGGTTTAAACCAAAAAGCGAAAAATGTTCGTAAAAGTGTAAGTGTTCGTAAAATCTTGATGGACCCACATTTGTGGGTTATCACGTTTCACTCACGTATATTATTCATATTATATTCAGATCTAAATTCCTCATTCATTACTCAAAGGAATTATACTACAAAAGCAACTTATATTATTTTTATAAGTTTATGAATGTTTCTTATGTGATTTTTTTTATAGTTTATTATTGTTATTATGCAGTTGCAATCAAAGAAAAATTCTAAATATTGTTTCGTTCTAATAATGTTTTCTATTGATAAAACACATCGAAATGCCGTACTTTTTTGGGGGGAGGGGGCGTCATACAAACCGCACGAGAGGCATTTATTGAAATCCGAAGTATCTTTGTTATCTATTTATGTATAAATGGGTCAAAGTGGACTTGAATAATTTGTATTTTTATTCACTTTTCGTACTGATACGCAAATTAAGTCGTCGTATTTCTTTAACTTGGAATAATAAAAGTCGTAGTGAACTAACTTGGACTAAATTAGTTCTTTTGTACTCTACAGTATTTTGAAATTGTCCATATGTAAATCTGTATAATGGTTTCATTTCTGCAACTATTTATCTTTTTGTCCTTCTGAAATGACTCTTGATAGTTATATTAACAAGTATGTAAAGATCAGTACAACGTATTTTTATCAGGAGTCCGTGAGTGAGTCGGCAGACGTATTGCAGTTGTGGCCAATTAGTCCCGGTTTCGAGTCCAAATGAAGGACAGTTTCCCTTGGATGTAAGCCGAGAAGCGGTTGGATTCCGCTTTAAGCGTATGTGACCCCTTCCAGCATAACCCGCTTGTTGCATAATAACACCAAGGCGAAACAAACTTATTTCTGTCCATATGTGATATAAATGCATAGAGCAAATTATTTAAACCAAAAAACCTGGTTTTTTGTTTGTTTTTTTTTAATAAAAACCATGGTTTTTGCCAAGCCTGATTGTTACAGAAGGTAAGTGTGGCAATCGCGCTTGATCGCACGTGAGAGTTGTCAGAGTTCTTCTTAGCGCGGCCTCACTCTAATACTTCGGTGTCTCTAATCCTTATGTACGATGCAGATAGTTTTGGAACTGTCTGTATGAATATTTACATTTGAAATTTGCGCCTTTTTCCAAAATTTTGCACCTAAGGTTCCTAGCTTTAGTTATTAGAAACTATCTACTGACGTAATGTTTAATAGAAAGATATAGTTTTGTCAACATGTTACCCGTAAGCATAATTAAATGGCCTGTAAAACTTTTCACAATACAATAGAAATCATTATAATATGTTGGAACAGGAACATTAGTGTATTTGGAGCTATTATA
The DNA here is from genome assembly GCF_964235325.1 of Thermobia domestica. NCBI lineage: Eukaryota > Metazoa > Arthropoda > Insecta > Zygentoma > Lepismatidae > Thermobia > Thermobia domestica. Next base: position 915,786 of record NC_137467.1, on the reverse strand, counting down.
TTTTTGTTATGAACTAACTACCATGGTATGGTTTATATATTTTGTTTCCAGAATGTGATGTATGGAGAGTGACGCAGACACTAGAAGAAAGGGGAAAACGGAACCCTTTGAATATGGTGCTATAGAACAATGATGAAAATTAAATGGGGATGGGCGAATAAGGTATCAAATGAAAAAGTACTAGAAATGGTAGGACAAAAAAGAAGTGCATGGAAGAATATTTCAAAGACAAGTTAAGATGATTTGATACATTATCAGCCATGGAGGGAAAATACCTGGAAGAAGGCCACGGACCAAATAATACAAGAAATTTAGGAATGATCCAAAAAAAAAAAAAAGCATCAAAATACTGCGATCTTGGCGAGCAATTAGTTTTTGGATCAGCAGGGGCACAAAATTTTTGAACGGACCCTAAACCAATTTTTGGTATTCATACACTTCTTTTTTGTCCTACCATTAAATAAAATGAAGTTAAGTGATAGTTCGGGTTTAGCTACACTATATGTATTTCTCCAGATATAAGGACTACAAGAAAATGTTTCTTTGAAATATATTGGATGTTTTGATGCAAAAAGGAAACAAAAGTTAGAGAAGTGAAAAGTCTAGCCCAAAATACGGAAAGATAAAAAGATGCGTCAAAGCAATCGAGAGACCTGGTTCAGAATACTGCAGATTCTGCAAAAATTACCTACACAAGAAACACTTGTATTTGTTAAAAGTACGCTTTACGCGACGTAAAAAACAGTTCAAACTATATTTATGGGAGTCGTCCGTGCATTTAAGACATCTACACATAGCAGGCATGTCTTTATACTTTTTTCTGTTGGCTATTTTTTTTCCCCTCTCTCTTTGGAAACTTTTCTGCACAAGCGCGGCATATTTTCTGCGATCAGATCGCAGATCGCAACATGTTTTGCTATGGGGCCAACAACGTTTTCCATTATCTAATGGAACCATGAGATTTGATTAAAACAGTAGGGTCTCTTATGTAACAAATCAGTCGCTGAGGAAAATGAGGAATTCATATTGAAATTTTTTACATTAATAAATATTTAGACGCAACACTGTATTTTGTTTTTCCTCTTTTTAGTGCTGTAGGAGGTTTCGATACACACGATCGAAAATGTCTTGGAAAATATATTGAAAATATCCTACAAGGAAAATATAGCGCGCAGAATATGAATGAGGGTACCTCTCGAAAAATTAAAATACATGTTACTTCACAGTAGAGAATTGGTGTTTAAGAAACTTATTTACGTAGACGGAAAACATCTAACACATAATTAATACTGAACAAGTGCAGGTCTTACCTTTTAACGTAGAACCCATGGCTGCAACAACCTGAAGAACTTCTCGCAGCGAATCGTATTGCTCCCTCTCGGACAGCAACCTGATGTGATCATCCTTCTCGCAGGTCTTCCAGAGGTTGAGGAGCTCCTCCATCAGAAGTCCGTCCTCCTCGATTGCCTTCGCTCCGTTTTCCAAAGTGCTTGACAGCATCAACACCAACCGAAGATCTGAACTTTTCCACGGAACGGACGGTAGCTGAAATATGTCCATAAATATATCAAGAAGAATACCTTCCCTCTCGACAGCGTATAGTCCCTTGGGAGTCCGTAGCATGCCTCCAAAACACGAAAGAATATACTTGAAGATAGTGTTTTGTCTTTGGATTTCCTGTGAAGTGTTATAGACCAATGGCTGACTGTATGATGAATAAACGCTTAAACTCATGCTGCCTTTTAGCTGCCTGTAGATGCTGGCAACTGCCGAGAAGAAAAGAGAGGGCTCGATCGCCGCGTAGCCTTCGTGATCAGCGCTTAACTTAGAACAAATACTCAGAAGAGCCTTCATAATCCGAAGATTCGCGTGCGCGTAATTCTGCAAGAGAACGGCCACAAAATCCGCGACGGACTTCGCCATACTCGACGGGCCTTGATCCCTCACTTTTGAGCTGCTTTTACGCCTCGTGTTGAACAACAAACAATTCAGTCCGCTCTCAGAGTTCACCAAAATGTCCAAAAACTCGACAGTATGATTCTGAATAGCTGGCAACAACTCCTTCATGTCACCACTTGCTGCTGGTTCTTCGCAAAGACTAGAATTGGCCTCCAGAATAGGTTGCATAATCGCTGTGATTAGTGATCGTTCACTCACAAGAATTCCTACCGCTTGGCTCTGCTGGAGAACGTAACAAACCGCGTTTGTCACCATTTTAACAGGTCCCTGGCATTTCGGCTCACAAGCAAACTTATTCAAGAACTCTACAAGGGCGACCATCACGTGATGCACGGTCACTGGCTCATCTCTGGACGGAACTGTAACGGGGAACAGCTTCCTTCCTTTCTCATAACGCATTAGCTGACATACAATGTTCATACAGTGAAGGAAGATGCTGTACCTCACAACCTCACCGGACACTGAAATATTATCGTCGCTATTTACAATTTGCAACCGGTCTTTCAGAAAATCACATTCTTCTGGCGAGAACGAGTAAATCCACGCGAATACTTCTTCCACGCAATACTTCATAAGGGCCGACGTTTTGGAGAACATAGTTAGTAGCAACGTTCGACTATATGTACCGTGTAACCAATGCTTACTCCAACTCGCGACGGGATCTAAGACTGCCAACAACTGAAACGGATACAAAATCTTGCCCTTTGACCAACCTTCGTATGTATGCATTGCTAACAGATCCACTAAATTCTCAATCATTTCTTCAACGCGCCTTTCGGTGTATCTGACCCAGTTTTTGGGCATTTCTTTCTGGCACTCCAATATGAGATGAGTAATCCTCACCAGCCTCTGATGCGCAGGTTTAGATGTATCAATGCCATTGTTAAAATTAGGCAAATAATTTTGAAGTTTCCTCGAAAGATACTGAACTGTTAAACTTTCCAAAAGGTTGAGGAAACCTTCTTTAATAGCAACATGCGAAGATGACATAGCTAGCTTCGCATGAACCCTCAAACTTAAAGAAAATAAAACAGTGTTGTCTTCACACAATGCTTCCCGTAAACCTCTCCGAATCTGAGGCCAACTTGTGCTCGAAACGGCGTCCGACATGTGAGTCGTCAGTAGTAAATGAAGTGCTTCAATTCGGTACCTCTGCGGTTTATGCCCTGCAATGTCCTCAGCAAGTTCTTCATACTGTTCTGGCTGAAGCATAATGAAATTATTTTGATTCCACGAATCATCCATAGATAATTCTCCATCGCTGGATAAGCTCAGATTTGTTTGACATCTGGGTGTATCTAAAGCGCTATTACCTATACGGAAATCCTGAAGCACCTCCTCTTCAAAATTTGAAAGCAAATTTTGAACTGAAGGCTCAATGTTATTCCTGATTTTTTCCATGAGGGAAATCATTTCTGGAGATTCTACTATCTTATGAAAAACCTCATGAGCAATCCGCCTCCAATTGTCTACTGTTACGTTTTGTATTGATCCTACCTCACTTTCTACAAAACTTTCCAATTTCGACCGAATAATATTGCGAATCCAACGTATCAAAGTATAATACGGAAAAGCCTCATCTACATCTTCCAGATACTGCAACATGCCTTCCATGTTATGAATTGACCCGGCAGTTCGAATAAGCGGATCAAGACGAACCAACAGTTCTTTGATACCGAAATCAATTTCTTCCACATTTGCATTTGTAGCTGCCATTTTTAAAGGTAGAAGAAAGCTATCACTTCACGATTTACACATTTGATTTGATTAGTATTAAAAGCTAATTTTTCTCACTCTTCCGTATCAAGATATAAAAGTGCATTTCCATTTTATTATAAAAATGATATATTGGAAAACATCTTTTAACCATGAGAAAGGTAACTACTTGTTTCTCCGTCAATCCAGTACACTACATCGGACACAAACACAATCAAACATCCATTTACTCTATTTCCTGAAAATATCATAGTTAGTATTAATCCTCTTCTTACAGGAAAAGCTAAGAAACTATAAAAACTAAACACTGCGCATAGCTTTCTTTAAGGAATTACGAAAAGTAAACACTTCCATCTTCATGTTACTATTTTGTCACAAACAATTCGCTTTTCAACTTTCATGCCGCGCATTAGTATAGCCAGATACACACAGTGTTGCAAGGTAGGTCTTCCAACTAATTACCGCAGAACGGGATCTCATTCCGTAACGGTTTGCATCCACTCAACATAAACTGCGGTAGTTGGCGTTACAGTAATTATTATGTACAACGTACACTCACACGTTGAAATCCTCAAATGTTGCCAAATGCATTACGGATGTGGCCCGGGATGTCAAAAATGCAATCTTCATACTTCACTCTAACAGGATATCCACTGAAACCGAGCTAAGATTTTGCTTAGAAAATAAATTTAATGAAACACACCAAATAATCCTCCATATATTTTAAAAACATATCAATGTTGGAGAGGAAAGGAGGGAAATTGGACATAACTTACTGAAAAAAGTGAAATATTTCTTGCTGATTGACGACTTGTGGCACCAAAAAATGTCAAAACCCCTAAGCAGTGGTGGTTTCAGAAAATATTCACCGGAGAGGGCGACGAAATTTGCATAAGAATGGGGTGAAAGTATTAATGCAAAAATATTGGTAACCAAGGTTGAGGATGAACAGAGAAATGCCCCGAATAATTTCTTGGCTCCGTGGACGTTTTTGTTTAGACAACTTCCCGAAATCATCATTGGAACTAAACAATCATAGGCCTATATTGCTAGAATTTCTGGTAGATATAGGCTTTACCGTTTTCAAAAATGTGGCTTATATCCATACATATATCCAACATTACATCCGTTTATGCAAGTACACACTGAAGTATAGAATTATGGGATGGGTATATCATACGCCGTATACTCCCGCATACCGTCTACTACATGCCCTAAGCAGTGGCGTAACAATGGCCTTTGGCATAGGCGTCTATGGCGGGGGAGACGAGGGGGTCCCGTCCCCCCAATATTTTGAAGTACAGAATAAACAATATTTAATTCTAATTTAATTTATTTACTAACGACAGAATAATAAATAAATAAATAATAATCATATTTATTTGGAATATCAGAGTTCTTGATATACCTTAGGGGATCTGTGAAGGTAAGCAGAAAGGTAACAAATGGAACCGAAGATAATAAATAGGTTGGGCTAGGTAGCACCATTTTAATCACTTTCTTCGATGCCCCCCAATTTTACATGCCAGAGACGCCAGTGGCCTTTGGCGCCCCTAGACAAAATCCCTAGTGGCGCCCCCTCAGCCATTGAATAGGCCAATGCATGACCATCTGTAACTTATGCCCACGCGCCACGACATCCTGCATTTCACTACCTTTGGGCAGTAATGCTAACATGAGATTTTCTTTCCACTAAAAGAGGTCTAAAAATTCGCTAACTGAAAAAAAATATATATAATCACGTCTACAAAAATATTGTAAGTAATATTGCAATCGGTATTTGAAAAGATCAGCTAAGTATTACTTTCCAACAATGTTGAGTTTCGAGCCTAGATAGGTCAGTATTCTCCTCATCCATTTAACATTATTACATCATCTTAATATCAGGAGCGGAAGAAGGCAAAATTTTCACCCGGCAAAAATGTCTTTGTTTCGCCTCCCTCCCACCTAGTCTTAGCCTATATTTTACACTTTATTACAGCGGTATAAGAAAATACGATCGAAAATTTATTTTGGTCTGCTCATTTGGGCGCCCCCGTACGTTGGCGTCCCGGGCAGTTTCCTGACGATTGGTGCTTGTGTTTGACACCTGCATCTGTAGCCGCAGTACGTGGCAATTGTACTGTGCCTCATGGCAACACTTTTTAACTTGTTTTAATCCAGATCTTATTTGTCATAGCATTTGTATCATTGCTGAAAGCCTGTTGCGAAAGGGAATTTAATTTAAAGTTAGTAAGTTCAGTACATGTTATATAGGAGAGATATCGTATTAATACAGAAGGATTAATTTCTTAATCATACGGTGATATAACCTCGACAAGCTTTCAGTAATGCCAATAATTTGATACGCAAATGTAATAAACTGTAAGCAAAGTGAGCTGGAATTTTTATTCTTACCATATTCGTTAATGAAGACCGCGAAAACTTGGGGCACCATTTATATAATTTGCTTCCTTTTTATTAAAAACCTGGGGCGCCCCCTTATATACCGAAACGCCCTGCGCCCGTAGGCAATGCCTACCCTATTACTACGCCACTGCCCCTAAGTCACGTGATATAGCATGACTCGTAATACAAAGATGTTATAAAATAGAGGATCTGCCCATATGTATCTTCATCCTATTAAATCAATGAAACCAAAAAACAACCAAGCATCGCTAAGTCTGATTGGCTACTCTCGTTTCTACCATCGTCTGATTGGCTACTTTCGTTTCCGCCATGATTGTTGGCTCAAAACACTGCGATCTTATTGGGCGGAGTGGGCAGAGTAGAGGTGGCGAAACTGTGACGTATGGCTTCAAGATTTAGTTGTAAGGGCAGATCCTATATTTTATAAGATCCTTGTCGTAATATAACATTATACAGAATGGCACCATAAAAGTAACTTGGCGTAATAATACAAGATACCGGAAGAAATAGTAAAAATAAATAAATAAAATGAATTAGACATTGGCTTACCTATATGATATAAGAGATTAGAGATGGGCACGAGAGAGTTGGAGCGAGTTTTCTTCGAAACTCGACTCGACTCGAAACAGACATATTTGAGCTCGACTTGAGAACTCGGCTCGAAAAATTTCCTTCAACTTGATTCGAATTCGGGTCGAATTTCGAGTCGAGTCGAGACAAAACGAGTAAATCTTGTGTGCAGTTTCAAGTACTCTCCTCAAGTGTCCTACACAAACAATATAATTTTATCAATGATACAACTACTACTAGTACAACTTATTATTATTATTATTATTATTATTATTATTATTATTATTATTATTATTATTATTATTATTATTATTATTATTATTATTATTATTATTATTATTATAACGCCCCATATAAACATGAATGATAGGTGGTTTCTATCTGAATACTAAAAACTAGATGACTGCCGACCTCGGTAGTCGTGAAGGCTAGAAGGCAAGGACACCGTTCACCAGGTTCCGGGTTTATATTGCGGAGGAGCATCAGACCTGTTGCCAGACGGGGCCAGGGCATGAACTCTCCCTGAATGTTAATTCACACCCCTGGAACTGTGAGTTGTGATAACCAGCGTTTGAGAATTTAATTAAAACATGAATTTGCAATAGAATGCTATAGAATAAAACATGCTACATGTTTTTATGATTACTTTTCTTCACTACAGCCAAAACGAGCCAAATCCTGTATGTAGTTTTAAGTACTCTAGCTCTGAGCGAAGCAGAATCGAAGGGATGAACATGTAAAGGATTAAGGATCACACGCAAATTCAATGTCCAACCATCACAGTGCTGACGTCATCATTAAGGGCTAGGGGACAGGTACAAAACGGAATTGAATTAAATTTACTAACACAAACTGGTATCTTAGCTTATACCGTTGGAAAGAAATGAGGGAAGTTGCAACACCCTCTTCTTCGTCTTTTTCAAAGACTAATCACTACTAGTGATGTTTTTTTTTTTTTTTTTCATTTCATTGCCATATGAAATGCTTTCAATTTGAAGGAATTTATTGGAATCACTTCTTGATCAACTAGTTGTATCGCCAGGATATATTTTCTGTGAAAATCTATCTACTTCCGGATTTCCGTTATATTTCACTAAATATATTTTACCGTAAAAGAACTAACTCTATGGCCTATAGAACCTGGAGGTTCAATGCCGCTCTCATAAAACCTCTCCAATGGCTTTGTCCTTACCCAATTGAATCGAGTTTCTACGTACTTTGCATTCCTATTTCTCCTATATCCTCTTAATACTATCCTCTCATCAGCGTCTAGGTCTTCCTAATGGACATTTTCCGTTTGGATTTCCAGTCAAAACGTTGAAAGTATTCCTACTTTCATTCTCGCAACATGACTTGCCCACCTGAACCTCTTAGATGTGATTACTCCAACAATGTTTGGTAAAGAGTGTAGATTATGCAGTACCTCGTACCTCGCTATGAAGTTTCCGCCATTCCCAATTGCCGTTCTTCCCTTAAAGTAAGCAACCATGTTTCGCAACAATACAGAACAATAGGCATGATTACCCTTCTATATATTTTAACCTTCAAATTCCTCGACAGAATTCGGGACGACAAACGATTTTGAACTAAATAACAACACGAATTCCCTGCGTTCAGTCGACATTTAATTTCTTCGTGGATATGATTTTGGTCTGATCATATTGATCGTAGATACTTGAAAATATCCACTTTATCCAAAATATTATTTGATACTTGGACGCATCCATCATTTGCAATATTACAACCCCAGCAACCTTCAATGTATTTAGTTTTGTCTGCATTTACTTCTAAACCTGAAAACATTTAATAATGTCTCTACATGTTTTTCTATTGTTCTCCTATCATCCCCTATCAGATTTACAGCATCAGCATACGCCATAACCTGCTGAATACCATTCAGCTCTAGGCCCTGGTTTCTATCTTTGATTTTCCTTATAGCGTACTCCAGAATAAGGTTGAATAATAATCTCGACAACGCATCTCCTTGTTTCAAGCCATCTTCGACGAGGAAGCTCGTGGACAAGGATTTTCCTACTCAGATTTTACTTTGGGATTCGTTTAAACACATCTTAATTAATTTAACTAGCTTTTTAGGTATTCCAAATTCTGCAAGAATGTTGTATTAATTTATCTTCTAACACAATCGTAAGCCTTTCTATAAATCAATAAATAACTGATGTACCGGAGTATTGTTTTTCCATTTCTTTTCGAGTATTTGTCGAATGGTAAATATCTAGTCTATAGTTGATTGATTTCATCTAAATGCACACGAATAATTTTACCCGCGTATGGGATTAATCTTGTTAATAAAATGTTTGAGACGATTTATGTTGACACAATAGAAATCCCTCGAAAATTATTAGAATCCGCTTTGTCGCCTTTCTTGTGAATTGAAACAATGATTCATTCTTTTTCACTTTTGTCGGAATTCCTCCTTGTTCCAGATAAGGAGAATGAGTGTGTAACTTCTTCCACAATTTTCCCCTCTAGCTAAAATCACCTAAGCCGGAATTTTGTCTACACCCGGAGATTTGTATTTCTTTAATTGATTTACAGCAGTTTCTACTTCTGTTCGGCTAGAGTCTGAAATGTATGGTTCTTTTCTTTTCATTTTTCTTTTTGTGCATTTTCTTTTCCCCACGAACTTTAGTTTTTGGCTGTGTGTTAAGCAAATCGTCAAAGAGATCTTTCCATGTATTCAAGATGCTATGTGTATGAGTAAGAATTATTCCGCCGTCTCTGTAATATATACGCGCGAGGTTGATATCCTTTATTAAATTCGTTGATACCCTTGAACACGTCTCGAATTTTTAATTTTACTATTATCTTCAAGTTCATTAATTTATGCTGTCAAAAAGTTGCGTTTCTCTCTTCTAAATATTTTGGAAGTTTCTCGTCTATTGTCAACAAAATTTAGTGTACGAGTAATTAGGGCCTATATCGTTCGGATTTTGTAGCCAAAGTAGTTTTGTCTATTTTCCCTTCTCCGTTAGTTTGTGCATTCCTGATCGAACCATGATTTGTTCCTACGTATTTCCGCGTGCCACAATTTTTCTCTTGTTGAAATTTTAATACTATCCCTAATTTGAACCCAAGTATCCTCAACATTAGTGCTCTCAAAACCTAAAAACGAGAATCTATGACACTTAAATCCGGTATCCCCTTCTCGCCTGGTTCTCCTCTCTCTATTCAACGATAATCTCTCTCTCTCTCTTGTTATCGCGGCTACCAGATAGTAATCAGTGTCACAGCCAGATGCTCTGAACGAACGAACATCAATTATGGTAGACTATCTTCTTCTATCTACTAATACGTGATCAATTTGGTTGTGTGTTCTTCCATCTTGTGAAGCCCATGTGTATTTATGAACGTCACGATGTGGGAATTTTGTACTCTTCACGATAAGGTTTTTGGATGTTCCAAAGTTCACCGTTGTCATTACTTTCCTTATGCAGACTTTCTTTCCCTATAAAAGTTTTTAAAATATCCTGTCTCATTCAGATCCTCTAATAGAATTTTCATATGATATCGCAGAACTTGGTGGAATACCCGAAATCTCTAGCTGCGGCTCTGCTTATTGCTCGTAAATGTGGAGAATGTGAGTCTAGATCAGTGGTTCTCAACCAAACTCCTGTCACGACCCCCATTTTATCACATCTTCTTGCAAGTGACCCCTTATAATTTCTGGTTTGTCATAAGCTTGTGTGGGATTTTTATTGCGGAGATCTCACGATATCCATCTATTTCTATAATAGTAGAATCCATTTTTTGTATATAGTGCATACAGTAACTTCCCTAAAACCGAATGGATTAAAACGAAATTTGGTCAGTTCATTCAAATTACAAATATCGAATCAGATTCGTCATACTGTTTCAAAATGGAGGCAGTTTGAAAGTTTTAATACTTCATAATACTCCCTTAATTTTGAGTCATATGATTAAAAAAATAAAGTGATTTCTGATTTTGGTTAAAAAAAACTTGATAGTTGTTAAAAAAAAAGTTATTGAGTATTTTAAATGACTTGATAATGTGTGTCACGAAAATTGGACCGGACATTGCCACACTACTGAAATCACATCATGCTCAGGTATCTCACTAGTTTTCAATTTTAATTGTATTTTAATGTGCAAGTTTTGTTGCATTCGTATTTTCCTGGTATTTCAATATGCAGTTCTCATTAGTTTCATATCGTACCTCTTTCATCTAAATTGATTTTTAAACAACTCTGCACTTGTTGAAAATGTTTAATAGATCTATTTTTTGTTGTTTTTAACAGAATATATAAAAATAAAAATATGCCTATCAGAACAAAATTCAAAATAATATTTTAAAAAATATTCCGGTATTAGATTCTAGTTATATTTATCTCTTCCACTTATCTTCGCGACCTCCTAGGGGTCCCGGCCCCCATGTTGAGAAACGCTGGTCTAGATTATCTTGCAACATGGCCAGTGACTTTCCTTACCATATTAAAGTGTAGTGTAGCATTTACTAGAAGAATCTTTTGTTATCTGTCAAGTATGCAATACTTCTCAAGGAAAAGAGAACTTAAATAAAATGAGTTTGTGTAGGAAAAGGTCAGTTAGTAACTTGTTTTTCCACGTTATTGGTTGCTAGTGTCAAGGACAGTTCTTTCAGTAGTGTAGCAATTGTCTTATGGCCTGCTATACACTATGAGATAAATCCTAGGAAATATCTTAGAATTTATCATCGGAAAAATGTTACGGGATACCTCGTAGGAAATCCAACCCATTTGTGCCTTACACTTGAAGAGTTTTCCTGTCTGACCGAAAGACGTTTTCCAATATTGTGAGATAGTTGCATTAAGGTCGGTGTATATATCAAAACGTAACAATTATACATCATTGGCTGCTATTCACCTGGCTTCAATGTTTTCTTTGTTT